>NC_136490.1:80884294-81249294 GCF_053919585.1 Euprymna scolopes
GCGCAGTATGCGGCCAAAAGTTCCCTACTGAAAATGCTGTATTTGGTTTCAGCGTGCTGAAGACGCCTTGAGAAAAAAGCTAGTGGTTGCCAAGTATTATCCACTAATTGTTGCAGTACACCTCCAATGCCAACGTCGGATGCATCGACGGATAAAGCTAGGGGTGCATCTGGACGGGGAAAAACCAACATTGTCGCTTCTGTTAATGCCTGCTTGACCTTATCGAAGGAACGTAATTCCGTTTCGCTTAATGTAATCGTCTCATTTTTTTTGTTTTTATTTCTGAGTTCGTCGGTTAATGGCTGCGTGATTTCAGCACAATGGGGCACGAAACGTCGATAAAAATTAATTAAACCGAGGAACTCTGGAAGTTTACGAAGTGAAGTGGGAGCTTGGTAATCGACTATAGATTGGACTTTCTCTGGAAGGGGACGGATACCTTCTTTGTCGATTAAATGGCCGAGAAACGAAAGTGAAAAAACTCGCATTTTTGGGGGTTAATAATAACGCCATAATCTGTCAATCTGTGAAATAACTGCTGCAGATGCTGTAAGTGTTCATGTTCTGATGCACTTGCCACGAGGAGATCGTCGATATATGCATAGACGAACAGTAGTCCTCGCAAAACTGCGTCGATAAAGCGTTGAAAAGATTGCCCTGCATTACGTAATCCAAAGTGCATGCGTAAGAATTCGAAAAGGCCGAAAGGAGTTGTGATCGCAGTCTTAGAAACATCCTCTGGGTGTACGGGAATCTGGTTGTACACGCGAACAAGGTCAATTTTGGAGAACACTGTTTTTCCATGAAGCGAGTTAGAAAAGTCTTGCAGATGCGGAATAGGGTAATTGTCTGGAGTAGTGCAACTGCTAAGTGCGAGGTAATCCCCACAAGGGTGCCATTCACCGGCTGATTTTTTTGGCACCATGTGGAGTGGCGATGACCAGTTGCTATTAGAGGGTCGAATAATGCCTAAATCCAACATGTGCTGAAATTCTTGCTTAGCCACCCTTAAATGATTGGGTTTAAGTCTGCGCGGGCGCGCGCTCACAGGCGGTCCCCTTGTTTGGATATGATGAGTGACATCGTGTTTAACTTTGTCACCGTTAAACGTAGGACGAGTTAATTCCAGGAAACCTCGCAGCAAATCTGTATACGGATCCGTGGTGTCTTTACGTATAACTGAGCTGATCTCGGTCGACCCACTGATTATGCCTTGCACGGAACGTCCAGTATTATTATCAATGAGTTTGCCGTGTTTGACATCTACAAGGATGCCGAAATGGTGCAGAAAATCCGCCCCTAAAATCGGAACGGGTAGTTTCGCGACGATGAAGACCCAACATAGGGCGCGCTGTAATCCAAGATTTAATGTTATCGATGTCTTTCCGTAAGTAGGAATGGAGGAGTGATTCACTGCATGTAGAAATAAGTTTGATTGAGGACGATTCTCTTTCACGAACTTCTTAGGACTTCTGCACCGGTATCAACGAGAAATCGTATACTAGTGGTTCTATCAGTCACGTACAGGGTGCGACGAATGTTGTTCTTGCCAGGAGTGTCTGCCGCTCCTACTGCCTGGCCTGGGCGTTTCCCGAGAGACGTTTCTTCGTATATGAACATGGCTGGTGGCATCGGTAAGCTCTTTCACCGAAATGCGCGTGGTACTTGCAGAGCCCACCGCTGTTCTGAGTGCTGCTAAATCGACGGGGACGGACTCGCTCAGTGGGGTGCTTATGCATTTTTGGTTTGAGCTCGAGGCCACGTAACTGTTCACTCAGGTCGTGAATCATTTGAGCCTGTCGCTCTAGTTCCTTGCATATATCCGTGGAGGGGTTTGCGACGTTAGGCCGGGCATCATTAGAGCTGTGCGTGTGAACTGGGGCTATGGAAACGGTCACGTCCATAATTTTGTCGGCTAGGTCCGCTAGCTCCTCAACGGTTGTGGAGTCATTCGAAAAGGCGAGTATCATTTGAATACTCGATGGCAGTCTATTGACGAAAAGTTGTTTAAGTATTTCTGGCGGTAGTGAGTTCTCACCCATCAACAGCTTCATACGTCTGAGTAACTGAGACGGTTTCCGATCTCCGAGTTCCTCTTCTACGAGAAGTTGATGAAGGCGTTTCTGCTGTGAATCGGTTGTCCTATGAATCAATTCCGATTTGAAATAATCGTAGCTTATCGATCCAGGGGGTGACATGATCAGGTCGCGAACCTCCGCCATTACTTCATGCGTTAATGCGGCCACCACGTGGTTGAATTTCGTCACATCGCTCAGGATCCTTTGCGTGTAGAACTGGGCCTCTACGTGTGCGAACCATAATGTTGTATCGTGCGTCCAAAAAGGAGGAATCCTCAAAATAGCCTGAGTAGCCGTCGTTGAAGGAAGCGCCTCACTGTCCATCGTGGGGAATGCGTTGAAGAGAACGATGACCGCAGAAAATCTCCGTGAGATCCTCTACGCCTAGAAAAACTGATGTGCCGCTAAGGTCGACATGTACGTCATTCAGCGTGCGTGTGGTCGCTGAGAAATTTCCCTTGTGTGATTACAGGTAATTCTTCCTTATTGATAATATCCACAATTCCTTGCGTGTTCTGCCAAAGTCTGACGAAAAAAAGGTGTCACCAGTGAAGCGAGGTGCTCGCTGGGCCAAACAACAAACAGCTCACTTAAAATTAATTTTTCAAAAACATTAATAAGAAAACAAATATTTAGAAAACAAATAATCAGGCTTGGCTTGTTATAAGAGGTGTAAATTTATTTGCCCTGGTGTATCACACTCGTATTTATTTTGAGTCCGAAAAAAAAGAAGAAGAAATCCTTCCCGACTGGTCAAATGTTTTTGGCGTTAAGTTGGAAAGAAACGATAAATTAATTTTCTTTAGAAAAGCCGTTCAGGTAAGGAGCGGAGTGAATAGATAAGAAGAATGTTTTTCCTTTTTTTGTGTGGTTTCATCATTGGAACCGGCACAGGGTGTGTCATGCACGAGCGACAGAGCGTGGCAGTAACGCGTCTTATTCCTCTGGTGTTCGCAAGCAAAAAGAGAGCGAGAGACTCCTCGAATTTAGTGCCACAGCTTTTTTTTGGAGCTCTCCAGAAACGGTGAATGTTCAATGTCACTGTCAAAATTAGTTCCGGGGTAGACGCTACAGTAGCTTTAATGGTACCGACGGAAAAGTTTGCTTTGCAACTGTGAACTAAAAAAGGCATTGTTCGGTTTTTCTTGTTTGTTGTTAGGGGGTGATGTAACGTGGGCAAAAGATAGTTTCAGAACTATTAGCAAAATGAAAGATAGAACTGAAAAGCATAAGAAGCACGTTGACACTGTAGTTTCCCTATCAATTTGTGGGACCATAAATATTAAAGAAAAACTGTGAGGCCTACAGACTTTCAATCAATCATCATAACATGAATGTTAAGAAGAACCGTGAAATTTTATCTAAAATAATAGATTGTATTTTCTTTTGTGGGAACTTTGAAACTCCCTTATGAGGACATGATGAAACAGATTATTCAGTAAATCCAAGTGTATTTAGAGGATTTTTAAATTTTGCATCTTAATTAGATCCAGATTTAAAGAATCACTTAGAAACCAGTAATGTCTTCAAAGGTGTTTCCAAGACTATTCAGAATGACATACTTGACTGTCTTTTACAAATATACCGTGATGAAATAAGGGCAGAAATTAGTAAAGCTTCCTTTGTAGCTGTCATGGCTGACGATACAACAGATGTGTCTGAACATACACAAATGATCATTGTCTTGGATGAAAAAATACTTGAACGCTTTTGGGGATTCTTTATTCCAGAAAACCAAACCGTTGATGGGATATCAAAACGTATTCTACAACAATTAGATATAATCGTACAAGGGAATCGTCAAAAACTGATAGCTCAGACATTTGATGATGCAAATGTCATGAAAGGCAAAAAAGCTGGTGTTCAGGCGAAAATAAAAGCAGTTTATAGGAATGCGTATTTCACTCACTGTTATGCGCATAAACTTAATTTATTAATGAGGAATGCAGCAAGCATTACACGAAATGCTAGAATATTTATCTCTAAACTTTTGGCTATTCCGACTTTCTTTTCTAGATCACCACATTCTCAAGAAGCATCTGGATGTAAGTATTCTACCTCCATCCGCCACAAGGTGGAACTTTATCATACATAGAGTTCATGAAAATGTTCAAGCATTAAAAAACTGTCACTGAAATTCAGTCAACATCATATGTAGATGAGACCATTGCAGAAGCGACAGGAATTCTGAAATATTTGAACGATGAAAATTTCATATTTTGGTTTGAGCTATTTCATAAAATTATGTCTCATGTTATTTCTCGGGAAATTAGCATATATAAAGTCAATGAATACATAACAAATTTCAAAACTGCTATTTTAGAGATAAGAAACACCAAATACTGTGAAAATCCTTCACAAACACTCAAGGGCGAAGCTAAAGAACTGTGTGACTATATATCTGTTGATATAACGGACAGATATTCTTCAACTAAACATTTAATACTTGCTAAATTGTTTTACAAGATAAGCTTTGCTAGTTTTAAGAAAAAAACTACCTACAGAAGAGATATCCTTGACAACTGAAGCATACCACATGATTGACAAAGAAAAGTTTGAAACTGAGTTAGAAATATTTTATAGTAGGTCAGATATCCATGAATAGTGCAAAGTAATTGATCTGAAATTTATTTTGGGAAACAATTTAAACGATGTTCTTAGTGAAATCACAAAACTCATAAAAATTATCTTGACAATTCCCATGACTACATCAGAGGTAGAACGTTGTTTTTCAACTCTGAAAAGAAAAAAAAACATGGGTTGCGAAAGACTAAATGAATTTGCAGTGCTTTCAATTGATAAAAAAGTTCTTCAGCAGTCATTCAGAAGTTAAGGAGAAAATTATCAATCTTTTCTCACAAATTAAAACAAGAAAAATGGAGTTTACTTTCGAATGAATGTAATAAGTAAAATATTTACATCTATTTACATCTATTTAGGATTCCTTTAAGTTTTATTTTTATACGTGTGCATACGTATAAATTATGTATAATTTTATGTTTGTTTTATTTTTACACAATATTAAAACCATAGATATTTTCTTTAAAACAGCACCCCCACTAATCTTAGGCACGAGCCGCCACTGCTTCTACCATTCTACGCTTAAAACTGGAATTTTTATCACCGTGGTATCGTTCATGGTGGCCTCTTCTGTTTTGTTTTTGTTGTCTGTATTGAAAACAATGTGTTGCGGGGGCCGGTCGTCCGGAGACAATCGACCCAACAACTAACAAAATAGACACAGGCAAAAGGTAAACAGCATAGAGGCAAAGAAGAATGACAGACACAGGTTGTTTGATTAAAGACGAGGGTTCGCCTTTTATTTTTGAATAGAAGCAAAAATCGTTCAATCCGGGTGCTGGTCGCCTAGAAGGTTGCACGTCACTGGAGGCAAGGTCTGGAGGTCCGGACTGGTATTCTGGACGTAGTGTGGTTCAAAGGGTGCTCGCTGGGTATGGAATGGTCAGCTGGGTGTCAGGGCGATCCGGAACGCAGGGTGAACACCGAGAGCTCGGGGGGTCAGTGTTAAGGAACAGGCAACACTGGGAACGGAGGCATCAGTGTTCGGAATGGACGACACTGCGAACGGAGGGATCAGTGTCTAGGAATGGACGACCGGTAGGGAGCCAGATTGCGAACCAGAGGAACAACGTGCGAGCGAGGTGGTGGACCAGAGGTGCAAGCGAGGTAGCAGGGCAGAGGTGCGAGGTAGCGGACCAGAGGTGCAAGCGAGGTAGCGGACCAGAGGTACAAGCGAGGTAGCGGACCAGAGGTGTAAGCGAGGTAGCGGGTGGGAGATGCAGGTGCAGTGCAGGAAGCTGAGGCTGCATGCAGGAGATGCAGGTGCAGTGCAGGAAGCTGAGGCTGCATGCAGGAGATGCAGGTGCAGTGCAGGAAGCTGAGGCTGCAGGCAGGAGATGCAGGTGCAGTGCAGGAAGCTGAGGCTGCAGGCAGGAGGTGCAGGAAACTCGATGCTGCAGGCAGGAGATGCAGGAAGCTGGAGGCTGCAGACAGGAGGTGCTAACAGAATAAACAAAGTGGTAGGTCTTTCGTAGGAACCTAGCCCTGAAAAGGGCACTTTGAATTACTGCTGTAGCTGCATCGGCGCTGGTTCTGGAGTGGTTATGAGGAGGGCTAACAGAGTAAACAAAGTGGTAGGTCTTTCGTAGGAACCTAGCCCTGAAAATTACTGCTGTTGCTGCTTCGGCACTGGTTCTGGTTCTGGGGTGCTTCCTGACCGCTGCTGCTACCGCATCAGATCCTTCGGCTAGTGAGTGGATCTCCAATTCAGGGTACTCGTAGCCCCCTAGCCGGCTTAACTTTTTTTGAGGCGCTTTCTTTGTGGAGACAGGGTGTTACAAGTGACGTCGCTCTCGGAAAATGAATAAATGAAGGTCATTAATTCCAGACGAAATTTTTACAAATCAAACTTAGTTTAGAAGTTTGAGAGTTGTATTTAAGTTCATTCCGTCTGAAACAAAAAGACAATCATTTAGCTATTAATCGTAAAAGATTAATTTTTATGTGTATTTCCTTTCACAGCGAGGAATGTGGGGGAAAGGAGACATAAGTAGGTCAGCAGCTGGCCTTGCCTTTTAGGTGAGGCTATTCGTCCATTCTCCTCTCTTTTCTTCAGTCGCTCATGCTAGAAATGATGTGTGCTTAAAAACGGTGGAGTGGGGGAAGGTAGTTTTTCTTGCCCCCACGACAAATGTCCGATTTGGTCTTTATCATGACAGGGGAATGTTATGGTGATGAAGAGAGCTTGGTAGTTATTTAGTATTTTTTTTTTAATTGTTTTGACATTTCACCATGCATAAGTTTTGGAACGGTGAAAATTGTCTGTTGGAATGTTGCTTGGTCTCTGGTGACTTTCAAAAGCATTGTACACTTTAAATGCTTGGTTACCGTCTTCTAAGAAGAAAGAATTAAGTTTTTGGTATAACTTATCGATTCTATTTTCAGCATTTAGTGTGTCAAGATCTAATTCCAGTAGTGCCTCCAGTTTATGTGCCTCTAAACTTGTGGCAAGTTCCCATATTTGCATTTCTTTTTCTTTTTTTCTTTTTTCATTGCAGTATATTGTTTAAGGCAGGTGGGGTAATGTACCTAGAAGCTATTTTTTTCTTGACTATAATGCAAGTTGTATATTAAAAAATCTGACAAAAGGTGTAGAGTGGAAGGCGATTTTATTGATACACGTACGCCCCACTCACGCCCAATATTCGAAAGAGTCCTGTTTCACCATTTTTGGTGAAAAAACTCTCTCCCAGGTGAAGTGCTGGAAGGGAGACAACTCAGTAAGGTTAACAGTAAGCATTAATTAGTTGTTTGTTAATATTATTGCATGATTTTTTACTTGCCTTACTTAACAAGTATTTCAGAATATGACAATGTATCAATTACTGATTGAAGAAAAAACACAAATAATCTTACAACAATAATAGCGAAATTGACAGAAAGTAATAAGAATTTTGCTGACTGAACTAGGAAATAACACTTGTATAAATTAGTGATTCTGAATCATCTGGGAAAAATCTACTTCATTTTATTATATGAAGAAACAGTATCTATACTTTGCTTCATAATAAGATTTCTTGTTTTTTATTTTTGCTTTTCCATTATTTTGATGCAAGGTCCTGTATACAGACAGCAACAATTTCCAGATTCAGACAGTCATACTTAACAGATTCTACTGCAAATATACAGATATCCAAACTTCACACATTCTTATACAAAAAGATACTGACAGCCACACTTCACATTCTCATGCAAACTTCCACTGTTAACATTTCACAATCTGTAAACAACCACACACTACAAATTATGTCTATATACCATCATATGTCTCACTTCACATCCAACTGATCTCATTCTCATGAAAATAACAAACTGCCACACTTAACCAATATTATTTTTATTCCATTCCAAACAAGGCACAGTGTCACTTTGATGTAGGGGGCTACTATCTGGGACATAATTTGCAGGGATACTATGTAGGAGTTGAGCAGCAAGATTTCTGTTTACATTTACACTTGAACTTCTGCATGTCAGTACAGTCAAGGAAGCAGGAACCTAGAAGGGAATTCCAAAGTCTAGCAGTCGTAGGGAAGAAACTGTTAGAGTAGAAAGCTTTCTTACATCTGGGGATCTCTACTGTGTAGGGGTGTGATTTTGTTGCTTGTTGGGGGTATTTATGTTAAAGGTGTACAAGAGCCTTCTTTTTTTACTTGGGAGTCACCACTTATCAAGGCTCAAAGGCCTCTCGAGGATGAGGGTTAATGAATGTAAATTGGTAGTGTAGTAATCACTAATGATGTAAATTGGGTAGAATTTGATTATTTATGGGGACGGCTCATCAGGAACTTGTTTACATTGGACTTGACATTGTTGTATTCAACTGGGAAGCAGGTGTTCTAAAGGTGGGCAGTTCTGAAAAAGAAGTTTTGTCCATGGAATCTGCATTTAGATTTAGGCATGGATAGTTGGCAAGGGGGGAATCGTAGATTGGAGTAATATACAGCATAATCACGTTGACACACCGGTTCCCGCTGGATCACCAAAGTTAAGCAACATTGAACCTGGTCAGTACTAAATGGGTGCCCATTTGGGACTTTCAGGTGCTGTATGTGCTCTCCGCTTATCTCGGCATTGTTTCCAGTCGTCCTGGTCTTCTCCTTGCCACTGGACAAACAGAGGATTGTGCAACCCTTGCCTCACAATTACATGCGCTACTGCCCCTAAGGGTATCCTTTGTCTTTCAAGACTGAACAGAAGCATGGATAGATTGGAGTTCAATCAAGCACTTGCAATGAAAATAGTGATAGAGGAGACCAGTATCTTTAAAATTATTTCAGTGTTAAATTGTCGTTATTATACTGTTTATTTGAATTAATTTTGTCTAATACATTTTATTTTAGTCTGAAGATAAATGCAAAATGTCTAGAATATTCCCCCCCCCTCCCCAAGAAAAAAATTTTTTTTTAGGATTAATGCTTTACTCTCTCTATAAATATAAACGGAAAGATCCCTCCACCACTTCCACCATAGCAGCGAAACTCGAATGACAAGTGTCAGTGAGTTAAAAAATTTCCAATGTGATAGAGATGCCTTTTTGGCAAAGAAGAAATCAGTTTAATGAATATCTGAACACGTGGAAACTCCGGACCGGTATCTTTAAAATTATTTCAGTGCTAAATTGTCATAATTTCTTTGTTTGAAGTGTCTCTTGGGAAAAAGAAAAAATGAACACTCTTAAATGGAAACCCTATATTTATTCCATTTTTTCACTCGTAATTATGGGAGGGGAATTTATCTTCAAATATCTTAAATTCCAAATTAAAGCGACGGACTTATACTAAGTAAATATTAATAAGTCCTTACCCCCCCCCCCGTTTTTTTTTTTTAATGGAGAGTAGACAATCCATTGTGGATGCATTATCGGCAGTTCTCGTTACTCTCGCTTCCTCTTATTTGTCCCTCAGTCCTCATTTCCAATGAGTGATGTTTCTGACAAAGGGTGAAGAAAAAGCTGTTCTCCAGGACGACAGTACTTCGTGAACATTAGCCTGAGATGTTGGAAATTTTCTGTTCCTATGTCTATCCTTGTGGCCATGTCACTAGTAAGGGTGCTGGAAGTAAACGTTTCATCTGAGCTGACGTTATCCGCCTGATAGTCAGGGATCTAAACCCTGGATTAACCACTAAGGAGGCCGTCCTATCAGCAGGTGCAAAATACTGGGGCTGCTGTATTGCCATTTGGTGAATGGACTCTGGACCATGCAGTAGTTTCGATGCCATACTAGTGGGTAATTTTTACGGCTTTACCTTATCATGGCTACAAAAAAAAAAAATCTTCCTCTCCTTTTCTCTCTTACCTTCCCTCTCTGTCCTGCTCTAACCAAGTCTGTCGACCTGTTCCACAAATCCCAATCCTCAACATGCCCCCAATATTTCCTTCTGTAGCAGAAAACACGCTATGTGATATACATATATCTGTACGTGATGTTGCCAAACTAATCAAAAACCTTGATTCCAGTAAAGCAACAGGCCCTGACGGTATTCCAATTATAATACTCACAAAACTTCAACCAGAACTAGCGCTCATACTTACAAAACTGTTTAAACGTTGTCTTAAGGAGAATAGTTGAGGGGCAAAAATCAGAAGCTCACAGTATTAATGCTGGAGTCCCTCAGGGGTCCATCCTGGGCCCAACTCTTTTCCTGATCTACATTAATACTGTGAGCTTCTGATTTTTGCCCCTCAACTACTACTCTTATGAACCTATCAGAAAGAAATGATTTAATAATTGAGAAAACATTTCCAGCTATACCATAGCTAGAGATCTTGTGAAGTAAACCTTTATGCCATACCCTATCAAAGGCCTTAGATATGTCAAGAGCAATTGCCCTAGAAAGGTTGCCTCCATCGAGAGATTTGTTAATCCTATGAGATATAACTGTAAGCACATCTGCTGTAGATCTAGCAGAACGGAAACCATATTGAGTGTTACTAAGAAGGTTGTTTTTGTTGAAATGGTTGATTACTTCTGTATTTAACACAGATTCCAGCAACTTACTCATGACGCACAGGAGACTTATTGGCCTGTACTGAGAGGGGGATGAGCGATCACCTGAATTCTTAAATACAGGGCATACTGATGAGATTTTCCAGGATGATGGGAAGCTATTCTCCTTAAGACAACGTTTCATTAAATCCAAAGTAGCTGAGCAGTGGCTTGGTTCTCACCAGTTTTGGCAAACAGCAAACAGAATCCTGAACAGAAGCGTGCATTCTATCCCAACCATCATCAATGGACCTGAGGTCATCTCGTCAGCATCAGACAAGGCCAAATTATTTGCAAAGAACTTTGCAGCTAATTCTACCCTATGCGACGAAGGCCATCAACTCCCTGTATTTCCTCCTATAACGGACAACACGCTCTGCAACATGCAAATATCTATGCGTGATGTCACCAAGCTAATCAAGAACCTTGATTCGAGTAAAGCAGCTGGCCTGGATGGCATTCCAATCATTGTGCTGAAAAAGCTTCAACTAGAACTTGCCCCCATACTTACAAAACTCTTTAAGCATTGCCTTAAGAGAAGTGCTTCCCAATACCCTGGAAAACCTCATCAGTATGCCCTGTATTTAAGAACTCTATCACCATACTTTCCCTTAAACACGTCTGTTGGACTTTTATTAAGTACAATACTTAATAGTTTTTTTTTTTTTTTTTTTTGTTTTTTTTTAATGGAGAGTAGAAAACGCATTGTGGATGCGTTATCGGCAGCTCCTATTACTCTTGCTTCTTCTTATTTGTCCCTCAGTCCTCATTTTTTAAATGAGTGATTTTTCGGACAAAGGGAGAAGAAAAAGCTGTTTTCTAGGTTGGCAGTATTTTTGCGAACAGTTGGCTGAGATGGCGGAAATTTTCTGTTTCTATGTCTATCCTTGTAGCCATGTCACTAGTAAGGGTGCTGGAGGTAAACGTTTTGTCTGGGCTGACGTTATCCGCCTGATAGTCAGGGACCCGAACCTTGGATTAACCACTAAGGAGGCTGTCCTATCAGCAGGTGCAAAGTACTGGGGCTGCTGTATTGCCATTTGGTGAATGGATTCTGGACCATGCAGTAGCTTCTGGTGGGGCCTCTCGATGCCATACTAGTGGGTAATTGTTACGGCTTTACCTTATCATTAGCTACAAATAAAAAAAAATTCTTTGTTTCTTTTTCTCTCTTAATTTCCCCTCTCTGTCCTGCTCTAAGTAAATCTGTCGACCTAGTCCACAAATTCCAAAATTTCATCATGACAAGTTTCAAGAAAAAATACACGATTAAACCCGGTTCTCCAACTTCCAACGTAGACCCCTACTACCATGTCTCCTTCTCCAACATCAGGGGTCTTCGTTCTAACCTTCCAGAGGTTGAAACCCAATTACAGGAGACTAAACCAGACCTTTTATTTTTAAGTGAAACTGGCATTGGACAGGCTATTTCCCTAGATGAGTTTGCAATTTCAGGATACTCTAACTTAACTTCTAAATCTGACCCCCAAGATCGCCATGGGCATGGAATATGTGCCTATATTAAAGATAGCTTTCCATGTGGGAGGGACATCTCCAGGGAAGATCCTAACTTACCCTATATGTGCTTCCGGGTTGCTTTAGCTCACACTACTCCATTTATATTTACTCTCTATCGCCCCCACAACAGCGGAGTTACTATCTTTCAAAGCATATCTGAGAAAATTGACCAAGTCCTTTCTACTTATCCTTCAGCTAACATTCACGTATGTGGAGACTTCAATGTTCACAACGTCGAATGGTTGACCCACTCAAACAAGACCGATGATGAGGGGAGGTTCTGTCATGATTTCTCCATTGCCTATGACCTCACTCAGATTGTTCAGGAACCTACCCGTGTGCCCGATAATGACGGCAAGTATGCGAGCCTACTAGACCTTTTTCTCACAACTTGCCCTGAACTATGTTCAGTTTCTGTTCTGTCGCCTCTTGGATCTTCCGACCACTCTGTTGTATCAATTAAGATAAAAATGAAATGTAATAAGTCCCCAGACGTACCTCTTCATCGTACAGTATATCGATACACTAAGGCTGACTGGGATAGCTTCCGTACATTTATATCTGATCTACCTCTGCATTCCATGTTTAAAAAGGATGTGTCCTCTATAGTTTTAGACCTAACTGAATGGTTAATTGTAGGTATTGACCATTTCATACCCTCTAAAAAGTTTCAGCAAAAACCTAACAGCCAGCCATGGTTCTCTCCAGAATGTGCTGCTGCCATTGCGCACAGAAATCACTTTTTCCACTGCTTCAAACGTAATAGATGTATGGAAACTAAAGCCGTTTTCAGGACTGCCAGCAACCATTGTAAGAAAGTAATAAGGAACGCAAGAGTGTTGTATGCTCAATCTGTTAAGTCCAAAGTAGCTGAGCAGCGGCTTGGTTCCCACCAGTTTTGGCAAATAGCAAACAGAATCCTGAACAGAAGCGTGTGCTCCATCCCAACTATTATCAATGGACTTGAGGTAATCTCGTCAGCATCAGACAAAGCCAAACTCTTTGTCAAGAACTTTGCAGCTAATTCTACCCTTTGCGACCAAGACCGCCAACCCCCAATATTTCCTCCTGTATCAGAAAACACGCTATGTGATATACGTATATCTGTACGTGATGTTGCGAAGCTAATCAAAAACCTTGATTCGAGTAAAGCAACTGGCCCTGACGGTATTCCAATTATAGTACTCAAAAAACTTCAACCTGAATTAGCGCCCATACTTACAAAACTGTTTAAACGTTGTCTTAAGGAGAATAGTTTCCCATCTCCCTGGAAAATCTCATCAGTATGCCCTGTATTTAAGAATTCAGGTGATCGCTCATCCCCCTCTCAGTACAGGCCAATAAGTCTCCTGTGCGTCATGAGTAAGTTGCGAGAATCTGTGTTAAATACAGAAGTAATCAAACATCTCAACAAAAATAACCTTCTTAGTGACACTCAATATGGTTTCCGTTCTGCTAGATCTACAGCAGATGTCCTTACAGTTATATCGCATAGGATTAGCAAATCTCTCGACGGTGGCAATCTTTCTAGGGCAATTGCTCTTGACATATCTAAAGCCTTTGATAGGGTATGGCATAAAGGTTTACTTCATAAGATCGCGAGCTATGGTATAGCTGGAAAAGTCTTCTCAATTATTAAATCATTTCTTTCTGATAGGTTCATAAGAGTAGTAGTTGAGGGGCAAAAATCAGAAGCTCACAGTATTAATGCCGGTGTCCCTCAGGGATCCATCCTGGGCCCAACTCTTTTCCTGATCTACATTAATGATCTTCCAAATCATATCCTTACATCATTTGTAGACATTTATGCTGACGACACTACCATTTATGGTACCACATCTAAGACAGTAAACGACCAAGTTCTCTCCAATTCTCTCTCCTCTGATCTTGAGCACGTAGTACAATGGGGAAAGGAGTGGCTGGTTACTTTTAATGCATCTAAAACCAAGCTTCTCTCTTTACATCATCAACATTCTAATTCACATTTGTCTTCAATTGAAATGAATGGCTCTCGTCTTCAGGAGGCCTCAAGTTTTGACAAGCTTCTGGGCTTGACCATTACTCCTGATCTTAAATGGAACACGTATATCAAATCTGTTGCCAAGGCCGCTGGAAAAATGGTGGGATCTTTCTATCGATCCAGTAGATATCTCACTGCTGATGCTATTCTCTACCTATATAAGAGCCAGGTACGTCCAAGGATGGAATACTGTTGCCACATCTGGGCAGGAGCTGCTAGAAAGGACTTGTCCTGCCTTGATAGAGTTCAAAATAGACTTCGTAGCCTCGTAGGAGATGTCCTTTTCTCCTCCTTGCAACCTCTATCTCACAGAAGAGATGTTGCGAGTTTGTCTCTGATGTATCGTTATTTTCATGGAAAGTGTTCAACTGAGCTTCAATCTATGGTCCCCCCTCGCCAAACTTTCACAAGAAACACTCGTCTAGCTGTAAACACTATCAATAATTTCCCCCACTCTTTATCTGTGCCTAAACCTAAACGTAGATTCCATGAACAAAGCTTCTTTCTTAGAACTGCACGCCTGTGGAATTGTCTTCCGTTTTCCTGCTTTCCGGCTGACTACAATATGGTTGTGTTCAAGTCTAAAGTAAATAAGTTCTTGATGAGCCGTTCCATATAAGTTATTAAATTTACCAAATTTTCATTACTAATGATTACTATATTGACCAATTTCTACTGTACACTCTTTAACCCTTATCCTTAAGTGGCCTCTGGGCCTTGATAATGTGGTGATGCCTTTGAAAAAAAAAAAAAAAAAAACTCAGGTGATAAGTCCTCTCCCTGATCAATAAGTCTCCTGTGTGTCATGAGTAAGTTGCTGGAATCCATATTAAATAGAGAAGTAGTCAACCACCTCAGCAGAAATAACCTTCTTAGTGACATGCAATATGGTTTCCGCTCTGCAAGATCTACAGCAGATGTGCTAACAGTTATATCACATAGGATTAGTGAATCTCTTTACAAAGGTTTCCTTTCCAGGGCAATTGCTCGACATATAAAAGGCCTTCGATAAGGTCTGGCATAAGGGCCTACTTCACAAGATTTCCAGCTACGGTATAACTGAAAATATTTTCTTGATCATAAAATCATTTCTCTCTGATAGGCTCATAAGAGTAGTAGTTAATGGGCAGAAATCAGAGGCCATCAATATTAATGCTGGAATCTCTCAGGGGTCCATCTTAGGCCCAACTCTCTTCCTGATATACATAAATGATCTCCTAAAACACATACTTAAATCATTCGTTGACATCTATGCAGATGACACGACCATCTATGACAACATATCAAAGGCCGTAAATGACAAAGTTCTCTCAGATTCTCTCTCCTCTGATCTTGAGCGCGTGGTACAGTGGGGAAGGAGGTGGCTGGTTACTTTTAATGCATCTAAAACCAAGGTCCTATCTTTACATTATCAACGCTCTGATCCCCATCTGGCATTAATTGATATGGGTGCCTCTCGTCTAGGGGAAGCTCCATGTTTTGACAAGCTTCTAGGCTTGACCTTTACCCCTGACCTGAAATGGAATACGTACATCAAGTCAGTTGCCAAGATCGCTAGAAAAATGGTAGGATCCTTCTACCGCTCCAGAAGATATTTCATGCCTGATGCAATTCTCTATCTGTATAAAAGCCAAGTATATCCAAGGATGGAGTACTGCTGCCACATCTGGGCAGGAGCTGCTAAAAACAGCCTATCCTGCCTTGACAGAGTACAGAATAGGCTTCATGGCCTAGTGGGTGATGCCCTATTCTCTTCCCTGCAACCTCTCTCTCACAGGAGAGACGTTGCGAGCCTGTCTTTGTTTTATCGTTACTACCATGGCAGGTGCTCATCTGAACTCCAATCTCTGGTCCCTCCTCGCCAATCTTTCACGAAAAACACCCGCCTAGCTGAAACACTGTCAAAAATTTTCCCCACTCCTTATCTGTGCCAAAATCAAAACGCAGATTCCATGAACAAAGCTTTTTTCTTAGAAGTGCACGCCTGTGGAACTCTGTTCCGGTTGCCTGTTTCCCACCTGACTACAACCTGGATATCTTCAAGTCCAATGTGAACAAATTCCTGATGAACCGCCTCAGTAAGTAAGACACTTTATCAAATCTCAAACACTAACGTACTGTACACACAATAACTCTTATCCCCGAGTGGCTTCTGGGCCTTGATAAGTGGTGACGACCTTGTAAAAAAAAAAAAAAGACTGTGGGAAAGAGATGGCAGGGAAGCTGGTTTTGAACTTTATCAAGTCAGGATAGGGAGCACTGAGCAGCTACTACTCAGATGTGACAACAGTACTCCATTTTAGAATACATAGTAGAGGATTGCATTGGAAGTGAGATACCTACTGGAATGGTAGAGTGTTTCAACCATTTTTTCAATGATCTTGGCAACATATTTGACCTAAATGTTCAATTTCAGGTCAGGAGTGAATGTCAGTCCCAGAAGCTTGTCAAGACATGGAGCTTCCCAAAGACGAGAGTCATTCATATCAGTTGGGGCGTGGTGGAGATCAGAGCGATTATGATGAAAGGAGAGAAGCTTGGTTTTCAATGCATTAAAATTAACCGCCAACTTTCCCCATTGCACCATGTTCTCAAAATCAGAAGAGAGAAAATCAGAAAGATCTTGGTCATTGCTGGCTTTTGAAGTGTTGCCATAGATTGTGGTGTCATTTGCATAAATGTCTGTGAATGATCTAAGAATGTGATTTGGGAGAGTATTGATGAAGATCAGGAAGAGAGTTCGGCCCAGGATGGAACCCCGATTTCTGCCCATCAACTACTCTTAAAAACCTATCAGAGAGAAAGGATTTAATAATTGAGAGAACATTTTCAACTATTCCATAGCTGGTGATCTTATAAAGTAGACCTTTATGTTACACTCTACCAAAAGCCTTTAATATGGGGGCTTCATCTCTAGAGCAACAGGATGCACAGGAGACTGATTGGTCTGTACTGAGAGGGAGATTACCGATCTCCAGAATTCTTAAATGCTGGGATGACTGAAGTTTTCCAAGATGTTGAGAAGCATTTATCCTTAAAGCATTATTTAAACAGCTTTAGAAGTATGGGAGCTAGTTCCGGTTGAAGCTTTTCGAGCACTATGACTTTGGGCCAGTTACTTTGCCAGAATCAAGGTTTTTGATAAGCTTGGCAACATCATGTACATATATTTGTATGCCACATAGTGTACTAATAGTCACAGGAGGAAATATGGGGGTAGTTGACCCTGGTCGCAAAGGGTAGAATTTGCTGCAAAGTTCTTGGCTTTGTCAGATGCTGATGAGCATACCTCAGGTTCATTAATGATAGTAGAGATAGAGGATATTCTTCTGTTCAGGACCCTTTTTGTTATTCATCAAAACTGGTGAGAGCTAAGTCGCTGCTCAGCTATTTTAAACGTGATGTTTAGAGTAAACGGATCTCTTGCATTCTTTATTACTCTTTTACAATCTTTGCTAGTAGTCCTAAAGGCAGCTTTAGTTTCACACTGGAAGCAATGGAAATAGTGATTTCTGTGTGCAATGGTAGCAGCACATTTTAGGGTAAACCATGATTGGCTGTTGGGCTTTTGCTGAAATTTCTAGGAGGGTATGAAACGGTCTATACTGACAATTAACCATTCAGTCTGCTCTGGTACTCTATAGGACAAAATCTTTTTGACATGGAGTGGAGAAGTATTAAATATGAATGTTCGGAAGTCATCCCAATCAGCCATAGATATACAGTACAATGGAGACGTACACCTGAGGGTTTATTACATTTTGTTTTTATCTTAAGCCGTACAACTGAGTGATCGGAAGATCCCAATGGAGACAGAACAGATGATGAGCACATTTTTGGATACATTGTAAGAAAAAGGTCAAGGAGACTTGCATATTGTCTGTTGGAGTTTGGTATACAGATGGGTTTGTGAACAATTTATGTTAGGTCATAGGCAATCAAGAATTCATGTCAGCACCTCCCCTCATCATCTGTTTTGTTTGAGTGGACTAGCCATTCAACAGTGTGTACATTGAAGTCTCCGCAGATGTGAATGTAAGCCAGGGAATGTGGTTAATTTTTTCAGAAATATTCTTACTGATAGTAACTCCGCTGTTATAGGGGTAATAGAGGTCTAATATAAACGCTGTGCTGTGAGCAAGTGCTATGAAGCACATATAGGGCAAATTAGGATCTTCTCTGGAGATGTCTCTACCACATGGAAATCCATCTCTAATGGAGGCACATATTCCATGCCCATGAGGAGTTTGGGTGTCAGATTTTGATGTCAAATTGGAAATCCGGTAATTGCAAAGTCATCTAGGAAAACAGCCGGTTTCGCACAGGACTAATAGGTCAGGTTTAGTCTCCTGTAATTGGATTTCAACCTCTGGACGTAGATGCCTGATGTTGGAGAAAGAAACCTGGTAGTGGGAGTCTACATTGGGAGTTTGAGTTCTAAGTTTAATTTTGTTTTGTTTCGTGGGATTTTTCATTTTCTTTGAGGATTGAGAAATGTGGAAAAGGTCAACAGAGTTGTTAGAGCAGAGCAGAGAAAAAAAGAAGAAAAAGAAATAAAGAATGAGTTTTGCGACCATGTAGAGAAAAAGCTGCAACATTACTCACTAATATGGCATCAAGAGGCCCCATCAGAAGCTACTTGCATGGTCAAGAATCCATTAGGATAGGATAGGACAGTCTCCTTCAAGGTTCCATCAGAATCCATTCACCTAATGGGACTACAGCAGTCCCAGTACTTTACACTTCCTGATAGGACAGTCTCCTTCGAGGTTCCATCAGAATCCATTCACCTAATGGGACTACAGCAGTCCCAGTACTTTACACTTCCTGATAGGAAAGTCTCCTTCATGGTTCCATCAGAATCCATTCACCTAATGGGACTACAGCAGTCCCAGTACTTTGCACTTCCTGATAGGACAGTCTCCTTCGAGGTTCCATCAGAATCCATTCACCTAATGGGACTACAGCAGTCCCAGTACTTTGCACTTCCTGATAGGACAGTCTCCTTCGAGGTTCCATCAGAATCCATTCACCTAATGGGACTACAGCAGTCCCAGTACTTTGCACTTCCTGATAGGAAAGTCTCCTTCATGGTTCCATCAGAATCCATTCACCTAATGGGACTACAGCAGTCCCAGTACTTTGCACTTCCTGATAGGAAAGTCTCCTTCATGGTTCCATCAGAATCCATTCACCTAATGGGACTACAGCAGTCCCAGTACTTTGCACTTCCTGATAGGACAGTCTCCTTCGAGGTTCCATCAGAATCCATTCACCTAATGGGACTACAGCAGTCCCAGTACTTTGCACTTCCTGATAGGAAAGTCTCCTTCGAGGTTCCATCAGAATCCATTCACCTAATGGGACGACAGCAGTCCCAGTACTTTGCACTTCCTGATAGGACAGTCTCCTTCGAGGTTCCATCAGAATCCATTCACCTAATGGGACTACAGCAGTCCCAGTACTTTACACTTCCTGATAGGACAGTCTCCTTCGAGGTTCCATCAGAATCCATTCACCTAATGGGACTACAGCAGTCCCAGTACTTTACACTTCCTGATAGGACAGTCTCCTTCGAGGTTCCATCAGAATCCATTCACCTAATGGGACTACAGTAGTCCCAGTACTTTGCACTTCCTGATAGGAAAGTCTCCTTCGAGGTTCCATCAGAATCCATTCACCTAATGTGACTACAGCAGTCCCAGTACTTTGCACTTCCTGATAGGAAAGTCTCCTTCGAGGTTCCATCAGAATCCATTCACCTAATGGGACTACAGCAGTCCCAGTACTTTGCACTTCTTGATAGGAAAGTCTCCTTCGAGGTTCCATCAGAATCCATTCACCTAATGGGACTACAGCAGTCCCAGTACTTTGCACTTCCTGATAGGACAGTCTCCTTCGAGGTTCCATCAGAATCCATTCACCTAATGGGACTACAGCAGTCCCAGTACTTTGCACTTCTTGATAGGAAAGTCTCCTTCGAGGTTCCATCAGAATCCATTCACCTAATGGGACTACAGCAGTCCCAGTACTTTGCACTTCTTGATAGGAAAGTCTCCTTCGAGGTTCCATCAGAATCCATTCACCTAATGGGACTACAGCAGTCCCAGTACTTTGCACTTCTTGATAGGACAGTCTCCTTCGAGGTTCCATCAGAATCCATTCACCTAATGGGAGTACAGCAGTCCCAGTACTGTGCACTTCCTGATAGGAAAGTCTCCTTCGAGGTTCCATCAGAATCCATTCACCTAATGGGACTACAGCAGTCCCAGTACTTTGCACTTCCTGATAGGAAAGTCTCCTTCGAGGTTCCATCAGAATCCATTCACCTAATGGGACTACAGCAGTCCCAGTACTTTGCACTTCCTGATAGGACAGTCTCCTTCGAGGTTCCATCAGAATCCATTCACCTAATGGGACTACAGCAGTCCCAGTACTTTGCACTTCTTGATAGGAAAGTCTCCTTCGAGGTTCCATCAGAATCCATTCACCTAATGGGACTACAGCAGTCCCAGTACTTTGCACTTCCTGATAGGAAAGTCTCCTTCGAGGTTCCATCAGAATCCATTCACCTAATGGGACTACAGCAGTCCCAGTACTTTACACTTCCTGATAGGACAGTCTCCTTCGAGGTTCCATTACCTACCAATGCCCTCAATGTATCTGTTCCAGTTCATGTTCCTGTGAATGTTAGGTAATGTATCATTAACCATAGCTATTAG
The DNA here is from genome assembly GCF_053919585.1 of Euprymna scolopes. Classification (NCBI taxonomy): domain Eukaryota; kingdom Metazoa; phylum Mollusca; class Cephalopoda; order Sepiida; family Sepiolidae; genus Euprymna; species Euprymna scolopes. The sequence goes on from NC_136490.1 coordinate 80,905,200, forward strand.
TAGTTGAGAAGCTTTCTTGTAATTATTAAAGAAAACAAGCTTAGCCTTGGAAGCATTTTTGTCCTCATTTTACAACAGACCCTAGAGGATTCCTCTAGTGTTATATATAAAAGTCTATAAAAGACACGAGGAAAAAATGTGTTATATATAAAAGTCTATAAAAGACACGAGGAAAAAATGAATGAACACATGTGTAGTGTTGACAGCAAATATAGCCATTTCAGAGACAATTTTATCAGAGAGATCATTTATGAATATCAGGAATAATAAAAGTTCAAGGACCTACCTCTGAGGTACACCCACATTTATATCCTGTTGCTTTGATGTACGACCATCGAGGATTTTTCTGTTAGGATTTAATTATGTTAAGCAATACCATACAATCTGATGTTCATGAGAAGACCATCATGCCATACCATGCCAAAAGCCTTAGATACATCTAAAGCTACTGTCCTAGCCTCCCCTACCTTATCCAGTGCATAGTATACATGTTCAAAGATTACAGTTAGAATATCTGCAGTAGAACGGGCTAGCCTAAATCCATACTGTTAGTAAGACCGAAGTTTAGCAGCTGTGAGGTGGTGGAATAGTGCTTGGTTAATTAAGGACTCAAAGATTTTGGCAATAAGAGGGAGGAGGAGGTTAATGGGGTGATAATTTAATGGGTCAGTTCTTTCGCCAGAATTCTTGTAAGCAGTTTTCTAGCAGTCAGGAAAACAAGAATCATTAAGACATTTGTTGAAAAGTTTGGAAAGAACTGGAGCAACCTAAGCTCGGATAAGATCAGGTCCACATGCTTTTGATGTTTTTTATGATATCATGTACTTAAGAAAGGGGTGATTTCCTGATTATCCTCTATGGTTTCTGTTTGCAAAGGAAAATCTGGGAGGGAGTGGTTTGTTGGGTTAAAAGTAGAGTTGAAGGTAAATCGACAAGCAAGCAGGTTTGCCTTCTTGGTTGCTGTACAAACGACTTCAAGATTGTTGATTGCAGGCAAATACACTTAGCATTTATATGCAAGTATACAGATTCCCAATTGTCTGATTCTCATGCAAAAATATATGTAGCCATATTCAGATTATCATGAAAATATACAGATGGCCAAATTAATACATAATTATGCACACATACAGATGCCTACTCTTCGAAGATTCTCATGCATTATTCTCTCATACAGAAAATCACACTTCCCAGATTCTGATGTACCCAGATCTCACAGATTTTTATGTAAATATTAGTGTTTGCACAATTAATCAGAATCGGAATCAGAACAATCGGCACTTTTAGGTATCAAATACGAAAATACTGTGCCTATTTTCAAATGCCAAAAATGATTTTTTTTTAATCGATTTTGCTTCAAACAAAACTTCCACGGCTGTTAATAATAATAATAATAATAATAATAATAATAATAATAATAATAATAATAATAATAATAAAATGATAAATATTTATTAATTTTGAACTCTCAGTGAAGCTAAAATATAGAGATCACGGCCAAAATGTGTGTTTTTAACGATTGAGAAAAAATATTTGCACTTTTATAGTAAGAGATTTATAAATAATCAGACTCCTGAATTTTGTTGAAATCAGGGAAAATGTTGCAATTGTCCCATCATTACTAACAATAGCATTCACATTAAAAATTAATATTAAACAAATTAATATTAACAAATTAATATTGATGCATTTACAAATTCATATTAACAAATTAATATTGATGCATTAACAAATTCATATTAACAAATTAATATTGATGCATTAACAAATCCATATTAACATATTAATATTGATGCATTTACAAATTCATATTAACAAATTAATATTGATGCATTAACAAATTCATATTAACAAATTAATATTGATGCATTAACAAATTCATATTAACAAATTAATATTGATGCATTAACAAATTCATATTAACAAATTAATATTGATGCATTAACAAATTCATATTAACAAATTAATATTGATGCATTAACAAATTCATATTAACAAATTAATATTGATGCATTAACAAATTCATATTAACAAATTAATATTGATGCATTAACAAATTCATATTAACAAATTAATATTGATGCATTTACAAATTCATATTAACAAATTAATATTGATGCATTAACAAATTCATATTAACAAATTAATATTGATGCATTAACAAATTCATATCAATAAATTAATATTGATGCATTAAATTCATATTAACAAATTAATATTGATGCATTAACAAATTCATATTAACAAATTAATATTGATGCATTAACAAATTCATATTAACAAATTAATATTGATGCATTAAGAAATTCATATTAACAAATTAATATTGATGCATTAACAAATTAATATTAACAAATTAATATTGATGCATTAACAAATTCATATTAACAAATTAATATTGATGCATTAACAAATTCATATTAACAAATTAATATTGATGCATTTACAAATTCATATTAACAAATTAATATTGATGCATTAACAAATTCATATTAACAAATTAATATTGATGCATTAACAAATTCATATTAACAAATTAATATTGATGCATTAACAAATTCATATTAACAAATTAATATTGATGCATTAACAAATTCATATTAACAAATTAATATTGATGCATTAACAAATTCATATTAACAAATTAATATTGATGCATTAACAAATTCATATTAACAAATTAATATTGATGCATTTACAAATTCATATTAACAAATTAATATTGATGCATTAACAAATTCATATTAACAAATTAATATTGATGCATTAACAAATTCATATTAACAAATTAATATTGATGCATTAACAAATTCATATCAATAAATTAATATTGATGCATTAAATTCATATTAACAAATTAATATTGATGCATTAACAAATTCATATTAACAAATTAATATTGATGCATTAACAAATTCATATTAACAAATTAATATTGATGCATTAACAAATTCATATTAACAAATTAATATTGATGCATTAACAAATTCATATTAACAAATTAATATTGATGCATTAACAAATTCATATCAATAAATTAATATTGATGCATTAAATTCATATTAACAAATTAATATTGATGCATTAACAAATTCATATTAACAAATTAATATTGATGCATTAACAAATTCATATTAACAAATTAATATTGATGCATTAACAAATTCATATTAACAAATTAATATTGATGCATTAAGAAATTCATATTAACAAATTAATATTGATGCATTAACAAATTAATATTAACAAATTAATATTGATGCATTAACAAATTCATATTAACAAATTAATATTGATGCATTAACAAATTCATATTAACAAATTAATATTGATGCATTTACAAATTCATATTAACAAATTAATATTGATGCATTAACAAATTCATATTAACAAATTAATATTGATGCATTAACAAATTCATATTAACAAATTAATATTGATGCATTAACAAATTCATATTAACAAATTAATATTGATGCATTAACAAATTCATATTAACAAATTAATATTGATGCATTAACAAATTCATATTAACAAATTAATATTGATGCATTAACAAATTCATATTAACAAATTAATATTGATGCATTTACAAATTCATATTAACAAATTAATATTGATGAATTAACAAATTAATATTAACAAATTAATATTGATGCATTAACAAATTCATATTAACAAATTAATATTAATGCATTAACAAATTCATATTAACAAATTAATATTGATGCATTAACAAATTCATATTAACAAATTAATATTGATGAATTAACAAATTCATATTAACAAATTAATATTGATGCATTAACAAATTCATATTAACAAATTAATATTGATGCATTAACAAATTCATATTAACAAATTAATATTGATGCATTTACAAATTCATATTAACAAATTAATATTGATGAATTAACAAATTAATATTAACAAATTAATATTGATGCATTAACAAATTCATATTAACAAATTAATATTAATGCATTAACAAATTCATATTAACAAATTAATATTGATGCATTAACAAATTCATATTAACAAATTAATATTGATGAATTAACAAATTCATATTAACAAATTAATATTGATGCATTAACAAATTCATATTAACAAATTAATATTGATGCATTAACAAATTCATATTAACAAATTAATATTGATGCATTTACAAATTCATATTAACAAATTAATATTGATGCATTAACAACTTCATATTAACAAATTAATATTGATGCATTAACAAATTCATATTGACAAATTAATATTGATGCATTAACAAATTAATATTAACAAATTAATATTGATGCATTAACAAATTCATATTAACAAATTAATATTGATGCATTAACAAATTCATATTGAAAAATTAATATTGATGCATTAACAAATTAATATTAACAAATTAATATTGATGCATTAACAAATTCATATTAACAAATTAATATTGATGCATTAACAAATTAATATTAACAAATTAATATTGATGCATTAACAAATTCATATTGACAAATTAATATTGATGCATTAAGAAATTACTATTAACAGATTAATATTGATGCATTAACAAATTCATATTAACAAATTAATATTGATGCATTAACAAATTCATATAAACTAATTAATATTGATGCATTAACAAGTTCATATTAACAAATTAATATTGATGCATTAACAAATTAATATTAACAAATTAATATTGAAGCATTTACAAATTCATATTGACAAATTAATATTGATGCATTAACAAGTTCATATTAACAAATTAATATTGATGCATTAACAAATTCATATTAACAAATTAATATTGATGCATTAACAAATTCATATTGACAAATTAATATTGATGCATTAAGAAATTACTATTAACAAATTAATATTGATGCATTAACAAATTCATATTAACAAATTAATATTGATGCATTAACAAATTCATATCAATAAATTAATATTGATGCATTAACAAATTCATATTAACAAATTAATATTAATGCATTAAAAAATTCATATTAACAAATTAATATTGATGCATTAACAAATTAATATTAACAAATTAATATTGATGCATTAACAAATCCATATTAACATATTAATATTGATGCATTTACAAATTCATATTAACAAATTAATATTGATGCATTAACAAATTCATATTAACAAATTAATATTGATGCATTTACAAATTCATATTAACAAATTAATATTGATGCATTAACAAATTCATATTAACAAATTAATATTGATGCATTAACAAATTCATATTAACAAATTAATATTGATGCATTAACAAATTCATATTAACAAATTAATATTGATGCATTAACAAATTCATATTAACAAATTAATATTGATGCATTAACAAATTCATATTAACAAATTAATATTGATGCATTTACAAATTCATATTAACAAATTAATATTGATGCATTTACAAATTCATATTAACAAATTAATATTGATGCATTAACAAATTCATATCAATAAATTTATATTGATGCATTAACAAATTCATATTAACAAATTAATATTGATGCATTAACAAATTCATATTAACAAATTAATATTGATGCATTAACAAATTCATATTAACAAATTAATATTGATGCATTAACAAATTAATATTAACAAATTAATATTGATGCAATAACAAATTAATATTAACAAATTAATATTGATGCATTAACAAATTCATATTAACAAATTAATATTGATGCATTAACAAATTCATATTAACAAATTAATATTGATGCATTAACAAATTCATATTAACAAATTAATATTGATGCATTAACAAATTAATATTAACAAATTAATATTGATGCATTAACAAATTCATATTAACAAATTAATATTGATGCAATAACAAATTAATATTAACAAATTAATATTGATGCATTAACAAATTCATATTAACAAATTAATATTGATGCATTAACAAATTCATATTAATAAATTAATATTGATGCATTTACAAATTCATATTAACAAATTAATATTGATGCATTAACAAATTCGTATTAACAAATTAATATTGATGCATTAACAAATTCATATTGACAAATTAATATTGATGCATTAACAAATTAATATTAACAAATTAATATTGATGCATTAACAAATTCATATTGATGCATTAACAAATTCATATTGAAAAATTAATATTGATGCATTAACAAATTAATATTAACAAATTAATATTGATGCATTAACAAATTCATATTAACAAATTAATATTGATGCATTAACAAATTCATATTAACAAATTAATATTGATGCATTAACAAATTCATATTAACAAATTGATATTGATGCATTAACAAATTCATATTGACAAATTAATATTGATGCATTAAGAAATTACTATTAACAGATTAATATTGATGCATTAACAAATTCATATTAACAAATTAATATTGATGCATTAACAAATTCATATTAACAAATTAATATTGATGCATTAACAAGTTCATATTAACAAATTAATATTGATGCAATAACAAATTTATATTAACAAATTAATATTGATGCATTTACAAATTCATATTGACAAATTAATATTGATGCATTAACAAGTTCATATTAACAAATTAATATTGATGCATTAACAAATTCATATTAACAAATTAATATTGATGCATTAACAAATTCATATTAACAAATTAATATTGATGCATTAAGAAATTACTATTAACAAATTAATATTGATGCATTAACAAATTCATATCAATAAATTAATATTGATGCATTAACAAATTCATATTAACAAATTAATATTGATGCATTAACAAATTCATATTAACAAATTAATATTGATGCATTAAGAAATTCATATTAACAAATTAATATTGATGCATTAACAAATTAATATTAACAAATTAATATTGATGCATTAACAAATTCATATTAACAAATTAATATTGATGCATTAACAAATTCATATTAACAAATAATTATTGATCCATTAAGAAATTACTATTAACAAATTAATAATGATGCATTAACAAATTCATATCAACAAATTAATATTGATGCATTAACAAATTCATATTAACAAATTAATATTGATGCATTAACAAATTCATATTAACGAATTAACATTAACGAATTCATATTAACAAATTGATATTAACGAAGTCATATTAACAAATTAACGTTAATGAATACACATTAACGAATTAACATTAACAAAATATTAACGAATTAACAATAGCAAATGCATATTAACGAATTCATATTAACGAATTAACATTAACAAATTCATATTAACGAATTAACATTAAAAAAATCATATTAATGAATTAACATCAATAAATTCATATACACGACTTAACATTAATACATTAATATTAACGACTAAACATTAAAAAATTCATATTAAGAAATTCATATAACGAATTAACATTAAATAATTAATATTGATGAATTAATTTTAACAAATTCATATTAATGAATTAACATTAACAAATTCATGTTAACGAATTAACATTACCAAATTCATATTACAAAATTCACATTAACAAATTCATATTAATCAATTAACATCAACAAATTCATATAAACAAATTAACATTAACAAATTCATATACACTAATTAATTTTATCAAAGTCATATTAATGAATACACATTAACAAATTCATGTTAACGAATTAACCATTAACAAAGTCATATTAACAAATTCACATTAAAAAATTCATATTAACGAATTAACATCAACAAATTCATATTAACGACTAAATATTAAAAACTCATACTAGCGAATTAACATAACAGAATTCATATTAATGAAATTACATTAATACATTCATATTAACGAATTAACATTAATAAATTCATACTAATGAATAAATATTAACAAATTCCTATTAATGAATAAACATTAATAAATTCATATTAACAAATTGATATTAATGAATTAACATTAACAAATTGACATTAATGAATTAACATAAACAAATTCATATTAATGTATTAACGTTAAAAAATCATATTAATGAATTAACATTAACAAATTAATATTAACGAATTATCATCAACAAATTCATATTAATGAATTACCATTGAAAAATTCATAATAATGAATAAACATTAACAAATTCATATTAATGAATAACCATCAACAAATTAATATTAATGAATTAACATTAACAAATTCATATAAATATATAAACATACACAACTTCATATTAACGAATTAATATCAACAAATTAATATTAATGAATTAACATTAACAAATTACTATTAATGAATAAACATTCACACATTCATATTAATGAATTAACATTAACACATTCATATTTATGAATTAATATTAGCAAATTCATATTAACGAATTAACATCAACAAATTAATATCAATGACTTAACATTAACAACTTCATATTAATGAATTAATAATTCATAATAATGAATTCACATTAACAAATTTATATAAACGAATTAACATTAACAAATTCGTATTAACGAATGAATATTAACACATTCATATTAACAAATTAACATTAAACAAATTAATATTAATAAATTAACATCAACAAATTCATATTAACAAATTAACATTAACAAATTCATATTGATATATACACATCAACAAATTCATATTAACGAATTAATATCAACAAATTAATATCAATGAAATAACATTAAAAAATTCATATTAATGAATAAACATTAACAAATTCCTATTAATGAATTAACATTAACAAATTCATATTGATGAATTAACATTAACAAATTCATATTAACGACTCAACATTAAAAATCCATTTAATGAATTAACATTAACAAATTCATATTAACAAATTACAATTAACAAATTAATATTAACGAATTAACATTTAAACATTCATATTAACGAATTAACATTAACTGATTAATATTAACGAATTAACATTAAAATACTCATATTAATGAATCACCATTAACAAATTCATATTAATGAATTAACATAAACAAATTCATATTAACAAATTACTATTAACGAATTAACATCACCAAATTCCTATTAACGAATTAACATCAACAAATTCATATTAACGAATTAAAATTAACAAATTAATACTAGCGAATTAACATCACACGATTCATATTAATGAATTAACATTAACAAATTAATATTAACGAATTAACATTCACAAATTAATATTGATGACTTAACATTAACATCTTCATATTAATGAATTAACATTAACACATTCATATTAACGAATTAACATTAACTAATTCATATTAATGAATCAACATTAACAAATTCATATTAATGAATTCACATTCACAAATTCATATTAATGAATCAACATTAAAAAATTCATATTAACGAATTAACATTAACAAATTCATATTCACGAATTAACATAAAAAATTCATATTAATGAATTATTATTAACAAATTCATATTAATGAATAATCATTAACAAATTCATATTAACGAATTTAAATTAACAAATTCATAATACTGAATTAACGTTAACAAATTCATATTAATGACTTAACATTAACAACTTGATATTAACGAACTAACATTATTAAATTCATATTAACGAATTAACATATTCATATTAATGAATTAACATTAAAAATTCATATTAATGACTTAACATGAACAAATTCATATTAACGAATTTACATTAACAACTTAATATTAATAAATTAACATTAACAAATTAATATTAATGAATGAACATACACAAATTCATATTAACGACTTAAAATCAACAAATTAAGATTAATGAATTAATATTAAAAAATTCCTATTAATGAGTTTACATTAACAAATTCATAATAATGAAATAACATTAACAAATTCATATTAACGAATTAATATCAACAAATTCATATTAATGGTTTGACATTAACAAATTCATATTAATGAATTAAAATCAAACAATTCATATTAATGAATTAATATTTAAAAATTCAAAAAATCATATTAATGAATTAATATTTACAAACTAATATTAATGAATTAATATTCAGAAATTAATATTAATGTATAAACATCAACAAATTCATATTAACGAATTAATATCGACAAATTCATATTAATAAATAAACATTAACAAAATCATATTAATGAATTAACATCAACAAATTCATATTAACGAATTAACATTAACAAATTCATATTATTGAATTAATATCAACAAATTCATATTAACGAATCACCATTAAAAAATGAATATTAACGAATAACATTCACAAATTCATATTAATGCATTAACATAACATATTTATATCAAAGAATAACACATTAACAAATTCCTATTAATGAATTAACATAAAAGATTCATATTAACGAATTAACATTAACAAATTAAAGTTAACATCAACAAATTCATATTAATGAATTAACATCAACAAATTCATATTAACGAATTAATATCAACAAATGCATATTAATGAATTAACATTAACAAATTCATATTAACGAATGACCATTCACAAATTCATATTAACGAATTACCATTGACAAATTCATATTAATGAATTACCAGCAACAAATTAATATTAATGACTTAACATTAACAAATTCATATTAACGAATTAACATACTAAAAAGTCATATTCACGAATTAACATTACAAAATTATATTAACGAATTAACATTAACAATTAATATTAATGAATCACCATGGACAAATTCATATAATGAATTAACTTTAACAAATTAATATTAACGGCTTAACGTTAACAAATTCATATCAAGGAATTTACATTAACAAATTAATATTAATGAATTAACATCAACAAATTCATATTAATAAATTAAAATTACCAAATTCATATTAACGAATTAACATTAACAAATTAATATTAACGAATTAACATTAACAAATTAATATTAATAAATTCACATTAACAAATTCATATTAATGAACGAACATACCCAAATTCATATTAACGGAGAACATTAACAAATTACTATTAACGAATTAACATTAACAAATTCCTATTAACGAATTAACATTAACAAATTCATATTAAGTAATGAACATTAACAAATTCATATTAAGGAATTAACATTATCAACTTAGTATTAACGAATTATCATTAAAAAATTCATATTAACGAATTAACATTAAGAAATTCATATTAATGAATCACCATTGACAAATTCATATTAAAGAATTAACATTAACCAATTCATATTCAAGAATGAACATTAACCAATTCATATTAACGAATTAACATTAACAAATTCATATTAACGAATTAACATAAACAAATACATATTAATGAATTAACATTAAAAAATTCATATTAATGACTCAACATTAAAAAATTCATATTAATGAATTAACATTAACAAATTCATATTAATGAATTAATATTAACAAATTCATATTAATGAATTAAGATTAAAAAATTCATATTAATGAATTATCATTAAGAAATTCATATTAACGAATTATCATGAAAAAATTCATATTAACGAATTAACATTAACAAATTCATATTAATGAATCACCAGTAACAAATTAATATTAAAGAATTAAACATTAAAAAATTCATATTAATGAATTAACATCAACCATTGCATATTAATGAATTCACATTAACAAATTCATATTAACGAATTAACATTAACAAATTCATATTAACGAATAGACATTAACAAATTCATATTAACGAATAAACATTAACAAATTCATATTAACGAATAAACATTAACAAATTCATATTTATGAATTAACATTAACAAATTCATATTAACGAATAGACATTAACAAATTCATATTAACGAATAAACATTAACAAATTCATATTCATGAATTAACATTAACAAATTCATATTAACGAATAAACATTAACAAATTCATATTAACGAATTAACATTAACAAATTCATATTAACGAATAAACATTAACAAATTCATATTAACGAATAAACATTAACAAATTCATATTAACGAATAGACATTAACAATTTCATATTAATAAACTAACATTAACAAATTCATATTAACGAATAAACATTAACAAATTCATATTAACGAATTAACATTAACAAATTCATATTAATGAATGAACATTAACAAATTCATATTAATGAATTTACATTAACAAATTCATATTAACGAATTAACATTAACAAATTCCTATTAATGAACTAACATTAACAAATTCATATTAACGAATAAACATTAACAAATTCATATTAACGAATAGACATTAACAAATTCATATTAACGAATTAACATTAACAAATTCATATTAACGAATAAACATTAACAAATTCATATTAACGAATAAACATTAACAAATTCATATTAACGAATAGACATTAACAATTTCATATTAATAAACTAACATTAACAAATTCATATTAACGAATAAACATTAACAAATTCATATTAACGAATTAACATTAACAAATTCATATTAATGAATGAACATTAACAAATTCATATTAATGAATTTACATTAACAAATTCATATTAACGAATTAACATTAACAAATTCCTATTAATGAACTAACATTAACAAATTCATATTAACGAATAAACATTAACAAATTCATATTAACGAATAGACATTAACAAATTCATATTAACGAATTAACATTAACAAATTCATATTAACGAATAAACATTAACAAATTCATATTAATGAATGAACATTAACAAATTCATATTAATGAATTTACATTAACAAATTCATATTAACGAACTAACATTAACAAATTCATATTAACGAACTAACATTAACAAATTCATATTAACGAATTAACATTAACAAATTCATATTAATGAATGAACATTAACAAATTCATATTAATGAATTTACATTAACAAATTCATATTAACGAATTAACATTAACAAATTCCTATTAATGAACTAAAATTAACAAATTCATATTAACGAATAAACATTAACAAATTCATATTAATGAATTTACATTAACAAATTCATATTAACGAATTAACATTAACAAATTCCTATTAATGAACTAACATTAACAAATTCATATTAACGAATTAACATTAACAAATTCATATTAACGAATAGACATTAACAAATTCATATTAACGAATTAACATTAACAAATTCATATTAACGAATAGACATTAACAAATTCATATTAATGAATTTACATTAACAAATTCATATTAACGAATAGACATTAACAAATTCATATTAATGAATTTACATTAACAAATTCATATTAATGAATAAACATTAACAAATTCCTATTAATGAACTAACATTAACAAATTCATATTAACGAATAGACATTAACAAATTCATATTAATGAATTTACATTAACAAATTCATATTAACGAATTAACATTAACAAATTCCTATTAATGAACTAACATTAACAAATTCATATTAACGAATTAACATTAACAAATTCATATTAACGAATAGACATTAACAAATTCATATTAACGAATTAACATTAACAAATTCATATTAACGAATAGACATTAACAAATTCATATTAACGAATTAACATTAACAAATTCATATTAATGAATAAACATTAACAAATTCATATTAACGAATAAACATTAACAAATTAATATTAACGAATAAACATTAACAAATTCATATTAATGAATTTACATTAACAAATTCATATTAACGAATTAACATTAACAAATTCATATTAATGAACTAACATTAACAAATTCATATTAATGAATAAACATTAACAAATTCATATTAACGAATAAACATTAACAAATTCATATTAATGAATTTACATTAACAAATTCATATTAACGAATTAACATTAACAAATTCCTATTAATGAACTAACATTAACAAATTCATATTAACGAATAAACATTAACAAATTCATATTAACGAATAAACATTAACAAATTCCTATTAATGAACTAACATTAACAAATTCATATTAACGAATAAACATTAACAAATTCATATTAACGAATAAACATTAACAAATTCCTATTAATGAACTAACATTAACAAATTCATATTAACGAATAAACATTAAAAAATCCATATTAACGAATAAACATTAACAAATTCATATTAACGAATAAACATTAACAAATTCATATTAACGAATTAACATTAACAAATTCCTATTAATGAACTAACATTAACAAATTCATATTAACGAATAAACATTAAAAAATCCATATTAACGAATAAACATTAACAAATTCATATTAACGAATAAACATTAACAAATTCATATTAACGAATTAACATTAACAAATTCCTATTAATGAACTAACATTAACAAATTCATATTAACGAATAAACATTAACAAATTCATATTAACGAATTAACATTAACAAATTCCTATTAATGAACTAACATTAACAAATTCATATTAACGAATAAACATTAACAAATTCATATTAACGAATAAACATTAACAAATTCATATTAACGAATAAACATTAACAAATTCATATTAACGAATAAACATTAACAAATTCATATTAATGAATTTACATTAACAAATTCATATTAACGAATTAACATTAACAAATTCCTATTAATGAACTAACATTAACAAATTCATATTAACGAATAAACATTAACAAATTCATATTAACGAATTAACATTAACAAATTCATATTAACGAATAAACATTAACAAATTCCTATTAATGAATAAACATTAACAAATTCCTATTAATGAACTAACATTAACAAATTCATATTAACGAATAAACATTAACAAATTCCTATTAATGAATAAACATTAACAAATTCCTATTAATGAACTAACATTAACAAATTCATATTAACGAATAAACATTAACAAATTCCTATTAATGAACTAACATTAACAAATTCATATTAACGAATAAACATTAACAAATTCATATTAACGAATAAACATTAACAAATTCATATTAACGAATAAACATTAACAAATTCATATTAACGAATAAACATTAACAAATTCATATTAACGAATAAACATTAACAAATTCATATTAACGAATAAACATTAACAAATTCATATTAACGAATAAACATTAACAAATTCATATTAACGAATAAACATTAACAAATTCATATTAACGAATAAACATTAACAAATTCATATTAACGAATAAACATTAACAAATTCATATTAATGAATTTACATTAACAAATTCATATTAACGAATTAACATTAACAAATTCCTATTAATGAACTAACATTAACAAATTCCTATTAATGAATAAACATTAACAAATTCATATTAACGAATAAACATTAACAAATTCATATTAACGAATAAACATTAACAAATTCCTATTAATGAACTAACATTAACAAATTCATATTAACGAATAAACATTAACAAATTCCTATTAATGAACTAACATTAACAAATTCATATTAACGAATAAACATTAACAAATTCATATTAACGAATAAACATTAACAAATTCATATTAACGAATAAACATTAACAAATTCATATTAACGAATAAACATTAACAAATTCATATTAACGAATAAACATTAACAAATTCATATTAACGAATAAACATTAACAAATTCATATTAACGAATAAACATTAACAAATTCATATTAACGAATAAACATTAACAAATTCATATTAACGAATAAACATTAACAAATTCATATTAACGAATAAACATTAACAAATTCATATTAACGAATAAACATTAACAAATTCATATTAACGAATAAACATTAACAAATTCATATTAACGAATTAACATTAACAAATTCCTATTAATGAATAAACATTAACAAATTCATATTAACGAATAAACATTAACAAATTCATATTAATGAATTTACATTAACAAATTCATATTAACGAATAAACATTAACAAATTCCTATTAATGAATGAACATTAACAAATTCATATTAACGAATAAACATTAACAAATTCATATTAACGAATAAACATTAACAAATTCCTATTAATGAACTAACATTAACAAATTCATATTAATGAATAAACATTAACAAATTCATATTAACGAATAAACATTAACAAATTCCTATTAATGAACTAACATTAACAAATTCATATTAACGAATAAACATTAACAAATTCATATTAACGAATAAACATTAACAAATTCATATTAACGAATAAACATTAACAAATTCATATTAACGAATAAACATTAACAAATTCATATTAATGAATTTACATTAACAAATTCATATTAACGAATTAACATTAACAAATTCCTATTAATGAACTAACATTAACAAATTCATATTAACGAATAAACATTAACAAATTCATATTAACGAATTAACATTAACAAATTCCTATTAATGAATAAACATTAACAAATTCATATTAACGAATAAACATTAACAAATTCATATTAATGAATTTACATTAACAAATTCATATTAACGAATAAACATTAACAAATTCCTATTAATGAATGAACATTAACAAATTCATATTAACGAATAAACATTAACAAATTCATATTAACGAAAAAACATTAACAAATTCCTATTAATGAACTAACATTAACAAATTCATATTAATGAATAAACATTAACAAATTCATATTAACGAATAAACATTAACAAATTCCTATTAATGAACTAACATTAACAAATTCATATTAACGAATAAACATTAACAAATTCATATTAACGAATAAACATTAACAAATTCATATTAACGAATAAACATTAACAAATTCATATTAACGAATAAACATTAACAAATTCATATTAATGAATTTACATTAACAAATTCATATTAACGAATTAACATTAACAAATTCCTATTAATGAACTAACATTAACAAATTCATATTAACGAATAAACATTAACAAATTCATATTAACGAATAAACATTAACAAATTCCTATTAATGAACTAACATTAACAAATTCATATTAACGAATAAACATTAACAAATTCATATTAACGAATTAACATTAACAAATTCCTATTAATGAATGAACATTAACAAATTCATATTAACGAATTAACATTAACAAATTCCTATTAATGAATAAACATTAACAAATTCATATTAACGAATAAACATTAACAAATTCATATTAACGAATTAACATTAACAAATTCCTATTAATGAATAAACATTAACAAATTCATATTAACGAATAAACATTAACAAATTCATATTAATGAATTTACATTAACAAATTCATATTAACGAATAAACATTAACAAATTCCTAGTAATGAATGAACATTAACAAATTGATATTAACGAATAAACATTAACAAATTCATATTAACGAATAAACATTAACAAATTCCTATTAATGAACTAACATTAACAAATTCATATTAATGAATAAACATTAACAAATTCATATTAACGAATAAACATTAACAAATTCCTATTAATGAACTAACATTAACAAATTCATATTAACGAATAAACATTAACAAATTCATATTAACGAATAAACATTAACAAATTCATATTAACGAATAAACATTAACAAATTCATATTAACGAATTAACATTAACAAATTCATATTAACGAATAAACATTAACAAATTCCTATTAATGAACTAACATTAACAAATTCATATTAACGAATTAACATTAACAAATTCATATTAACGAATAAACATTAACAAATTCATATTAACGAATAAACATTAACAAATTCCTATTAATGAATGAACATTAACAAATTCATATTAACGAATAAACATTAACAAATTCATATTAACGAATAAACATTAACAAATTCATATTAACGAATAAACATTAACAAATTCATATTAATGAATTTACATTAACAAATTCATATTAACGAATTAACATTAACAAATTCCTATTAATGAACTAACATTAACAAATTCATATTAACGAATAAACATTAACAAATTCATATTAACGAATAAACATTAACAAATTCCTATTAATGAATGAACATTAACAAATTCATATTAACGAATAGACATTAACAAATTCTTATGAACGAATTGTGACGGGCCCGTACGAAAAGGCAAACAAACCCGTCGAAATGGCACATTGACAAGAGAGAGAGAGAGAGAGAGAGAGAGAGAGAGAGAGAGAGAGAGAGAGAGAGAGAGAACGTAGAGAAAGAATCTCAGCAGGAGCGAGGACCAAGGGAGATAACTAAGGCGCAAAAGAAAAAAAGAAAGAGAAACAAAAAGAGTCAGTTGCCTTGAAGATTAAAAAATGGGATAGACACAGCGCACTACGTGGGAATTAGAAAAAAGAGGAATTACCGATTTAACCCCATCAAGATAAAAAAAAACACAAAAATGAAAGAGGTATATGAACCTGGAAAACCTAAGGTAAATACAGGCATTTTTCTTTTAACGCGGAAAGCGATACGACAAGTATGAAAAAGAATTTTTCATGGCGGGGATTTTAATTACGTGAAAAAAAATATATAAAAAAAAGAGAGAAAGCAACCAATATGATTCTCGGAAGAGATCTAGAACGTTTTGCAGATATTTCCTCTTTTCTATATCACGAAGTGCGGATGCACTACGAACATAAAAAAAAAAGGGGAATCAAGTTCCGATTTAATATGCAAATGATTGCTTATTATTTCAGCATCAATATATTGAATTGGCATATACATATAAATGAGTAATGTGACATTTCATTTTTCTAAATATAAGAAAAAAAAAAGAGAGAGAAAAGGAATCAAGTTCCGATTTAATGTGCGAATGATTAATTATTATTTCAGCATCAATATATTGAATTGGCATATATATATAAATGAGTAATGTGACATTTCATTTTTTTTATATAAAAAAAAACAACCAAGAGAATCTCCCTCTCCATACTTTTCTACATTTAATAATAAAAGAAGAATCGTGCGTGATGCCCCCGTGATTTGGAATAAAAATATAATCCGCCATTTGTTTTTTTTTTCTTCTCTTTGTTATTTGATGTATGTAAAATATCACAATGGAAACATTATTCCATCTAACCTCAGCGCGCTTTGGATTCTAGAAGGGAGAACCATAGCTTAGCGCATTCGCTGATCGGTCCTTCCCGAGTTTGTATATATTAATTATATACATACCCACAGCGAATGTCACATGGGGAACTCGTCCGAAAAAAAAAAAATATACATATATATATATATATATATATATATATATAACGTATATATTCAAAAAAAACGAAGAACCTGAATACTGTCCTGGACAACCAGTCATGCAAACAAATCACTTAAAGGGGGCTCGATAGCCAGGTGATATATATGCGTCAGAGAAAACATTTTTTTTGTTTAACAAAATTCTTGGAAAAGAAAAGAAAATAACGTAAATATAAAGAAAGAAAAAAATAGGCGGACAAAAAAAAAAAAAAAGAAGAAAAATGGCTACAGGAAGAGTGGAGAAATTCCTAAATGAACCGTCTCTCGAAAAGCTTGAAGAAATGAAGAAAAGCGAGCTAATTGCAGTAGGAGAGAGGCTGGAATTAGAAACAAAAATGGCCATGAGAAAAAACAAAATTATTGGGATAATACTGGAGCACATGGTGCAGGAACAGATCTTCGCGCCAGAAACGCTAGATGAATGGCACAGTGACTACAGCGAATTATCAAGGGAACAGCTAGAGTTAGAAAAATATAAAATTGAAGCAAAAGTCGAGTTGGAAAAAGCGAGGATGGAACAGGAAATTCAGATAAGAGAAATCAGGTTGGCTGAGGCAACGACAGAAACGAACCGAGACAGGTTCGATTTGGCGAAACAGATACGGTTAGTACCTAAATTTACAGAGGAAAGCATAGACGAATACTTTTCACATTTTGAAAGTATGGCGGTCAACATGGAATGGCCACAGGAAAAGTGGACCACACTTATACAGAGCACGTTAACAGGAAAAGCACAAAGAGCTTTTACAGCGTTATCGGCCGAAGAACGGGCAGATTATGAGACAGTGAAACAAGCCATACTGAGCAGTTACGAGCTAATACCAGAGGCTTATCGACAAAAATTCAGAACGATAAAGAAAAGCGAAACGCAGTTGTTCAGAGAGTTTGTCAAGGAAAAGGAACGAGCGATGAATAAATGGTATGATTCAAAAGGGGTGAACGGAGACCCAGAAAAAATCAAACAGCTCATTCTGATCGAAGAAATTTTAAATTGATTACCTGATGACATGCGGATACACTTAAATGAAAAAGGAGCAAAATCAGGCAGTGAGCTAGCAACACTGGTTGACGAATATATAATATCTCGTCGGAAAGAAAGAAATAAACTGCAAATAGTAAATCGGGCAAATGAACCGAAAGAAGTCACTATGCGAGGAGATAACTCAAGGAATGGCTGACCAACACCGCTACAGAGGATGAACCCACCCGCGTGTTATAAATGTGGAAAAATAGGACATATATCAAGTCAATGCAGATCGAATCGAAGAACCGAATTAAGGAACAATGTGGGAACTAAGCCACAAGGAATAGTTTTGTCAGTGCCAAAATACGATATATATAAACCTTTCATGAGAAAGGGAACGATAATAAGGAAAGATGGAAGAGAAATACCGATAAAATTATTAAGGGATACGGGGGCAGCGCAATCGGTGATTCTAAGAAAGATGGCGCCCCGAAACAGAATTATCAACCACGTGGTGATCAGAGGAGTAGGAGGATGTGATATGAAAATACCAGTGATAAAGATTAAGCTGAAGGCAGGGAAGATTACGAGGATAATAGAGGTGGGAATCATAGATGAACTTCCCATGAAAAACATAGATTTATTACTGGGAAATGATGCAAACATAGAAATAAAGAGATAGACGGATATGACCCCAGACGAAGTATGGGAGCATATAATCTGCGGAACAGAAAAGGAAAAACGAACAGAGAACGAGAAACGACAGCACATAAGGAAAGCAGAGAGGCAACGCCATTCTACCAAGTCGGTGACAGAGGACTCATAATGTTAAAGAAATCACGAGAGGAATTAAAAGAGGCTCAGATAAAGGATGCCAGCTTGAAAAAACTATTTGAGCAAGTAAACAAGCCCACAAGTGACCGGTATAAACAGCAATACATTATAGAAGAAGGAATATTAAAAAGGAAATACGACGGTCAAGAGTTACCGGGAAGTAGAAGGGATATGCGATGCCGAAATATCGCAGAAAATGATATGCTGAAAAATCAAACCAGAATGAAAGAATTATATGATCGGAAGGCTAAGGGGAGAGAATTCAAAAGAGGCGACAGAGTTATGGTTCTTACACCCTCGGTTAAATCACCATTGGAAGCAAGATTTAATGGACCCCATATAATATTGGAGAAAGTCGACGACCAAAAATACAAAGTGAATATATCCGGAAAGAGGAACAGGGTACAGATATGTCACCTGAACCGGTTAAAAAAATATTCAGAACGTAACAATGACCCTGAACGTCCCATAGGGCAGGTCATTACTACAGAAGAAAGGGAAAAAGATGGAGATGATCACTTTGAAATTAAGAACATCCCAATGAAATTAAATAGTTCCATAATTATGGAAAATATCGATAGCAAGCTCAAACACCTGGCGGAGAAGGACAGAACTGAGTTAAAGGAAGCTATGCAGGAAGTACCTGGATTATTTTCGAATGTTCCCAGGCAAACAAATATCATTGAACACAATGTGGAACTAACTTGCGAGAAACCGATAAGACTACATCCTTACCGAGTCAATCCAATGAAGCAGAAAACCATCCAGAAAGAGATTGAGTACATGTTGGAGAACCACATCATCGAACCAAGTCAGAGCGAATGGGCGTCCCCATGAGTCCTAGTGGATAAGCCGGATGGATCAGTCAGATTCTGTACAGACTATAGGAGGCTGAATGAGGTTACAAAAACAGATTCATACCCCATCCCTCGGATGGACGACTGCATTGATCAAATCGGCAACGTTAAATACATAACCAAGTGCGACTTATAAATACATAACCAAGTGCGACTTATAAATACATAACCAAGTGCGACTTACTTTTGGTCAGTTCCTTTAACAGCAGAAGCAAAATTGAAATCTGCATTTGTAGTGCCAGGAAGCAAATATCACTATAATGTAATGCCATTTGGGATGAGGAATTCCCAAGCCACTTTTACTCGATTAATGAATCGATGCCTGTCAGGAATTCCGAAAGCGTCTATATCGACGACATCGTGATATACAGTGATGATTGGGAGAAACACCTAGACATCATCAAACGAGTATTCAAGAGGCTGAATGACGCGAGATTGACGATCAATCTAGAGAAGAGTGATTTCGGAAATTTTTGAGCAAAATGCGAAACAAAAATAGACGACTGCAAAATTGGTTTTTAACTTTACAGGAATATCCTTTGAAAAAAAAACATATCAAAGGAACAGAGACCAAAGTAGCAGACACGCTTTCGCGTTGTCAGGTGATATAAAATAGAAAAAAAAAAAAAAAGAGATGCTGAGATGAACAAATAAATTAGACGTAATCCAGGGACTGGATTTCAAAAAAAAATTTTTTCTGATAAATTTTTTTTTTCTTTTATGGAGGATGGTGTGACGGGCCTGTACGAAAAAGGCAAACAAACCCATCGAAACGGCACGTTGACAAGGGAGAGAGAGAGAGACAGAGAGAGAGAGAGAGAGAAAGAGAGAGAGAGAGAGAGAGAGAGAGAGAGAGAACGTAGAGAAAGAATATCAGCAGGAGCGAGGACCAAGGGAGATAACTAAGGCGGCAAAAGAAAAAAAAAGAGAAACAAAAAGAGTCAGTTGCCGCGAAGATTGAAAAATGGGATAGACACAGCGCACCACGTGGGAATTAGAAAAAAGAGGAATTACCGATTTAACCCCATCAAGATAAAAAAAAAACACAAAAAAAGAAAGAGGAATATAAACCTGGAAAACCTAAGGTAAATACAGGCATTTTTCTTTTAACGCGGAAAGCGATACGACAAGTATGAAAAAGAATTTTTCATATCGGGCGTTTTAATTACATGGAAAAAACAAATATAAAAAAAGAGAGAAAGCAACCAAAATGATTCTCGGAAGAGATCTAGAACGTTTTGCAGATATTTCTTCTTTTCTATATCACGAAGTGCGGATGCACTATGAACACAAAAAAAAAAGAGAATCAAGTTCCGATTTAATGTGCGAATGATTGCTTATTATTTCAGCATCAATATATTGAATTGGCATATACATATACCTGAGTAATGTGACATTTCATTTTTCTAAATATAAGAAAAAAAAAAGAGACAGAAAAGGAATCAAGTTCCAATTTAATGTGCGAATGATTAATTATTATTTCAGCATCAATATATTGAATTGGCATATATATATAAATGAGTAATGTGACATTTCATTTTTTTATATAAAAAAAAAAACAACCAAGAGAATCTCCCTCTCCATACTTTTCTACATTTAATAATAAAAGAAGAATCGCGCGTGATGCCCCCGTGATTTTGGAATAAAAATATAATCCGCCATTTGTTTTTTTTTTCTTCTCTTTGTTATTTGATGTATGTAAAATATCACAATGGAAACATTATTCCATCTAACCTCAGCGCGCTTTGACTTCTAGAAGGGAGAACAATAGCTTAGCGCATTCGCTGATCGGTCCTTCCCGAGTTTGTATATATTAATTATATACATACCCACAGCGAATGTCACAGAATTATCATTAAAAAATTCATATTAACGAATTAACATTAACAAATTTATATTAATGAATCACCATTAACAAATTCATATTAAAGAATTAACATTACACAATTCATATTAACGAATTAACATTAACAAATGCATATTAATGAATAAACATTAACACATGCATATTAATTAATTAACATTAACAAATTCATATTAAAGAATAAACATTAACAAATTCATATTAATGAATTAACATTAACAAATTCATATTAAAGAATGAACATTAAAAAATTAATATTAACGAATTAACATAAAAAAATTCATATGAATGAATTAACATTAACAAATGCATATTAACGAATTCACATAAACTAATTCATATTAATGAATTAACATTAACAAATTCATATTAATGACTTAACATTACAAATTCATATTAATGAATTAACATTAACACATTCATATTAACGAATTATCATTAAAAATTTATATTAATGAATTAACATTAACAAATTACTATTAATGAATCACCATTAACAAATTTATATTAAAGAATTAACATTAAAAACTTCATATTAATGAATTAACATCAACAAATGCATATTAATGAAATAACATTATCCAATTCATATTAACGACTTAACATCAACAAATTCATATAAACGAATAAACATTACCAAATTAATACTATCGAATTAACATCACACAATTCATATTAATGAATTAACATTAACGAATTAATATTAACGAATTAACATTAATAAATTCATATTAACCTATTAACATTAACACATTCATGTAATTGAATTAACATTAACGAATTCATATTAACGAATAAACATTAACAAATTCATATTAACGAATTAACATTAACAAATTTATATTAATGAATTTACATTAACAAATTAATATTACTGAATTAACATAAACAAATAAATATTAACGATTTACCGTGAGGAATTTATATTAACGAATTAACATCAAGCAATTCATATGAACGAATTAACATTAACACATTCATATAAACGCATAAAAATCACTAATTAATATTAACAAATTAACATCCACAAATTCATATTACCGCATAAACATCAACTAATTCTTATTAACGAATTAACATGAGCTAATTCATGTTAACGAATTAAAATGATGAATTCATATTAACGAATTAACATCAACAAAATGATATTAACGAATTAACATCAACTAATTAATATTAACGAATTAACATCAACTAATTAATATTAACGAATTAACATGATGAATTCATATTAACAAATTAACATTAACAAATTCATATAAACGAAGGAAAATTAACATATACATATTAACGAATGAACATAAACAAATTCATATTAACAAATTAATATTAATGAATAACCATCAACAAATTCATATTAACGAATTAACATTAACAAAATCATATTAATGTATTAATATCAACAAATTCATATTAATAAATTAACATTAACAAATTCATATTAACGAATTAACATTAAAAATTCATTTTAATGAATTAACATCACAAATTCATATTAACGAATTAACATACACAAATTCATATTAACGAATTAATATTAAAAAATTCATATTAACGAATTAATATTAAAAAATTAATATTAATGAAAAACCATAAACAAATTCATATTAACGAATAAACATTAACAAATTCATGCCACCGAATTAATATTAACAAATTAATATCAAAGAATAAACATTAACAAATTAATATTTATGAATTAACATGAACAAATTCATATGATAAATTAACATTACCAAATTCATATTTACGAATTAACATCAACAAATTCATATTACTGAATTGACATCAACAAAGTCATATTAACGAATTAAAATTAACAAATTTATGCTAGCGAATTTACATCAGACAATTCATATTAATAAATTAACATAAACAAATTTATATTAACGAATTTACATTAACAAATTAATATTGATGAATTAACATTAACACATTAATATTAATGAATAAACATTAAAACATTCATATTAATGAATTAACGTGAACAAATTCATAATAATGTATAAACATCAACAACTTAATATTAACGAATTAATATCAGAAATTCCATATTAATGAATTCACATTAACTAGTTCATATTAACGAATTAACATTAACAAATTATTATTAATGAATCATCATGAACAAATACATATTAACGTATTAACATTAACAAATTAATATTTATGAATTAACATTAATAAATTCATATTAATGAATGACCATTAACAAATTCATAGTACTGCATTAACATCAACAAATTAATATTAATGAATTAACATTAACAAATTCATATTAATAAATTAACATTAACAAATTCACAATAATGAATTAACATTAACAAATTCATATTAACGAATTAACATACACCCATTCATATTAACGAATAAACATTAAAAAATTAATATTAAGAATTAACATTATAAAATTAATATTAAGGAATAACATTCACAAATTTATATTAACGCATTAATTTATATATTAATATTAATTTATATCAAAGAATTAACATTAACGAATTCATATTAATGAATTAACATAAAAAAATTCATATTAATAAATTAACATTAACAAATTCAGATAAACGAACTAAAATCAACAAATTCATATTAACGAAGTAACATCAACAAATTCATATTAACGAATTAACACTAACAAATTCATATTGGGATTTCCCAAACGTTTGAGGTAACAAAGTAATGTGACGACGTCAAGAAGAAAGGAAAAACAAACACAGAGTTAAATGTTATAAAAAAACTGTATTTACAAAAAGGAAAATAAAGGTGTTGCAAACAATTGGGTTTGCGGGAAACTTATCTCACAGATGTGATGTGTCCGTTTATCAATTAAATCTTTCCTGTGTCCTTAGTTGGTATGAAAGAGAAAAGGTGCGGCCTTGTTGGTCTGTGCTGCTATTACGGCTTGGACTCCATGTGCGTCCCGTATTTCTGGTGGCGGAGAGCTGGCGAAATGGATGTACTCGCAATCAGGTCCCAACCGCAAAAGAGGCCGAAAGTTCGAAGGGGCCGCGCAAATAGGGGTCGGGGAGGAAACTAGAATGGCAGCCCGCGATTGGTTGTTTTTCATCCAATCACAGGGCACCACACTAGTGACTCCGTAATAATTCCAATATTCTCCCCCAAAACAAAATTGCAATATGAAATCATTGCAACATAATTCTCTGCAGTTACAGGTCCTTATGCTTTTAAGCTGGAGGTTCATAGCAGGCTTATTGTAAGGCAAACTATCCCATAATGAAAGGTCGCAGAAACTTGGATTTGCCTCCCTTTGAAGGCAAATACGGCCCATAGTTAAGTTCATAGGAAAATTGATTTTTTTTTTTAAGGCAAACATAGCCAATAATAAAGTTCATAGAAAAATTGATTTTTTTCTTGAAGGCAACCATAGCCAATAAAAAGGTTCATAGGAAAATCGATTTTTTTTTCTTTTGAAGTCAAACATAGCCAATAATAAAGTCCGCAGGAAAAATAGATTTTTTTTGGAAGGCAAACATAGCCAATAATAAAGTTCATAGAAAAATTGATTTTTTTTCTTGAAGGCAACCATAGCCAATAAAAAGGTTCATAGGAAAATCGATTTTTTTTCTTTTGAAGTCAAACATAGCCAATAATAAAGTCCGCAGGAAAAATAGATTTTTTTTGGAAGGCAAACATAGCCAATAATAAAGTTCACAGGAAAATTGATTTTTTTTTCTTGAAGGCAAACATAGCCAATAATAAAGTTCACAGGAAAATTGATTTTTTTTAAGGCAAACATAGCCAATGATTTTTTTTTCTTTGAAGGCAAACATAGCCAATAATAAAGTTCACAGGAAAAAGATTTTTTTTTTAGGCAAACATAGCCATTAATAAGGTTCACAGGAAAATTGATTTTTTTAAGGCAAACATAGCCAATAATAAAGTTCACAGGAAAATTGATTTTTTTTTTTTTTTAAAGGCAAACATAGCCAATAATAAGGTTCACAGGAAAATTGATTTTTTTTTTAAGGCAAACATAGCCAATAATAAAGTTCACAGGAAAAAGATTTTTTTTTTTTTTTGAGGGCAAACATAGTTCACAGGAAAATTGATTTTTTTTTTTTTTTGAAGGCAAACATAGCCAATAATAAAGTTCTCAGGAAAATTGATTTTTTGAAGGCAAACATAGCCAATAATAAAGTTCACAGGAAAATTGATTTTTTTTTTTTTTTTTGAAGGCAAACATAGCCAATAATAAAGTTCTCAGGAAAATTGATTTTTTGAAGGCAAACATAGCCAATAATAAAGTTCACAGGAAAATTGATTTTTTTTTAGAAGGTAAACATAGCCAATAATAAAGTTCTTAGGAAAATTGATGTTTTGAAGGCAAACATAGCCAATAATAAAGTTCACAGGAAAATTGATTTTTTTTTTTTTTTTAAAGGCAAACATAGCCAATATAGAAGAGGTGAAGATTGTATTCACAAAGAGCTTAAAGGTTTGAAAGAAGTGAGTGTAGTGATTTATTTTGTATGTAAAGAATTCTCATTTTGGTGCACCAATAGGACTATAGAGATTTCATCCCTTCAATAATAAGGTAGGATATCATTAACAGTTATTATTTTTTTCTTCTTTTTTACAATAAGTACCTATAAGCTAAGGTATGTGAAGATTGTTTTAGATAAACTGAATTTAATAGTATATATAGGGGTTATTAAGAGAGTTTTTACTACTTTTTAAATTTTTAGTCCTTTTAGGACGTTGTTTCATTGGAACAGATGAGCTATTAGTATTTGGTACATCATTAGAAGATTTTGAATTTGCAGCATCAACTACTCCGTTTAGCACTGAAAGTGCAATTCTGTGATTGGAAGGTACAGACTTGATTTTGTCATCATGCCAGACATCATTTTGTCATCACATGATACGCATTATTTTTAAATTCAATGGAATTTTCAAATTCCATAATTTTACTCTTGTCATAATTACAAGTCCGATGATATACCTAGAGAATCTACATCAAACATTTTCTCTAAATTTCTTTCTACTTGACTTTCATCAAATATTTCAGCAAGGGGATCAGGGTAGCTCTTTATCGGGTTCATTACAAAATTTACCCTAATGTCTGAGCACGTAGAGTATTTGGAGACTATGGCATGATAATTGTGGAGATCCTTATTCTTAATCTTCTTAGGATTACACTGTTTATCATACAAAAAATGTTGGCAATTGCCAAACGGGGAAATGCCTGCAGGAAACTCCCATGCAGAGCCCTGCATGCAGTCTATCATTTTGATGTTCTTCATGAATTGAATCACATCAATGCCTAAAAGGCCATGTACACGAATGTCATTTTTTTTGTGCAAAAAGGCCAGGGTATAATTTAAATTAATTAAATTTTTCTTTACAGACTTAAAATTATCAAATCTTAAGTTCATATCGAATTCATCATCGATAAGAACTGTTAGAGACAAGGAACTACCCTTAGTTACCTCTATCCCCACTACAAGTTGGTTCAATTTTTTTGTTTGCGACCCTAAAAAGGTTTTTACCTCGTATTCAACTGGAGTGAGGAGAGATTTATAACACCCTAATCTTTCAATAACATTCCTGGAGAAATAGGTTCTTTGACTGCCTGTATCAAAGAGGCAGTTAAATCTATATTTTTGTTTTCCTTTAAAAACAGTAATTGCTACTATCGGCAAAATGTAGGGTTGTTCCTGCATGCTAGTGTTAGCACACACGTGCGTGGAAGCAGTTGGACTGTTTCCACCCTTATCTGTTTCATTACAAAGTGGGGTAACGTGGCCTCGGGATTTACAATGTGCACATCTCCGAGGTAATTTATTTCCTTTGCCATAGCAGTCTTCTGTTCTATGATTGGCACTTGTACAAAGGAGGCATAAGCCCATTTCTCTACACCTAGAACGTCTCGACTCAAGGGAGAAATATTTTGGACAATGGTTCATAGTGTGTCCATTGACGCTGCAAAATCTGCAATGCTTAGTAACTTTGCTAGATTTTATAGCAAAGTTTTCCAACGTTGGGACACCCTTCCTTACATTATTATTTTTATTATAATTTCCTTCCCTAGATTTGAAATTGTCTTGGTGGGAATTTGGAGTTTTTTTAAAACTGGTTTTTATCAAGGTTTTTATGACCTCATTATAACTATCAAAGATCTGATTAATTTTTGGATAGTTACTATCAACTTTTCTTATTATCTCTTTTTGAAGAGTTGGGGGTAATTTCGAAAAAATTACATGGCTAATCAGTTCGTAGCCAGGAGTGTTTTCTTCAAAAAAATCCAGACCATACGAAGTCTTTAGTTCAGCTAGGTCAGCCTTTATTTCTGACAAAAAACTTTTTATGTTAGCAAACTCTGGGTCATATTTAGGAGTATTACCCAGCAGTTGTTTAAAAATTTCATCGATAATGAGAGGAATATCCAAAAACTCCTTTCTCAATAAATTGATGGCCACTTCAAAGTTTTCATCTTCTAATGAGAGGTGAGACACTAACTGAGACACGTAACCTGTCAAAAAACTTTTTAATAGTGATAGTTTGGCTTTTTTTGAATGTACGGCGTCCACACAATTCTCAAATTGAGCTAGGAAATTTTTAAATTCAAATTTACCAGCTCTTATGCCACTAAATTTAGCACACTGCAACCGTGGGGCTGAAACGCACGCGGCTGCAAGTGGCATTTGTGGATTTTGTACTAGGACAGATTCTTTATTGGAAGGAGAAATATTCTCTTCCAGTTCAGTGAGCCTTTTGAATATGTTGTAAACGAACTCCGCCTGTAACTTTTCGTCTTCCAACATACCGCTATCTTCTAAATTGATATCGGCCTTTTCACAGGCTTCACTTATTCTATTATTAATTACG
This sequence comes from Euprymna scolopes, assembly GCF_053919585.1. Lineage (NCBI taxonomy): Eukaryota > Metazoa > Mollusca > Cephalopoda > Sepiida > Sepiolidae > Euprymna > Euprymna scolopes. The sequence continues at coordinate 80,935,627 of NC_136490.1, forward strand.
TCGGCCTCCGTCAACCATTTATTAATAAGAATTTCTTGCCTTTTAAAACAAATGTTATTGAGCGACACTTCTGCTGACATTAAATCAACGGCCGAAGTTATTTTCCTTTTAAAGGAATCTCTATTAAAAATCAAGGCTCTAACGCCCTTTATCTGTTTAAAATCATTCATACTGCTGAGAGCAAATATCTACAAGCAAAATAAAGGAAGGAAACGGAAGGAAAGAAAGAAAAAAAGGGGGGACGGACGAAATTAACCTCTACAGTTCCAGTAGTAACACCAAAATAGCATAGGCTTGTATTCCCTTCCTCAAGCGACGTCACGGTTGAATTGAATTTACACAAATCTATTTCGTGTTAAATTATTCCACGTTTTATTTTTAGTCTCTAGCGTAAAAGGCTAGTTTCAATTGTTTGCAAATTATTGGGATTTCCCAAACGTTTGAGGTAACAAAGTAATGTGATGACGTCAAGAAGAAAGGAAAAACAAACACAGAGTTAAATGTTATAAAAAAACTGTATTTACAAAAAGGAAAATAAAGGTGTTGCAAACAATTGGGTTTGCGGGAAACTTATCTCACAGATGTGATGTGTCCGTTTATCAATTAAATCTTTCCTGTGTCCTTAGTTGGTATGAAAGAGAAAAGGTGCGGCCTTGTTGGTCTGTGCTGCTATTACGGCTTGGACTCCATGTGCGTCCCGTATTTCTGGTGGCGGAGAGCTGGCGAAATGGATGTACTCGCAATCAGGTCCCAACCGCAAAAGAGGCCGAAAGTTCGAAGGGGCCGCGCAAATAGGGGTCGGGGAGGAAACTAGAATGGCAGCCCGCGATTGGTTGTTTTTCATCCAATCACAGGGCACCACACTAGTGACTCCGTAATAATTCCAATATTCATACTAGTCACACGATTCATATTAATTTATTAACATAAATTTCTTAATATTAACGAATAAACATAAACAAAGGCATATTAATGAATTAATATTAACAAATTACTATTAATGAATTAACATTAACAAATTAATATTGATGAATGAACATCAACAAATTAATATTAACGAATTAACATTAACAAATGCATATTAACGACTTCACATTAACAAATTCATATTAATGAATTAACATTAACAAATTCAAAATAATGAATTAACTTTAACAAATTAATATGACGAATGAACATTAACAAATTCATATTAATGAATTAATATTAATAAATTAATATTAATGAATTAACATTTACAAATTCATATTAATGAATTAACATCAACAAATTTATATTAATGAATTAACACTAATGAATTCATATTAATGTATAAACATCAACAAATTCATATAAACGACTTAACATCAACAAATTTATATTAACGAATGAACATTCACAAATTCATATTAACGAATTATCATTAACAAATTCATATTAATGAATCACCATTAACAAATTCATATTAACGAATTAACATAAAAAAATTCATATTAATGACTGACCATTAAAAAATTCATATTAACGAATTAACATACACAAATTAATGTTCACGAATTAACATTAAAAAATCATATTAACGAATTAAGCTGAACATTAATTTTTATTATTTTATTATAAATTATTATTATTATAATTATTATATTATAATTATATTATATATATATTATATAAATATATTATATTATTATAAATTATTATTATAATAATTATTATATTTTATTATAAATTATTATTATTATATTAATTTGTTAATGTTAATACGTTAATATGTATTTGTTCATGATGATTCATTAATAATAATTTAATTAAGCTGAATATTAATAAATCACCATTAAACAATTCATATAATGAATTAACTGTGACAAATTTATATTAACGACATAATATTAACTAATTCATATCAAAGAATTCACATTAACAAATTCATATTAATTAATTAACATCAACAAATTCATATTATTAAATTAACATTAAACAAATTCATATTTACGTATTAACATTAACAAATTCATATTAATGAATAACATTAACAAATGCATATTAATGAATTAACATTAACAAAGTAATATTAACGAATTAATATTAACAAATTCATATTCATGAATTACCATTAAAAAATATTATTAATGTAGTAACATTAATAAATTCATATTAACGAATTAACATTAAGAAATTAATATTGATGAATTAACATTAACAAATTAATATTAATGAATTAACATTATCAAATTCATATTAACGAATTACCATTAAAAATTCATATTAATGAATAACATTAACAAATTAATATTAAGTAATTAACATTAACAAATTCATATTAATGAATGAACATTTACAAATTCATATTAACGAATCAACATTGACAAATTCATATTAACGAATTAACAATTAACAAATTCATATGAATGAATTATCATTAACAAATTCATATTCACGAATTAACATAACAACTTCATATTAATGAATTAACATAAACATATTCATAATAATGAATTAACATTAACAAATTCATATTAATGAATTAACATTAACAAATTCATATTAACGAACTAACATCATCAAATTCATATTAACGAATTAACATATTACCATTAATGAATTAATATTAACAAATTCCTATTACCGAAATGAAATTAAAAAATTCATATTAATAATGAATAAACATTAAAAAATTCATATTAATGCATTAACATTAACAAATTCATATTAACAAATTAGCATCAACAAATTTATATAAATTAATTAACATTAACAAATTCCTATTAACGAATGAACATTAACAAATTTATATTAACGAATGAATATTAACAAATTATTATTAACGAATTAATATTAATCAATTAACATTAGCAAACTCATATAAATCTATAAACATCAACAAATTTATAGTAACGAATTAATATCAACAAATTCATATTAATGAAATACCATCAACAAATTCATATTGTAGGGGAATAAATAAGAGCACCGGATTACCGGTGTAGGGTAAGGAGTGAGGTCCCTTGAGAAAAGAGAGGAGAGTCCGTACACATGAGGCACGGACGCAAAAAGTTCTTCTCCAAAAAGACAATGTTGGACAGGCAGAGTACAACTCTAGAATACAGTCCTCACTCCTCCCGTAAACCCCACTATTGAAGTGAGTAATCTTTTTACCTTAATGTTCTGAATTGCAGTGTTGTCATGTTTCCATGTTTGTTAATAAATTCTTGTCGTTTATACTTGTTGTACGTTTAGTAATTATTAAAGCTGGTCGGTAGTTTTGGGACTTGGAAGAACCTAAACCCGTACCAACAGTAGTGGCTCAAAATAACCGTTTTTTTACAAAATTGGATTTAATTCGAGCATATGACCAAATACCGGTGGAGCCCGAACACATTCCTAAAACGGGTATCATCACCCCATTCGGGATGTTCGAGTTCATGCGAGTTCCTTTTGGGTTGCGGAATGCAGCACAAACATTCCAACGGTTGATAGACCAGGTGTTGTCAGATTTGCCATTCGTCTGTGCATATATTGACGATGTACTTATTGCTAGCCAAACTAGAAAGGAACACATCGGTCATGTGCGACAGGTCTTCGAACGTTTGAAGCAATATGGGAATGTCCTAAACCCATTAAAATGTGCTTTTGGTCAATCCGAAGTAATTTTTTTAGGACACCATATTTCAGAGGGGGGAATATCCCCATCACCAGAGATGGTCAAGTCCATTCAAAATTTCCCTATCCCTGCCACAATGAGGCAGCTGCGTCAATTCTTGAGGCTGATAAACTTTTATCATAGGTTCTTACCTCACTGTGCACAAGTACTTTTACCATTGACAAGTTTGTTGACAAATGTGAGGAAGTGTGACATTGTATTTTCAGAGCACGCAGTAGAAGCATTCAACAAGATCAAGGCTATGTTGCAGGAGACTGCAAAATTGTCTCACATCCAACCCAACCAGAAGCTGTGCTTCTGGTTGGGTTGGATGTATGCAGTGGATGCATCCGCAATTGGAATTGGAGCGGTCCTACAACAAAAATGTGATGCGGACTGGAAACCCATTTCCTTTTTCTCAAAAAAATTAACAGAGACTGAGAAACGCTATAGTACATTTTCCAGAGAGCTGTTAGCTGCATTCTCCGCGATACGCCATTTCCGGCAGCTCTTGGAAGGTCAGCAGTTCCATATCCTCACGGACCACAAACCCCTGTTAGGTGCTTTACAGTCTTCCTCGGACAAATATTCTCCCAGAGAGATTCGCTAGATGGATTATATCCTTTAATAGACATCGGATATCCGGCACATCAAGGAAGCAGACAACATCCCAGCAGACACCTTATCGCGGGGAATTAATTCCTTCCTGTTGCAGCCGGCAATTGACGTTGACACCTTGTCTAAAGAACAACAGAAGGATGAACATTTACAAAATCTCCTGCAGAATAATCCAACTTCATTGAACCTAGTGACAATTACCAACCCTACCAGCCACACAAAAGTTGTGTGTGACACAAGCACAAACAAACTGCGACCATACGTTCCAGCATCGCTACGCAAAGATATATTTAAGGCAGTACACGGTCTATCGCATCCAGGGGCCAATGCCTCTGTAAGGCTACTAACAGACCGATATGTCTGGCCGCGAATAAAAGCTGATACAAGAGTGTGGGCGAAAACGTGTGTGGAGTGTCAAAAAGCCAAGGTCAGTCGTCACACGCGGGCTCCTCTAGGCACGTTTCCAGTTCCAGATGAGAGATTTCAGCACATTCATATCGACATCACCGGACCATTTCCGACATGTAGGTCAGTGCTATCTGCTGACATGTATCGACAGATTCTCACGATGGTTTGAAGCTCTACCGATGCCAGACATGACGGCATACACAACTGCCAGGACATTCCTTGCTGGTTGGGTGGCCAGATTCGGTGTACCACAAAATGTTACATCAGACAGAGGTCAACAGTTTGAGTCAGACCTTTTTCATAAACTTGCAAAACTTTTGGGCACCAAGAGTATACACACCACGGCTTATCACCCCCAGGCAAACGGCATGGTCGAGCGACTACATCGCAGTCTGAAAGCCTCCTTACGGGCACAACTTACGGACAATACAAGGTGGTTAGAACATCTGCCACTAATATTGTTGGGACTGCGGACAACGGTGAAAAGAGATATGGAGTGCTCAGCAGCGGAGGCTCTATATGGAACCACATTGCGGTTGCCAGCACAATATTTTTTTGAAGCACCAAAAAAAGTTATGGACATGACAGCGTTTGTCGACCGGCTAACAACAAAAATGGCCAAGATGGCATATTCTCCCTCAGGCTCGAATAGGAACATGGTCCCATATGTACCTAAGGGTTTAGAGACTTGCATGCACGTCTTTATCGGTTAAAGGAGGCATTCCCTGCAACCGCCGTATCGTGGCCCCTTTAAGGTTGTGGAGAGACAAAATAAGTTTTTCAAGGTGCTTATCAAGAATGAGGAACAAAACATTTCGGTAGACAGGTTAAAACCCACAGCACGGGAAGAGACATATCTGAAAGTATCACCCCCAAACGCCATGCCGGTAGATATGACGCTTCAGAAAGTAGAAAAGAAAAAGACACGGTCAGGTAGACATGTCAGATAGCCAGCACATTTAGAAAATTTTGTGACGGTTTAAATAAAATTAAAAATGTTGCCCATTTATTTCAGGTACTCCGTATTTTGGGGGGGGGGGAGTACTGTAGGGGAATAAATAAGAGCACCGGATAACCGGTGTAGGGTAAGGAGTGAGGTCCCTTGAGAAAAGATAGGAAAGTCCGTACACATGAGGCACGGACGCAAAAAGTTCCTCTCCTAAAAGACAATGTTGGACAGACAGAGTACAACTCTAGAATACAGTCCTCACTCCTCCCGTAAACCCCACTATTGAAGTGAGTAATCTTTTTACCTTAATGTTCTGAATTGCAGTGTTGTCATGTTTCCATGTTTGTTAATAAATTCTTGTCGTTTATACTTGTTGTACGTTTAGTAATTATTAAAGCTGGTCGGTAGTTTTGGGACTTGGAAGAACCTAAACCCGTACCAACAATATTAACAAATAAACATTCACAAATTGATATAAACGAATTACAATTAACAAATTCATATTAATGAATTAACATCACCAAATTAATACTAATGAATTAACATTAGCAAATTCATATAAACGAATTAAAATAAAAAAATTCATATTAATGAATGACCATTAACAAATGAATATTAACGAATCAACATACACAAATTCATATTCACGAATTAACATTAAAAAATGCTATTAACGAATAAACCTTAACAAATAAATATTAATAAATAACAATTAACAAATTCATATAATGAATGAACTTTAACAAATTAATATTAACTACTAACCATAAAAACATTCATATCAAAGAATTAACAATAACAAATTAATATTAACGAGTTAACATACACAAATTCATATTAATGAATTAACATTAACAAATGCATATTAATAAATTTATATTAACAAATTCATATTAACGAATTAACATAACCAATTCATATTCATGAATGACCATTACAAAATTATTATTAATAAAGTCACATCAACAAATTCATATTAACGAATTAACATTAACAAATTCATATTAATGAATGACCATAACCACATTCATATTAACGAAGAACATTAACAAATTCATATTAACGAATAAACATTAACAAAGTCCTATAAATGAATTAACATTAAAAAATTCATAGTTATGAATGAACCTTAACAAATTCATATTAACGAATTGACATTAACAAATTAATATTGATTAATTAACATCAATACATATATATTTACGAATTACCATCAATAAATTAATACTAGCGAATAAACATCACACAATTAATATTAATGAAGTAACATTAACAAATTCATATTAACGAATAAACATTAACAAATTCATATTAACGAATTAACATTAACAAATTTCTGTAATTGAATTAACATTAACGAATTAATATTCACGATTTAACATTCACAAATTCATATTAACGAATTAACATTCACAAATTCATATTAATGAATTTACATTAACAAATTAATATTAATGAATTAACAGTAACAAATTAATATTTACGAATTACCGTGAGGAATTTATATTAACGAATAAACATCAACAAATTCATATTAACGAATTAACATCAACAAATTCATATTAACGAATTAACTCAACTAATTCTTATTAACGAATTAACATCAACTAATTCATATTAACGAATAACGACAGCTAATTAATATTAACGAATTTACCTGATGAATTCATATTAACGAATTAACATTAACAAATTCATATGAACGAAGGAACATTAAAAAATACATATTAATGAACTAACATTAACAAATTCATATAAACAAATGGACATTAACAAATTAATATTAATGAATAAACATCCACAAATTCATATTAACGAATTAACATTAACAAATTCATATTAATGAATTAACATCAACAAATTCATATTAATGAAGTTACATTAACAAATTAATATTCATGAATTAACATTAACAAATTACTATTAACGAAATCACATGAGGAATTTATAACAAATAAATTAACATCAACAAATTCATATTAACGAATTAATCTCAACTAATTCATATAAACGAGGTAACATCAACTAATTGATATTACCGAATTAACATAAACTAATTAATATCAACGAATTTATATTAACAAATTCATATAACGAATTAACATGATGAATTCGTATAAACGAATTAAAATTAAAAAAATTCATATTAACGAAGGAACATTAGCAAATTCATATTAATGAATTATCATTAACACCTTCATATTAACGAATGAACATTAACAAATTAATATTAATGAATTAACATCAACAAATTCATATTAACGAATCAACATTAACAAATTCATATTAACGAAAAAACATAAACAAATTCATATTAACGAACTAACATTAACAAAATCATATTAATGAATTAACATTAACAAATTAATATTAACAAATGAACATTAAAAAATTCATATGAATGAATTTACGTTAAAAAATTAATATTAACGAATTAACATCAGCAAATTCATATTAACGACTAAATATTAAAAAATTAATAGTACCGAATTAACATTCACAATTCATATTAATGAATCACCGTTAACAAATTCATATTAACGACTTCACATTAACCAATTCATACTACCGAATTAATATTCACAAATTAATATTAAAGAATTAACATGAAAAAATTAATATTAATGACTTAACATCAACAAATTCATATTAATTAATTAGCATTACCAAATTCATAATAAGGAATTAACATCAACAAATTCATACTAACGAATTAACATCAACAAATTCATATTAACGAATTAACATCAACAAATTCATACTAGCGATTTTACATCACACAATTCATATTAATAAATTAACATTAACAAATTCATATTAACGAATTTACATTAACAAATTCATATTGATTAATTAACATTAACAAATTCATATTAATGAATAAACATTAAAAAATTCATATTAATGAATTAATATTAACAAATTAATATTAATGTATAAACATCAAGAACTTAATATTAATGAACTAATATTAACAAATAAATATTAATGTCTGAAAATCAGCAAATTCATATTAACGAATTAACATTAACCAAATAATAATAGTTAATTTACATCACACAATTCATAATAATAAATTAACATTAACGAATTCATATTAACGAATTAACATGAACGAATTCATATTGATGAATTAACATTCACAAATTAGTATTAATGAATAAACATAAAAAATTCATATTAATGAATTAACATTAACAAATTCATCATATTGTATAAATTTCAACTACTTCATATTAACGAAGTAATATAATCAAATTTATATTAATGAATTAACATTAACAAGTCCATATTAATTAATTCACATTAATAAATGCATATTATTGAATTAACATTTACATATTAATATTAACCAATTAGCATTAACAAATTAATATTGATTAATTACCATTCACAAATAAATATTAATGAATTAACATAAACAATTTCATATTAAGGAATTAACATTAACAAATTCATATTAATGAATTTACATTAACAAATTCATATTAACGAATTAACAGTAAACAATTCATATTAATTAATTAACATTACAAAATTAATATCAATAAATTAACATTAACAAATTTATCTTCAAGAATTAACATTCAAAAATTCATATTAATGAATTAACATTAACAAATTCATATTAATGAATGAACATTAACAAATTTATATTAACGAATTAACATTAACAAATTTTATTAATGAAATAACAGTAAGAAATTCATATTAACGAATTAAGATTAACAAATTAATATTAATGAATTAATATTAAACAAGTCATATTAATGAATTAACATTAACAATTTCATATTAACGAATTTACATTAAAAAATCCATATAAATGACTTTACATTAACAAAGTCATATTAACGTTTTACCATACACAAATTCATAATAACGAATTAACATTAACAAATTTATATTAACGAATAACCATGAACAAATTCATATTACCGAATAAACATTAACAAATTCATATTAATGAATCACCATGAACAAATTCATATTAAGGAATTAATATTAACAAATTCATATTGACGAATAAACATTAACACATTCATATCACAGAATTAACATTAACAAATATAAATGAATTAACATAAACAAATTAATCTCAATAAATTAACATTAACAAATTAATATTAACGAATTAATATTAACAAAGTCATATTAACGAATTAACCTCAACAAATTCATATTAACGAACTTACTTTAACAAATTAAAACTAGCGAATTAACATCACACAATTAGTATTAAAGAATTAACATTAACAAATTAATATTAACGAATTAACATTAACAACTTCATATTAGTGAATAAACATTAATTAACATAATTGAATTAACATTAAAAAATTCATATTAATGAATTAACATTAACAAATGAAAATAATTGAATTAACATTAATAAATTCATATTAACGAATTAACATTAAAGAATTCAAAGTAATTGAATTAACATACAAAAATTCATATTAACGAATTAACATTAACAAATTCGTATTGCCGAATTAACATTAACAAAGTCATATTAAAGAATCACCATAAACAAATTCATATTAACGAATTAACATTAACAAATTAATATTAACGAATCAACATTAACAAATTCATATCAAAGAATATACATTACAAAATTCATAATAATGAATTAACATCAACAAATTCATATTAATAAATTACCATTAAGAAATTCATATTAACGAATTAACATCTACAAATTCATATTCACGAATTAACATTATTAAATTAATATTAATGAATGAACATTAACAAATTAATAGTAACGAATTAACAATTACAAATTCATATTAACGACTTAACATTAACAAATTCATATTAATGAATGACCATACACAAATTCATATTAATAAAGTAACATTAACAAATTCATATTAATTACTAACGAATAATGAATTAATATTAATGAATTTACATTAACAAATTAATATTAATGAATTAACATTAACGAAGTCATATTAAACAATTAACATTATTCAATTAATGTTGATGAATCTACATTAACCAAATTAATATTAATGAATTTGTTAATGTTAATTCATTCATATGAATTTGTTAATGTGAATTTGTTTATATGAATTTGTTAATGTTAATTCGTATATATGTTTTTTTAATGTTAATTCATTAATATGAATTTGTTAATGTTAATTCGTTAATAAGAATATGTTAATGTTAAGTCGTTAATATAAATGTGTTAATGTTCATTAATTAATATGAATTTGTTAATGTTAATTCGTGAATATGAATTTGTTAATGTTGATTCATTAATATTAATTTTTTAATATTAATTCATTAATATTAATTTGTTTATGTCAATTCGTTAATATGAATTTGTTAATGGTTATTCATTAATATGCATTTGTTAATGTTAATTCAATAATATGACTTTGTTCATATTATTTTCTATATGTAAATTCGTAAATAGGAATTCGTTAAGGTTAATTCATTCAAAAGTATGTTTTAATGTGTTAATGTTAATTCATTAATATGAATTTGTTAATTTTCATTCGTTAATATGAATTTGTTACTGTTAATTCATTGATATGAATTTGTTAATGATCATCAGTTTATGTGAATTTTTTAATGTAACTCTTAATATGTATTGTTTGATGTTAATTCGATAATATGAATTTGTTGATGTAAATTCCTTAATATTAATTTGTTAATGTTAATTTATTAATATGAATTTGTTGATGTTAATTCATTAATATGAATGTTGCAATGTTAATTCTTTGATATGAATTTTTTAATGTTAATTCGTAAATATTAATTTGGTAATGTTAATTCCTTAATATGAATTTGTTAATGGTGATTCATTAATATAAATTTGTTAATGTTAATCCGTTAATACGAATTTTTTAATGTTAATTCGTGAATATAAATTTGTGTATGTAAATTTGTTTATATGAATATGTTAATGTTAATTCATTAATATAAATTTTTTAATATTAATTCGTTAATATTAATTTGTTAATGTTAATTGATTAATATGAATTTGTAAATGGTGATTCGTTAAGATGAATTTGTTAATGTTAATTCATTAATATGAATTTGTTGATGGTGATTCATTCATATGAATTCGGTAATGTTAATTCTTGGATATGAATTTGTAAATGTTAATTCGTTAATATGAATTTGTAAATGTTAATATAAATTTGTGAATGTGAATTCGTTAATATGAATTTGTTAATGTTAATTGATTAATATGAATTTTTTAATGTTAATTCGTTAATATGAATTCGTTAATATGAATTGTTTAATGTTAATTCATTAATATGAATTTCTTAATGTTAATTCGTTAATATGAATTTGTAAATGATAATTCATTAATATTAAAACTTACTTCATCAGTATTAATTTGTTAATGGTCATTCGTTAATATGAATTTAACAATGTCACTTTATTAATATGCATTTGTTTATGTTATTCATTAATATGAACTTGTGAATATTAATTCATTAATATGAATTTGCTGATGTTAATTCGTTAATATGAATTTGCAAATGTTAATGTACATTCGGTAACATGATTTTGTTAATGTTAATTCGTTAATGAGAATTTGTTGATGTTAATGCATTGCTATGAATTTTTGCATGTTAATTCGTTAATATAAATTTTTTGATGTAAATTCGTTAATATGAATTTCTTCATGTTAATTCGTTCATATTAATCTGTTGATGTTAATGGGTTAATGTGAATTTGTTTACGTTAATTCGTTAATATTAATTTGTTGATATTACTTCGTTAATATGAATTTGTTGATGTTAATTCGTTAATATTAATTTGTTGATGTTAATTCGTTAATATGAATTTGTTTATGTTAATTCGTTAATATGAATTTGTTGATATTAATTCGTTAATATGAATTTGTTTATGTTAATTCGTTAATATGATTTTGTTAATATTAATTCATTAATATGAATTTGTAACATTAACTTGTGAATATGAATTTTTTAATGGTTACTCGGTAATATTAATTTGCTAATTTAAACACGTTAATATGTATTTGTGAATGGTAATGTTGTAATGTTAATTCGTTAATATGAATTAATCATGTTAATTCGTTAATATGAATTTTTAATGGTAATTCATTAATATTAATTTTATAATGTTAATTCGTTATATTAATTTGTGAATGTTAATTCGTTCATATTAATTCATCGTGTTTGTTCGTTAATATGAGTTTGTTAATGTTAGTTCGTTAATATGAATTAGTGAATATTAATTCATTAATATGAAGTTGTTAATGTAAAATCGTTAATATGAATTTGTTAATGTTAATTAATTAATATGAATTTGTTGATATTAATGTATTGATATGAATTTGTTAATGTTAATTCGTTAATATGCATTTGTTAATGGTAATTCATTAATATTAATTTGTTAATGGTAATTCATCGATATGAATTTGTTAATGTTAATTCGTTAATATGAATTTGTCAATGTTAATTCATTAATATGAATTGTGTGATGTAAAATCGCTTGTATGAATTTGTTAATGTTAATTCGTTAATATGAATTTGTTGATGTTAATTCGTTAATATGAATTTGTTGATGGTGAGTCGTTAATATGAATTTGTTAATGTTAATTTATTAATATGCATGTGTTGATGTTAATTCATTAAGATAAATTGGCTAATGTTAATTCTTTGGTATGAATTTGTCAATTTTAATACGTTAATATGAATTTGTTAATATTCGGTAATATATTCATATATATGAATTTGTTATCTTCAATTCGTTAATATGAATTTTTAAATGTTAATTCGTTAATATGAATTCGTGTCTGTTAATTCGTTAATATGAATTTGTTCATGCTTATTCATTAATATTAATTTTGTAATGTTAATTCATTAATATGAATTTGTTAATGTGAATTCATTACTATTAATTTATTAATGTTAATTCATTAATATGAATTTGCTGATGTTGATGCGTTAATATGAATTTGTTTATACATTGATATGAATTTGTTAATATTAATTCGTTAATATGAATTTGTTAATGTCAATTCATTATGATGAATTTGTTGATGTTATTTCATTAATATGAATTTGTTAATGTTAATTCTTTGATATGAATTTGTTAATGTCAATTCATTATTATGAATTTGTTGATGTTAATTAATTAATATGAATTTGTTAATGTTCATTCGTTAATATGAATTTGTTAATGTAGGTCGTTAATGTGAATTTGTTGATGTAAATTCGTTCATATGAATTAGTAGATGTTGGTTCATTAATATGAATTTGTGGATGTTAAATCGTTCTTATAAATTAGTTGATGTTAATTCGTTAATATGAATTTGTTGATGTTAATTAGTTTATATAAATTCATCATGTTAATTCGTTAATCTGAATTAGTTTATGTCAATAATATTCGTTAATATGAATTATTTGATGTTAATTCATTAATATAAATTAGTTGATGTTCATGCGTTAATATGAATTTGTTTATGTTAATTTATTAATATGAATTTGTTAATGATTATTCGTTAATATTAATTTGTTAATGGTGAGTCGTTAGTGTGAATTTGTTAATGTTAATTCGTTCATATTCATTTGTTAATGCTAATTCATTACTATGAAGTTTTTAATGTTAAGTCGTTAATATGAATTTGTGTATGTTAATTCGTTAATATGAATTTGTTAATGTTAATTCATTAATATGAATTTATTGATGTTAATTCATTAATATGAATTTGTTAATGATAATTCGTTAATATGAATTTGTTATTGTTTATTCGTTAATATGAATTTTTAATGTTCATTCATTATAAGGAATTTGTTAATGTTAAGTAATTAATATCAATATGTTAATGGTTATTCCTTAATATTAATGTGTTAATGTAAATTAATGATTATAAATTCGTTATATGAATTTCTAATGTTAATTTATTAATATGAATTTGTTAATTTTTATCCGGTAATATGAATTGGATAATGTATGTCGTTAATATGAATTTGTTGATGTTCATTCGTTAATATGAATTCATCATGTTAATTCCTTAATATGAATTTGTTAATGATAATTCGTTAATACGAATTAGTTGATGTTAATTCGTTATTATGAATTAGCTAATGTTAATTCGTTAATATGAATTAGTTGATGTTAGTTTGTTTATATAAATTTGTGGATGTACATTCGTTAATATGAATTAGTTGATGTTAATTCGTTAATATGAATTAGTTGATATTAATTCGTGTATAATTATTTGTTTATGTTAATTCATTAATATGAATTTGTTGATGTTAATTCATTAAAAAGAATTTGTTAATGTAAATTCTTTAATATGAATTATTTGATGTTAATTCGTTAATAAGAATTAGTTGATGTTTATGCGTTAATATGAGTTTGTTGATGTTAATTCGTTATATAAATTAGTGATTTTAATTCATTAATATGAATTTGTTAATTTTAATCCGTAATTATTAATTTTTTAATGTTCATTCCCCAATATGAATTTGTTAATGTTAATTCATTAATATTAATTTGTAAATGTTAATTCGTTAATATGAATTATTAATGTTCATTCATTATTAGGAATTTGTTAATGTTAAGGAATTAATATCAATTTTTTAATGGTTATTCCTTAATATTAATTTGTTAATGTAAATTAATGATTATAAATTCGTTAATATGTATTTCTAATGTTAATTCATTAATACGAATTTATTAATTTTTATCCGTTAATATGTATTGGATAATGTACGTCGTTAATATGAATTTGTTGATGTTCATTCGTTAATATGAATTCATCATGTTAATTCCTTAATATGAATTTGTGAATGTTCATCCGTTAATATGAATTCGTTAATGTTAATACGAATTAGTTGATGTTAATTCGTATACATGAATTAGTTAATGTTAATTCGTTAATATGAATTAGTTGATGTATATTCGTTAATATGAATTAGTTGATGTATATTCGTTAATATGAATTAGTTGATATTAATTCGTTTATAATTATTTCTTTATGTTAATTCATTAATATGAATTTGTTGATGTTAATTCATTAAAATGAATTTGTTAATGTAAATTCTTTAATACGAATTATTTGATGTTAATTCGTTAATAAGAATTAGTGGATGTTTATGCGTTAATTCGTTATATTAATTAGTGATTTTAATTCGTTAATATGAATTTGTTAATTTTAATACGTTAATATTAATTTTTGAATGTTCATTCCCTAATATGAATTTGTTAATGTTAATTCATTAATATTAATTTGTAAATGTGAATTCGTTAATATTAATTTGTTAATGTTAATCCATTACTATAATTTGTTACTGTAAATTCATCAGTATTTGATTGGTAATTTTAATTTGTTAATATTAACTTGTAAATGTTATTAATTGATATGAAATTGTTAACGTTAATTCGTTAACATGAATTTGTTAATGTTTATTCGTTGATATGAATTTGTTGATGTTAATTCGTTCATATGAATTTGTTAATGTGAATTTATTAATATGCATTTGTTTATGTTAATTCATTAATATGAATTTGTAAATGCTAATTCGTTTATATGAATTTGCTAATGTTAATTAGTTTATATGAATTTGTCAATGTTTATTCGTTAATATGAATTTGTTAATGGAGATTAATGTATATGAATTTGTTAATGTTATTTCATAAATATGATATTAATTCGTTTATATAAATTTTTTCATGTTAATTCGTTAATATACATTTTTTAATGTTAATTTATAAATATTAATTATTTATGTTAATTCGTTAATATTAATATTACGTTGACGATTTAACATCAACAAATTCATATTTATTAATTAACATGATGAATTCGTAATAATGAATTCTTATTAATGAATTAACATCAAGAAATTAATATAAACGAATTAACATCAACAAATGTATATTAATGAATTAACATCAACAAATTACTATTAACCAATTAACATCAGCAAATACATAGTAATGAATTAACGTCAACAAATAATTATTAACGTATTAACATCAACAAAGTCATATTAATGCATTAACATGATGAATTTATATTAAATAATTAATATGATGGATTCTTATTCATGAATTCTTATTAATTAATTAACATCAGGAAATTCATATTAATGAATTAACATCACCAAATTAATATTAACGAATTAACATCAACAAAGTCATATTAACAAATTAACATAAACAAATTCATATTAACGAATAACATCAACAAATTCATATTAACGAATGAACATCAACAAATTCATACTAACGAATTAAAATCAAGAAATTAATATTAACGAATAAACATCAACAAATTCATATTAATGTATGACATCAACAAATTAATATATAACAATAAATGAACATAAACAAATTAATATTATCGAATTAGCATCAACAAATTTATATTTACGCATTAACTTTAATAAATTCATATTGATGACTTAAAATGATGAATTCATATTAACGAATTAACATCAAGAAATTTATATTAACGAATTAACATCAACAAATTCATAGTAATGAATTAATATCAACAAATTACTATTAAGGAATTAACATTAAATAATTCATATTAACAAATTAACATCAACAAATTCATGTGAACAAATTAACATCAACAAATTAATATTAACAAATTGCCATCAACAAATTCATATTAACGAATTGACATCTCCAAATTCATAGTAATGTATTAATATCAATAAATTCATATTAACGAATTCACATCAACAAGTTCATATTAACGAATTAATCTCAACCAATTCATATTAATGAATAAACATCAACAAATTCATATTAACGAATAAACATCAATAAATTCATATTAATGAATTAACATTAACAAATTAATACTAATGAATTCACATTAACAAATTAATATGTATGAATTAACATCAACAAATTCATATTAATGAATAAACATGAAGAAATTTATATTAACGAATTAAAATCAACAAATTCATATTAACGAATTACTATCAAAACATTCATATTAATGAATTAACATCAACAAATTCATAATAATGAATAAACATCAACAAATTCATATTAATGAATAAACATCAACAAATTCATATTAATAAATTAATATCAACAAATTCATATTAATGAATTACCATCATTAAATTAATATTAATGAATTAACATCCACAAATTTATAGTAATGAATTAACATCAACAAATTCATATTTATGAATTACCATCATACAAATTCATATTAATGAATTAACATCAACAAATTCATATTACTGAATTAATAAATACACATTCGTCGTAACGAATTAATATCAACCAATTCGTATTAACGAATTAATATCAACAAATTCATATTAATTAATTAACATCCACAAATTCATATTAATGAATTAACATCAACAAATTAATATTAATGAATTAATATCAACAAATTAATATTAATGAAGTAATATCAACAAATTCATATTAATGAATTAACATCAACAAATTAATATTAATGATTTAATATCAACAAATTAATATTAATGAAGTAATATCAACAAATTCATAGTATTGAATTCGTATTACTAAGTAGCATAAACAAATTCATATTAACGACTTAACATGATGAATTAAGTAAGTAAGGAATTAACATTAACAAATTAATATTAATGAATTAACATAAACAAATTCATATTAACGAATTGACATTGACAAATTCATATTAATGAATTAACATCAACAAATTCATATTAATGAATTAAGATCAACTAATTCATATTAATGAATTAACATTAACAAATTCATATTAACGAATTGACATAAACAAATTCATATTAAAGATTTAACATCATGAAATTCATATTAACGAATTAACATCAACAAATTCGTATTAAGTAATAAACATTAACAAATTTATATTAGCGAATTAACACCAACAAATTCGTATTAACGAATTAACATCAACAAATTCGTATTAATGATATAACATCAACAAATTCATCTTAACGAATTAACATCAACAAATTCATATAAACGAATTAACACCAACAAATTCATATTAACGAATCACAATCAACAAATTCATATTAACGGATTAACATCAACAAATTCATATGAACGATTTAACATCAGGAAATTCATATTAAGATCAACATCAACAAATTCATATTAACGAATTAACATCAACAAATTCATATTAATGAATTAACATCAACAAATTCATAATAATGAATTAACATCAACAAATTTATATTATCGAATAAACATAAGCCAATTCATATTATTGCATTAACTTCAATAAATTCGTATTGATGAATAAACATGATGAATTCATATGAACAAATTAACATCAAGCAATACACCAACACATTCATATTAACGAATTAACATCAACAAATTCATAGTAATGAATTAACATCAACAAATTCATATTAATGAATTAACATCAACAAATTCATATTAACGAATTAACATCAACAAATTCATATTAACGAGTTAACATCAACAAATTAATATTAACGAATTAGCATAAACAAATTCATATTAACGACTTTACATGATGAATTAATAGTAAGGAATTAATATCAACAAATTCATATTAACGAATAAACATCAACAAATTCATATTAAAGAATTAACATCAACAAATTCATATTAACAAATGAACATCAACAATTTCATACTAACGAATTAAAATAAAGAAATTAATATTAACGAATTAACATCAACAAATTCATATTAACGAATTAACATCAACAAATTAATATATAACAATAAATTAACATAAACAAATTAATATTATCGAATTAGCATCAACAAATTTATATTTACGCATTTCCTTTAATAAATTCATATTGATGACTTAACATGATGAATTCATATTAACGAATTAACATCAACAGATTCATATTAACGAATTAACATCAACAAATTCATATTAACGAATTAACATCAAAAAATTCGTATTACTAAGTAGCATAAACAAATTCATATTAACGACTTAACATGATGAATTAAGTAAGTAAGGAATTAACATTAACAAATTAATATTAATGAATTAACATAAACAAATTCATATTAACGAATTGACATTGACAAATTCATATTAATGAATTAACATCAACAAATTCATATTAATGAATTAAGATCAACTAATTCATATTAATGAATTAACATTAACAAATTCATATTAACGAATTGACATAAAAAAATTCATATTAAAGATTTAACATCATGAAATTCATATTAACGAATTAACATCAACAAATTCGTATTAAGTAATAAACATTAACAAATTTATATTAGCGAATTAACACCAACAAATTCGTATTAACGAATTAACATCAACAAATTCGTATTAATGATATAACATCAACAAATTCATCTTAACGAATTAACATCAACAAATTCATATAAACGAATTAACACCAACAAATTCATATTAACGAATCACAATCAACAAATTCATATTAACGGATTAACATCAACAAATTCATATGAACGATTTAACATCAGGAAATTCATATTAAGATCAACATCAACAAATTCATATTAACGAATTAACATCAACAAATTCATATTAATGAATTAACATCAACAAATTCATAATAATGAATTAACATCAACAAATTTATATTATCGAATAAACATCAGCCAATTCATATTATTGCATTAACTTCAATAAATTCGTATTGATGAATAAACATGATGAATTCATATGAACAAATTAACATCAAGCAATACACCAACACATTCATATTAACGAATTAACATCAACAAATTCATAGTAATGAATTAACATCAACAAATTCATATTAATGAATTAACATCAACAAATTCATATTAACGAATTAACATCAACAAATTCATATTAACGAGTTAACATCAACAAATTAATATTAACGAATTAGCATAAACAAATTCATATTAACGACTTTACATGATGAATTAATAGTAAGGAATTAACATTAACAAATTCATATTAACGAATTAACATCAACAAATTCATATTAAAGAATTGACATCAACAAATTCATATTAATGAATTAACATCAACAAATTCATATTGATAAATTAACATCAACAAATCTCATGATCACAGAGACGACAGGGGGGTTGTGATCGCCGCCGTCGGGTGCTTCTACGAAGGGGGACAGTGCTGCTCTCGTCTTAGCGTGCGCTCTCATCCACCGCCCGATGGTCGGGGAAGGCTTCATCTCCGTGGAGGTTACTGATATCAGAGTCACTGCTTTGATAGGGCTGGTGCAAACCAAAGCGATGGCCCACTCGTCTCAGAGTCAGAATCACTCTCATCGTTCACTGGAGGTGGTACATGTGTCGCCGGCCGTAGGTCCCTAACGTGACGGGGTACGCCATCAACCTGGACACACTGCTGACTCACCACATCGGTCACTGTGCCTCGCTTATACTTGTCAGTACATCAGTTTCCTGGCGGCTTCACCCACACAGCATCTCCTTTGGCATATCGATTCCGTTCTATCTCAGTGGCCACAGTTGTATCGGGGTGGATTCCTTTTTCTTGGACACAGTTTGCAGGCGCCGTTCCTGGAGAGACGCCATCCTTTGGCATGAGATTATACCAGTACACAGCTTCTGCGATGGTGCACTGCTTCCTGGCTGCAATTGTTTTGATGCTGCGATGGCTTCTCTCAGCTATACCATTGCCAGAAGGGACATAAGCGCATTTAAGCCGCAGCCGCACACCCCATTCTTGTAAGAACTGCCTCATCTGATGGCTGCAAAAGGCTGGGTCGTTGTCTGTCAGCACTTCATCGGGCGCACCTCTTTCACAGAACACGGATGACAGCTGGCGAATAATGTTGCAAGAGTCCTGGCGCCCGAGGAGTCTCCAGACTGCGAAACGTGTAGGCCCACAATCAATGAGGGTAAGGAAGTGGTTGCCACCGTAGTGTGTGATGTCCATGCCCACTCTCTGCCACTTACCACTCACTCCTAACTCCCCTTCTTCCATCGTGCTGGAGCTGGATTGGCAGGCCTCGCAACTTTCCACCACTCTTCGGATATCTTTTTTTCCTACTCCTGGATCAATCATCTTGACAAAGTACAGTGTCCGCTTGATGGCAGGATATCCACATTGTCGATGAATGTCCATGATGCACGCTGCATCCACATTACACACAACTGCTGCACATGTGTTTTGCAGATTATCAGCATCTCTCTGAGCACCAGCCAGAAGCCATCGTTGAGGGACTCTTGTCAAAGCATCTGCTCTGTTGAGCACAGACCTGATCAACATTACGTCCACGGTCAGGTCGTACTCTGTGATGGTGTCGACCAAGGTGGCAAGCCGTCTTCGAATTAACATCTCACTCGATGCTCGTGTCGTCAGCCGTGCTCTTCCACTTAATGCATCGGTTATCCACCGATGAGTGCATGCCGAGTAAGTCATGATATGCAGAACCTTGGCGTGCCATTGAAGCGCCAAGTTAATGCCCTTCAATGTGGTATCAAGTTCGGCCAGGTTTATGTGCCTCAAATCATTCGCTGGCCAAAGCCAACAGGCATCTTCAATAATGGAATCATTAACTGCAAGGGCAACTCCAAGGGCCAGTGAACTAGCATCCACCCAGACCGTGAACTCATTACCGCTGACGCACCACTTTCCCTGAACGGGGTCATCACTGGTAACTCTGGACACAGTCTCTGTCAACATGCTCCTTAGGGTGACATCGTGTACTGCATCGTCCCATCCCGACGACACGGCTGTTGCACGTCTCTTTATGGCCGCCACGGCCACCCTGAGCAAACCGCACACAGGGAAATGGCCTACCATCTTTCCACAAAGCGAAAACACTGTTCGTCGAGTGATGTTTGATGGGACCTTGGGAACGTGACTTCCTCTTCTCCAGCAAAGTCCCTCCTTGCTATTGCGCACGTGCAGGCCGAGAACTTTTGCTCCATTGCACAGACGCTCTGGTTCCTTACATATCAGTCCAAAGCTTTCAAAGTGCATTCTAACCGATTGCGCTGACATGAGGCTCTCATTGACGAATATATCATCGATGTATGAGGATGTTGCCTGTTGCACTGCCTCATCTTGCTGCCAGATAGCATGCATGATTGCTGTCATAATGCCTGGGGCCACATTTAGACCGAACCCTAGCCTGGTTAGACAATATCGGGTTCCTCTAATTTTCACAGTCCAAAATGGCCACAATTTCTTCTCAATGCGTATTTGCAGATAGGCCCTGCGTAGGTCCAGAGTTGCCACGTTCGATCCCTGCTGTCGCCACTCCCTTAATTTGAGTGCACACACATCAGCCCTTGCTGTATATGGGTCGACATGCTCATTGAGCTCACGGTAGTCTAGGATGGGGCGGACCTTTTGTTTGGTCTCTTGTACGACGGCCATCAAGGGAATCAGCCCTCGCGGGGGGCCAAGCTCATCCTCTGGGTATGGAAGAAGCCAGCCATTGTCGATCCACGTTTGCAGTTCTTCTTCATACTGTTCCCTTAGCCACGTGGGTGGGGGATATTCCGATAACCGGTTTCGCAAGGATATTGGTGGCTGATCGTTTGACCACTTCCAAGACGCCGTTCATGCATTGGTGTTTCTATCATACTCTGCATGAAAGTCAGGCTCGTCGAGAGTTATGGCAGCACAAACATGTTCCTAACATCGGGAGAACTGTACCTTGCTGGTTCTGTCCACGGTAATCCCACCCAGTTGTGTAATCAAGTCCATACCCAGGAGTAGGTCGTACCGGAGAAGCTCTCACTCCATCACCAGGGCTCACACGGCTACTGCAGGCCCGTCGTTGATGCTTGCGCGGATAATGCTCACCCCACAAGAGGCTAGTGAACCTCCGCCTACAGTTAGTACTTTAATTCTGCTTTTTCCACCCATTCCTGCACTGAGTGATCAGTCCTACTGCCATCAAACAGGGGAATTAGCTTGGGGTCAAATCCTGACGTCATGCCGGAATAGCTTGTGTTCGTTACAACTCTACTTTCAACAGAGCCGTTGTTTGTTTCGTTCACCACACTCTTTTCTTCTACCTCTTCTTTTACACACGTCCATTCGCTTTCGTAACTCAAACTCGTCTCTCTTCCCGCTTTTCTCCTCTCGTTATTTTCGGAATCAGGGTACGAGATTCTCCGAGATTCCCTGAGACTCTTTTCCACATAAACGCATGCGGGCGCCATCTTGATTCTTAGTAGTAAATTTCTCCACAAATATCAACAAATTCATATTAGCGAATTAACATCCAGAAATTCGTAGTAATGAATTAACATCAACAAATTCATATTAATGAACTAACATCAAAAAATTCATATTAACAAATTAACATTAACAAATTCATATTAACGAATTAAGATCAACAAATTCATATTAACGAATTGACATAAACAAATTCATATTAACGAACTAACACCAACACATTCATATTAACGAATTAACAGTAACAAATTCATATTAAAGAATTAACATCAACAAATTCATATTAACGAATTCACATCAACAGATTCATATTAACGAATTCACATCAACAAATTCATATTAACGAATTAACATTAACAAATTCATATTAACGAATTAACATTAACAAATTCATATTAATGAATTAACATTAACAAATTCATATTAAATAATTAGCATCAACAAATTCATATTAACGAATTCACATCAACAAATTCATATTAACGAATTAACATCAACAAAGTCATATTAATGAATTAACATGACCAAAGTCATATTAATTAATTATCATCAACAAATTCATATTAACGAATTAACATCAACAAATTCGTATTAATGAATTAACATCAACAAATTCATATTAACGAATTAACATCAACAACTTAATATTAACGAATTAACATCAACAAATTCATATTAACGAATTAACATTAACAAATTCATATTAACGAATAAACATCAACAGATTCATATTGACGAATTACCATCAACAAATTCATATTAACGAATTAACATCAACAAATTCATATTAACGAATTAACATCAACAAATTCATATAATAAATTAACATCAACAAATTCATATTAACGAATTAACATCAACAAATTCATATTAACGAATTAACATTAACAAATTCATATTAACTAATTAACATTAACAAATTCATATTAACGAATTAACATGAACAAATTCATATTAACGAATTAACATCAACAAATTCATATTAACGAATTAACATCAACAAATTCATATTAACGACTTAACATGATGAATTAATAGTAAGGAATTAACATCAACAAATTCATATTAACGAATTAACATCAACAAACTCATATTAACGAATTAACATCAACAAACTCATATTAACGAATTAACATCAACAAATTCATATTAACAGATTAACATCAACAAATTCATATTAACAAATTAACATCAACAAATTCATATTAACGAATTAACATCAACAAATTCATATTAACAAATTAACATCAACAAATTCATATTAACGAATTAACATCAACAAATTCATATTAACAAATTAACATCAACAAATTCATATTAACGAATTAACATCAACAAACTCATATTAACGAATTAACATCAACAAATTCATATTAACGAATTAACATCAACAAATTCATATTAACAAATTAACATCAACAAATTCATATTAACAGATTAACATCAACAAATTCATATTAATGAATTAACATCAACAAATTCATAGTAATTAATTAACATCAACAAATTAATATTATCGAATTAACATCAACAATCTTATATTAACGAATTAACATCAACAAATTCATATTAACGTATTAACATCAACAAATTCATATTAATGAATTTACATCAACAAATTCATATTAACGAATTAACATCAACAAATTCATAGTAACATTAACGAATTAGCATTAATGAATTAACATTAACCAATTCTTATTAAAATATTCATCTTAAGAATTACGAGTGAATGAATTAATATTAGAAATTAACATTACCAAATTCTTAGTAATGAATTAATGTTAATGAATTAATATTAGCGAAATAACATTAACGAATTCATAATAACGAATTTACATTAACAAAGTAATTTAAACAAATTTATTTTAACGTATTTCTATTAACAAATTCATATTAACAAATAACCATTAACAAATTCATATTAACGAATTAACAGTAACAAATTCGTATTAACGAATTAACATTTACGAATTAGTATTAACGAATTCATATTAACGAATTAAAATCAACAAAGTCATATTAATGAATTAACACGATGAATTCATATTAACGAATTAACATCAACAAATTCATATTTACGAATTAACATCAGAAAATTCATATTAATAAATTAACATCAACAAATTCATAGTAAAGTATTAACATCAACAAATTCATATTAACGAATTGACATCAACAAATTCGAATTTAGGAAAACTCGTCCCGGGAAAACTCGTCTCCGGAAAACTCGTCTCCGGAAAACTCGTCTCCGGAAAACTCGTCTCCGGAAAATTCGTCCCCTTTCGCTAGGTAGGAAAACTGGTCCCTTATTGAATAAATATCGATTGAAAACACATTTTATAATCGTTCTTGGAGGAGATATTGTTTTTTAAAATAAACTATAGCCCCCCCCCCACCATAATATTTTTTTAAAAATATTTTTACTTGTTTAATGTTTTTTTTTTTTTTTTTTTTTAAATAAAATCGATTTTCTAAGTGTTCGTTTTCTACCTAACTGGCTAAGTTCTTAGTGGTTTCACTTATTTTAAAGCGTTTATTATGTTCATACAAAGTTAATTACAAATTTTTTTTTTATTCTTATTTTAACGATGTTTTTTTGGAGTCATAAAAAAACAAAACCCAAAAATTAAAAAACAGGGAGCGATTCGATTCTTCGTTACGCTTTTGGTTTTGTTTTTTAATTATGATAGTTTTTAGTTGTTATGTTTTTGTTTTCTGTCATACCAAATGCACTCATGCGTTATTTAAAATTATGATTTTATCAATTATCAACATTTATTGTCGTCCTGTCAAATTTTGCAAAAATTAACTAATAAATTAAAAGCGAAATATTTTTTTGGCGCGAGAGATGCCATGTGCTAACAATCTCTCGTTAACTCATTTTTAATTTTTTTAATTTTTACTTCACAATTCTAAAATCAATCATTAAGAGAGAAAGTAATCACTAAATAAATTTATTAATCAATTTTATTGAAAACTCCGCTATCGTTTATCAAGAATATTTTTAATTTCATTTTTTGTTGGTTGCTTTTCGAAGGGAGATATAGGTTTTATTCCCCCCCCCTCTCTCTCTCTAAATTATATTTTAAAAAATATTAAAATTTATTATTTTCTTTTTAAAACCAAATCTCCCTCAGTAATTTCTTTAATTTTTTATTTTTTAGCGATTATCAAGACCCCCCAAGATGTGATATACCGGGCATTATTTCTCGTTCTCCCGTAAACACTCGACAAGTTTTTGTTTGTTTTCTGTTTTTTTTTCTTTACCAAATAAACGATTCCAAATAAATTAAATAAACAACATAGTCGGCGAGGTAGAAAAATCGATTTTACCCTTTTATAAACAACAGTATATAAGTGAATTCTTTTTATATTAATATAAAAAAAAAATATGCGGTCTCGTTTATGAACATAAACGCTTTTATTAAAAACACAAAAAAAAAACATTAAACAAGTAAAAATATTTTTTTAAAAATATTATGGGGTGGGGGCTATAGTTTATTTTAAAAAACAATATCTCCTTCAAGAACGATCATAAAATGTGTTTCAATCGATATTTATTCAATAAGGGACCAGTTTTCCTACCTAGCGAAAGAGGACGAGTTTTCCCGAGACGAGTTTTCCGGAGACGAGTTTTCCCGAGACGAGTTTTCCCGAGACGAGTTTTCCCGAGACGAGTTTTCCCGGCACCACAAATTCATATAAAAGAATTAACATCAACAAATTTATATTAACGAATTAATATCAGGAAATTCATATTAAAATATTAATTCATTGTAAATATTAATTCATTGTAAAGAGTTAACATCAACAAATTCATATCAACGAATTAACATCAACAAATTAATATTTACGAATTAACATCAACAAATTCATAGTAATGAATTAACATCAACAAATTCATATTAATGAATTAACATCAACAAATTTATATTAACGAATAAACATCGACAAATTCATATTAACGAATTAACACCAACAAATTCATATTAACGAATAAACATCAACAAAGTCATAGTAATGAATTAACATCAACAAATTCATATTAACGAATTAACATCAACAATTTGGTGTTAACAAATTAATATCAACAAATTCATATTAACGAATTGACATCAACAAATTCATATTAACGAATTAACATCAACAAATTCATATGAACGAATTGACATCAACAAATTCATATTAACGAATTAACATCAACACATTGATATCAACGAATTAACATTAACAAATTCATAGTAATTTATTAACTTCAACAAATTCATATTAACGAATTAGCATCAACAAATTCATATTAACGAATTAACATCAACAAAGTGATATTAAGTAATTAACATCAACAAATTCATCATAATGAATTAACATCAACAAATTCATATTATCGAATAAACATCAACAAATTCATATTATTGCATTAACTTCAATAAATTCATATTGATGAATTAACATGATGAATGCATATTAACGAATTAACGTCAAGAAATTCGTATTAACGAATTAACATCAACAAATTCATAGTAATGAATTAACATTAACAAATTCATATTAACGAATTAACATCAACAAATGCATATTAACGAATTAACATCAACAAATTCATATTAACGGAGTCACATCAACGAATTCATATTAACGATTTAGCATAAACAAATTCATATTAACGACTTAACATGATGAATTAATAGTAAGGAATTAACATTAACAAATTCATATTAACGAATTAATATCAACAAATTCATATTAACGAATTAACATCAACAAATTCATATTAACGACTTAACATGATGAATTAATAGTAAGGAATTAACATTAACAAATTCATATTAACGAATTAACATCAACAAATTCATATTAACGAATTAACATTAACAAATTCATATTAACGAATTAACATCAACAAATTCATATTAATGAATTAACATAAACAAATTCATATTAATGAATTAACATCAACAAATTCAGAATAAAGAAGTAACATCAACAAATTAGTATTAACGAATTGACATTGTTATGTCAGCTTTCTATTAATAATAACAGGACAAGGATATGTGACCGTTCAGACCAACATGGCCGACTGACCAAGTCTCGTTTATTCACGTTAACGTCCGAGAGTTTACATTATAAACATTGAACAAATGGGGACAACTCCCACCGATCCAAGGGACATAACATCTCCCTTTTTTATTTTATTTAATAATGTTTATTGTTCTTTTACTATATGGTCTCTCTCTATTTCTCTCTCTCTCTCTCTCTCTCTCTCTCTCTCTCTCACACACACACACACTTGATATATCTATTAAAAAAAAGAGTTCATTTATTTACTTTTATATATATAAATTTGTATATATTATATGTCTAGTTTAATAGGTGGTCTTGACTGACGTCCAAATCTGGTTGTTGTATACTCTTGAGAGGTGAGAGTGGGGCATGCTGTTTTGACTGTTTCTTCCCTAGGTAGATGACTGTCTTCATGGGTCTCCGATGTGTGAGCCTCGACCATTTCTGGTTGTTTGGGTACAATGTGTCGTCGATTGCGTCGGATTATTGTCCCTTCTTCTTTGGTCCGTAGAATGTAGGAACGTGGTGTATTTGCCATTCCAACAACGATGCCTTCCTGGTTTGGGGGGTTGGAGCTTCTGACCCATACCGGTGTGCCATTTTCGAGTGGTTGTAGCTCTTTAGCTTTTTTTGACAGGCGGTGTGTGAGTTGCTGTTGAGCCTTCTGGTTCCTTTCCCTCTGTATAAAAGTCTCAAGATCGGGCCAACTGGGGTTTAGTAGATCCGGGTGAGTTGGGACGTTTGTCCTCAGACGTCGGCCCATTAACAGTTCGCTGGGGCTAAACCCACAGTCCATTGGTGTCGCTCTGTGTGCAAGCAAAGAAAGATATGGGTCTTTTGCCTTCTTTAACATTCTCTTCATTGTTTTCACACTCCGTTGCTTTGGGAATAGCGGGGACTGTTTGTAATGTGCTGGAAACCCCAGTTATTTGCGAACTTGGCAAAGTCCTTCGAAGTGTACTGGCTTCCTGGGTCTGTTCTTAGGATGAGAGGTACCCCATGTCTGGCAAAAATAGCTTTAAAACACTGTATCATTGTGCTGGAAGTCATTGATGTAAGCATGGCGATTTCTGCATATCGAGAGAAGTAGTCGACAAGTATGACATACCTGCTGCCTTTCAACTCAAACAGATCAGAGGCTACAGTGTACCATGGTCTTGTTGGAAGCTCAGTTGTCATGAGGGGTTCAGGCGGTTGGTGTCTTAGCTCGGCGCATCTTTCTACAGTTCTTTTGATTTGTTCAGATAGTCCTGGCCACCATATAGACTGGCGAGCTCTTTGTCTGCACCTGGTAATTCCCTGATGACCAGATTGGATTTTGGCAATAATAGTCGGTCTCAGTAGGGATGGGATTATGATCCGTGTGCCATACATCAGTAATCCATTCTCACACGTGATGCTGCCACGGTAATAGGGTTTAATTGATGCTGGGACATGATCCTTTGATGGCCAGCCATTTCTTACATATTGTAATATGCAGTTGCTGATTTCATCAGTTTTAGTGGCTTCCTCCAGCTCTTTCAGACGTTTTTCTGTAGCAGGTAAAGATTCCATCATGGTGTGGACGAACGCAGTTGCTAACTCTTCGAGGTCCTTGTCTTGTTTGGTGGGTCTGTTGTCAGATACCACTCTTGACAGAGCATCAGCTGTGTATAGTTCCTTACCAGGGACATAGCGAATTGTGTATGCATACCTCATTAAACGTATTCGAAACCTCTGTATCCTTGCTGGAAGTTCACTGAGGTCCTTAGTACCTAGTAGTGGCACCAGTGGTTTGTGATCTGTCTCCACTGTGAAGTGTAGTCCAACAAGACAGTCTGAAAAGCGTTCACAAGCCCATGTTATGGCTAGGGCCTCCTTTTCTATCTGTGCATAACGAGTTTCAGTTTCTGACATGGCTCGTGAAGCGTAGGCGATGGGATGTAATTTTGTGTCATCCTGTCATTGTAATAATACTGCTCCCAGCCCATTAGATGAAGCGTCACTAGAAACCACAGTCTCACTTGATGGATTGTACAGGCATAGCACAGGTGCTAAACACAATGCTTTCTTGATGGAGGAGAATGCATCCTGCTGTGCATTGTCCCAAATAAACGCATATTTATGACTCAATAAATCCCTTAATGGTTTAGTCATGTCTTCTAGGTTTGGAATGAATTTTCCTAATTGATTCACCATCCCTAAGAACCGGCGGGTTTCTGTCATGTTCGTTGGTGTTTGAAATTTTGAGATACCAGTGAGCCTTTCCGGATCAGGTCGCAGGCTGTCAGCACTGAGTATATGTCCAAGAAATTTTACTGACGACTTGGATATTTCGCATTTTCCCGAATTGAGCGTAATACCAGCAGCCTGAATTTTTTTCAGTGTGCTCTTCAGCCGGGCATCATGTTCTTGTTGGTTTTTTCCATATACTAAAACATCATCTTGCATGCATATGGCTCCAATTTCGGTCTCTAGTACTTGTGACATGCGTCTCTGGTAGATCTCACTCGCTGATGAAATACCAAACGGGAGGCGGTTGAATTGGTACCGTCCGAATGGAGTTATGAAGGTCGTTAGCGAACGAGATTCTGATGAAAGTGGAATCTGCCAATACCCGCTGTTGGCATCCAACTTGCTCATGATTTTTACTTCCCCTGACTGAACCAAAAGGTGGTCGACCGTGGGGAGCATGTGGAGTTCACGTTTTATGCACTTATTGAGATTTGTGAGATCTACGCATATCCTAATTGTTCCATTTGCTTTTGGTACTACAACCATGGGGGAACACCATTCGGTGGGTGTGTCAACCTTGCTTATGACCCCCAGTTTCTCCATTCTCTGGAGCTCAGCCCGTGTTTTCTCCATCAAGGGTAGTGATCCGCGTCATGGTGTGGGTACTGAGTATGGACTCGCATCCGGATGTAAGAGTATGGTACATTCTTCTCCAAATGTGCCTAGGCCTGTGAATAAGTCTGGCATTTCTATTTTTGGGTCGAATGGGCGTTTCTGGCTGCTGATGGTATGTAAGTTTGGGTGGACAGTTACGAGCTTAAGTGCTTCGATGGCTGGCCTTCCTAACAGTGGCTCCTCGAGATTGGGGATAATAAATATCCTCTGTTCTGCTGAAAGATCTTCATGCGAGACAGTTGCAGTGACCACTCCAGTCACTTTGAGTGGAATACGTCTTGGACCATGAAGAATTTTGTGGGTATCTGAGAGGTTTGGTAGGTCTCTCCGTAACTTATATATGTGCTCTGGAATCGCGGTCACATCCACCCCAGAGTCCAGCTTGAATTTCAGTGGCACTCCATTGATGGCGATATTGGTTCGCCAAGGCTTACTTATGCTGATCTCTGATATCGTCAGAACACCAAGGTACGCATTCTGATCGCTTTCACAGTCATCTGAGCTAGGTTTAATTTCATGCAGCCTTCGTGTGCGGCAGCACTGAGCATAGTGGCCAACCCTACCACAATTGTGGCAGGTGGCTGAGATGGCAGGACACGTGCGTCTATGGTGTTGGGTTTTGTTACCACAGCGGTGGCACTCAGCCTCTGGTCTATACTGCTGTGTGCGCTCATTTTTTTGATGATTTTCGTAGTGCAGTTCTCGCCCGGGTCTTGTCATATGTTTACCCTGACCTTGTCTGCGAATTCGGTTGTCACTAACGTAGTGGACTGCAATATTATTGTCAGCTGGATCTTCACCAACGATATGTTCTGGGGACCGCAGGAGATGCTGTTGTGATTTTATTGTTTCACTCTGTCATGCGCGTCTGATGGCCCCATCCAAGGTGAGGTCCGGAATCATTTGCAGACTTAGTAATAGCTTAGGATCTGTGCACCCAACTACAATTCTATCACGAATTAATTCCTCGTGCAGGTCTCGAAAATTGCAGTTTTTAGCTAGTGTGTGGAGGTTAGTGATGAATGAATCAATGGACTCACCTTCCTCTTGACACCTTTGGTTGAATTACATTCGTATCACCCTTGAAATGGTCATTGAACTTTGCTACAACTATATTGAAGTTCTGGGCTTCTCGGGTGCAAGTTTGAATGTGTCGAAAATGTCTTCGGCTTTATCACCCATACAATATATTAGGGTGTCCACTTGACAAGCATTTGGTTTTTCGTCAAGGCTGGACACTGTCCGGTAACGGTTGAACCGTCGTATCCATTTTTCCCATGACTCGGGTTGGTCGAATGGAAAGGGCTCTGGTAGACTCACGTGGCTATTCATACTGGGGGGGGGGGCGTTTATTATGGAACTTCACATATTTCTTTCATTTTTTTTTAGGCTCGATATTTAGTATAACTCTTTCCCGTATTTTGCTCACATTTGAAAGTAAATCCCTTGTTCTGACACCATGTTATGTAAGGTTTCTATTAATAATAACAGGACAAGGATATGTGATCATTATGACTAACATGGCCGACTGACCAAGTCTCGTTTATTCACGTTTCTGTCCGAGAGTTTACATTATAAACATTGAACAAAGGGGGACAACTCCCACCAATCCAAGGGACATAACAGACATCAACAAATTCATATTAAAGAATTAACATCAACAAATTCATATTAACGAATTAACATCAACAAATTCATATTAACGAATTAACACCAACAAATTATTATTAACGAATTAACATTAGGAAATTCATATTAACGAATTAACATCAAAAAGTTCATAGTAAAGAATTAACATCAACAAATTCATATTAACGAATTAATATATGGAAATTCATATTAATGAATTAACATCAACAAATTCATATTAACGAATTAACATCAGGAAATTCATATTAATGAATTAACATCAACAAATTCATATTAACGAATTAACATCAGGAAATTCATATTAAGGAATGAACATCAACAAATTAATATTTACGAATTAACATCAGGAAATTCATATTAATGAATTAACATCAACAAATTAATATTTACGAATTAACATCAGGAAATTCATATTAATGAATTAACATCAACAAATTCATATTAACGAATTAACATCAGGAAATTCATATTAAGGAATGAACATCAACAAATTAATATTTACGAATTAACATCAGGAAATTCATATTAATGAATTAACATCAACAAATTCATATTAACGAATTAACATCAGGAAATTCATATTAAGGAATGAACATCAACAAATTAATATTTACGAATTAACATCAGGAAATTCATATTAATGAATTAACATCAACAAATTCATATTAACGAATTAACATCAGGAAATTCATATTAAGGAATGAACATCAACAAATTAATATTTACGAATTAACATCAGGAAATTCATATTAATGAATTAACATCAACAAATTCATATTAACGAATTAACATCAGGAAATTCATATTAAGGAATGAACATCAACAAATTAATATTTACGAATTAACATCAGGAAATTCATATTAATGAATTAACATCAACAAATTCATATTAACGAATTAACATCAGGAAATTCATATTAACAAATTGACATCAACAAATTCATATAAAAGAATTAACATCAACAAATTCATATTAACGAATTAATATCAGGAAATTCATATTAATGAATTAACATCAACAAATTCATATTAACGAATTAACATCAGGAAATTCATATTAAGGAATGAACATCAACAAATTAATATTTACGAATTAACATCAGGAAATTCATATTAATGAATTAACATCAACAAATTCATAGTAAAGTATTAACATCAACAAATTCATATTAACAAATTGACATCAACAAATTCATATAAAAGAATTAACATCAACAAATTCATATTAACGAATTAATATCAGGAAATTCATATTAATGAATTAACATCAACAAATTCATATTAACGAATTAACATCAGGAAATTCATATTAAGGAATGAACATCAACAAATTAATATTTACGAATTAACATCAGGAAATTCATATTAATGAATTAACATCAACAAATTCATATTAACGAATTAACATCAGGAAATTCATATTAAGGAATGAACATCAACAAATTAATATTTACGAATTAACATCAGGAAATTCATATTAATGAATTAACATCAACAAATTCATATTAACGAATTAACATCAGGAAATTCATATTAAGGAATGAACATCAACAAATTAATATTTACGAATTAACATCAGGAAATTCATATTAATGAATTAACATCAACAAATTCATAGTAAAGTATTAACATCAACAAATTCATATTAACAAATTGACATCAACAAATTCATATAAAAGAATTAACATCAACAAATTCATATTAACGAATTAATATCAGGAAATTCATATTAATGAATTAACATCAACAAATTAATATTTACGAATTAACATCAGGAAATTCATATTAATGAATTAACATCAACAAATTCATATTAACGAATTAACATCAGGAAATTCATATTAACAAATTGACATCAACAAATTCATATAAAAGAATTAACATCAACAAATTCATATTAACGAATTAATATCAGGAAATTCATATTAATGAATTAACATCAACAAATTCATATTAACGAATTAACATCAGGAAATTCATATTAACAAATTGACATCAACAAATTCATATAAAAGAATTAACATCAACAAATTCATATTAACGAATTAATATCAGGAAATTCATATTAATGAATTAACATCAACAAATTCATATTAACGAATTAACATCAGGAAATTCATATTAAGGAATGAACATCAACAAATTAATATTTACGAATTAACATCAGGAAATTCATATTAATGAATTAACATCAACAAATTCATATTAACGAATTAACATCAGGAAATTCATATTAACAAATTGACATCAACAAATTCATATAAAAGAATTAACATCAACAAATTCATATTAACGAATTAACATCAGGAAATTCATATTAAGGAATGAACATCAACAAATTAATATTTACGAATTAACATCAGGAAATTCATATTAATGAATTAACATCAACAAATTCATATTAACGAATTAACATCAGGAAATTCATATTAAGGAATGAACATCAACAAATTAATATTTACGAATTAACATCAGGAAATTCATATTAATGAATTAACATCAACAAATTCATATTAACGAATTAACATCAGGAAATTCATATTAACAAATTGACATCAACAAATTCATATAAAAGAATTAACATCAACAAATTCATATTAACGAATTAACATCAGGAAATTCATATTAAGGAATGAACATCAACAAATTAATATTTACGAATTAACATCAGGAAATTCATATTAATGAATTAACATCAACAAATTCATATTAACGAATTAACATCAGGAAATTCATATTAACAAATTGACATCAACAAATTCATATAAAAGAATTAACATCAACAAATTCATATTAACGAATTAACATCAGGAAATTCATATTAAGGAATGAACATCAACAAATTAATATTTACGAATTAACATCAGGAAATTCATATTAATGAATTAACATCAACAAATTCATATTAACGAATTAACATCAGGAAATTCATATTAAGGAATGAACATCAACAAATTAATATTTACGAATTAACATCAGGAAATTCATATTAATGAATTAACATCAACAAATTCATATTAACGAATTAACATCAGGAAATTCATATTAACAAATTGACATCAACAAATTCATATAAAAGAATTAACATCAACAAATTCATATTAAGGAATTAACATCAGGAAATTCATATTAAGGAATGAACATCAACAAATTAATATTTACGAATTAACATCAGGAAATTCATATTAATGAATTAACATCAACAAATTCATATTAACGAATTAACATCAGGAAATTCATATTAAGGAATGAACATCAACAAATTAATATTTACGAATTAACATCAGGAAATTCATATTAATGAATTAACATCAACAAATTCATATTAACGAATTAACATCAGGAAATTCATATTAAGGAATGAACATCAACAAATTAATATTTACGAATTAACATCAGGAAATTCATATTAATGAATTAACATCAACAAATTCATATTAACGAATTAACATCAGGAAATTCATATTAAGGAATGAACATCAACAAATTAATATTTACGAATTAACATCAGGAAATTCATATTAATGAATTAACATCAACAAATTCATATTAACGAATTAACATCAGGAAATTCATATTAAGGAATGAACATCAACAAATTAATATTTACGAATTAACATCAGGAAATTCATATTAATGAATTAACATCAACAAATTCATATTAACGAATTAACATCAGGAAATTCATATTAAGGAATGAACATCAACAAATTAATATTTACGAATTAACATCAGGAAATTCATATTAATGAATTAACATCAACAAATTCATATTAACGAATTAACATCAGGAAATTCATATTAAGGAATGAACATCAACAAATTAATATTTACGAATTAACATCAGGAAATTCATATTAATGAATTAACATCAACAAATTCATATTAACGAATTAACATCAGGAAATTCATATTAAGGAATGAACATCAACAAATTAATATTTACGAATTAACATCAGGAAATTCATATTAATGAATTAACATCAACAAATTCATATTAACGAATTAACATCAGGAAATTCATATTAAGGAATGAACATCAACAAATTAATATTTACGAATTAACATCAGGAAATTCATATTAATGAATTAACATCAACAAATTCATATTAACGAATTAACATCAGGAAATTCATATTAACAAATTGACATCAACAAATTCATATAAAAGAATTAACATCAACAAATTCATATTAACGAATTAACATCAGGAAATTCATATTAAGGAATGAACATCAACAAATTAATATTTACGAATTAACATCAGGAAATTCATATTAATGAATTAACATCAACAAATTCATATTAACGAATTAACATCAGGAAATTCATATTAAGGAATGAACATCAACAAATTAATATTTACGAATTAACATCAGGAAATTCATATTAATGAATTAACATCAACAAATTCATATTAACGAATTAACATCAGGAAATTCATATTAACAAATTGACATCAACAAATTCATATAAAAGAATTAACATCAACAAATTCATATTAACGAATTAACATCAGGAAATTCATATTAAGGAATGAACATCAACAAATTAATATTTACGAATTAACATCAGGAAATTCATATTAATGAATTAACATCAACAAATTCATATTAACGAATTAACATCAGGAAATTCATATTAAGGAATGAACATCAACAAATTAATATTTACGAATTAACATCAGGAAATTCATATTAATGAATTAACATCAACAAATTCATATTAACGAATTAACATCAGGAAATTCATATTAACAAATTGACATCAACAAATTCATATAAAAGAATTAACATCAACAAATTCATATTAACGAATTAACATCAGGAAATTCATATTAAGGAATGAACATCAACAAATTCATAGTAAAGTATTAACATCAACAAATTCATATTAACAAATTGACATCAACAAATTCATATAAAAGAATTAACATCAACAAATTCATATTAACGAATTAATATCAGGAAATTCATATTAATGAATTAACATCAACAAATTAATATTTACGAATTAACATCAGGAAATTCATATTAATGAATTAACATCAACAAATTCATATTAACGAATTAACATCAGGAAATTCATATTAACAAATTGACATCAACAAATTCATATAAAAGAATTAACATCAACAAATTCATATTAACGAATTAATATCAGGAAATTCATATTAATGAATTAACATCAACAAATTCATATTAACGAATTAACATCAGGAAATTCATATTAACAAATTGACATCAACAAATTCATATAAAAGAATTAACATCAACAAATTCATATTAACGAATTAATATCAGGAAATTCATATTAATGAATTAACATCAACAAATTCATATTAACGAATTAACATCAGGAAATTCATATTAAGGAATGAACATCAACAAATTAATATTTACGAATTAACATCAGGAAATTCATATTAATGAATTAACATCAACAAATTCATATTAACGAATTAACATCAGGAAATTCATATTAACAAATTGACATCAACAAATTCATATAAAAGAATTAACATCAACAAATTCATATTAACGAATTAACATCAGGAAATTCATATTAAGGAATGAACATCAACAAATTAATATTTACGAATTAACATCAGGAAATTCATATTAATGAATTAACATCAACAAATTCATATTAACGAATTAACATCAGGAAATTCATATTAAGGAATGAACATCAACAAATTAATATTTACGAATTAACATCAGGAAATTCATATTAATGAATTAACATCAACAAATTCATATTAACGAATTAACATCAGGAAATTCATATTAACAAATTGACATCAACAAATTCATATAAAAGAATTAACATCAACAAATTCATATTAACGAATTAACATCAGGAAATTCATATTAAGGAATGAACATCAACAAATTAATATTTACGAATTAACATCAGGAAATTCATATTAATGAATTAACATCAACAAATTCATATTAACGAATTAACATCAGGAAATTCATATTAACAAATTGACATCAACAAATTCATATAAAAGAATTAACATCAACAAATTCATATTAAGGAATTAACATCAGGAAATTCATATTAAGGAATGAACATCAACAAATTAATATTTACGAATTAACATCAGGAAATTCATATTAATGAATTAACATCAACAAATTCATATTAACGAATTAACATCAGGAAATTCATATTAAGGAATGAACATCAACAAATTAATATTTACGAATTAACATCAGGAAATTCATATTAATGAATTAACATCAACAAATTCATATTAACGAATTAACATCAGGAAATTCATATTAACAAATTGACATCAACAAATTCATATAAAAGAATTAACATCAACAAATTCATATTAAGGAATTAACATCAGGAAATTCATATTAAGGAATGAACATCAACAAATTAATATTTACGAATTAACATCAGGAAATTCATATTAATGAATTAACATCAACAAATTCATATTAACGAATTAACATCAGGAAATTCATATTAAGGAATGAACATCAACAAATTAATATTTACGAATTAACATCAGGAAATTCATATTAATGAATTAACATCAACAAATTCATATTAACGAATTAACATCAGGAAATTCATATTAAGGAATGAACATCAACAAATTAATATTTACGAATTAACATCAGGAAATTCATATTAATGAATTAACATCAACAAATTCATATTAACGAATTAACATCAGGAAATTCATATTAAGGAATGAACATCAACAAATTAATATTTACGAATTAACATCAGGAAATTCATATTAATGAATTAACATCAACAAATTCATATTAACGAATTAACATCAGGAAATTCATATTAAGGAATGAACATCAACAAATTAATATTTACGAATTAACATCAGGAAATTCATATTAATGAATTAACATCAACAAATTCATATTAACGAATTAACATCAGGAAATTCATATTAAGGAATGAACATCAACAAATTAATATTTACGAATTAACATCAGGAAATTCATATTAATGAATTAACATCAACAAATTCATATTAACGAATTAACATCAGGAAATTCATATTAACAAATTGACATCAACAAATTCATATAAAAGAATTAACATCAACAAATTCATATTAACGAATTAACATCAGGAAATTCATATTAAGGAATGAACATCAACAAATTAATATTTACGAATTAACATCAGGAAATTCATATTAATGAATTAACATCAACAAATTCATATTAACGAATTAACATCAGGAAATTCATATTAAGGAATGAACATCAACAAATTAATATTTACGAATTAACATCAGGAAATTCATATTAATGAATTAACATCAACAAATTCATATTAACGAATTAACATCAGGAAATTCATATTAACAAATTGACATCAACAAATTCATATAAAAGAATTAACATCAACAAATTCATATTAACGAATTAACATCAGGAAATTCATATTAAGGAATGAACATCAACAAATTAATATTTACGAATTAACATCAGGAAATTCATATTAATGAATTAACATCAACAAATTCATATTAACGAATTAACATCAGGAAATTCATATTAAGGAATGAACATCAACAAATTAATATTTACGAATTAACATCAGGAAATTCATATTAATGAATTAACATCAACAAATTCATATTAACGAATTAACATCAGGAAATTCATATTAACAAATTGACATCAACAAATTCATATAAAAGAATTAACATCAACAAATTCATATTAACGAATTAACATCAGGAAATTCATATTAAGGAATGAACATCAACAAATTAATATTTACGAATTAACATCAGGAAATTCATATTAATGAATTAACATCAACAAATTCATATTTACGAATTAACATCAGGAAATTCATATTAAGGAATGAACATCAACAAATTAATATTTACGAATTAACATCAGGAAATTCATATTAATGAATTAACATCAACAAATTCATATTAACGAATTAACATCAGGAAATTCATATTAAGGAATGAACATCAACAAATTAATATTTACGAATTAACATCAGGAAATTCATATTAATGAATTAACATCAACAAATTCATATTTACGAATTAACATCAGGAAATTCATATTAAGGAATGAACATCAACAAATTAATATTTACGAATTAACATCAGGAAATTCATATTAATGAATTAACATCAACAAATTCATATTAACGAATTAACATCAGGAAATTCATATTAACAAATTGACATCAACAAATTCATATAAAAGAATTAACATCAACAAATTCATATTAACGAATTAACATCAGGAAATTCATATTAAGGAATGAACATCAACAAATTAATATTTACGAATTAACATCAGGAAATTCATATTAATGAATTAACATCAACAAATTCATATTAACGAATTAACATCAGGAAATTCATATTAAGGAATGAACATCAACAAATTAATATTTACGAATTAACATCAGGAAATTCATATTAATGAATTAACATCAACAAATTCATATTAACGAATTAACATCAGGAAATTCATATTAACAAATTGACATCAACAAATTCATATAAAAGAATTAACATCAACAAATTCATATTAACGAATTAACATCAGGAAATTCATATTAAGGAATGAACATCAACAAATTAATATTTACGAATTAACATCAGGAAATTCATATTAATGAATTAACATCAACAAATTCATATTAACGAATTAACATCAGGAAATTCATATTAACAAATTGACATCAACAAATTCATATAAAAGAATTAACATCAACAAATTCATATTAACGAATTAACATCAGGAAATTCATATTAAGGAATGAACATCAACAAATTAATATTTACGAATTAACATCAGGAAATTCATATTAATGAATTAACATCAACAAATTCATATTAACGAATTAACATCAGGAAATTCATATTAACAAATTGACATCAACAAATTCATATAAAAGAATTAACATCAACAAATTCATATTAACGAATTAACATCAGGAAATTCATATTAAGGAATGAACATCAACAAATTAATATTTACGAATTAACATCAGGAAATTCATATTAATGAATTAACATCAACAAATTCATATTAACGAATTAACATCAGGAAATTCATATTAACAAATTGACATCAACAAATTCATATAAAAGAATTAACATCAACAAATTCATATTAACCAATTAACATCAGGAAATTCATATTAAGGAATGAACATCAACAAATTAATATTTACGAATTAACATCAGGAAATTCATATTAATGAATTAACATCAACAAATTCATATTAACGAATTAACATCAGGAAATTCATATTAACAAATTGACATCAACAAATTCATATAAAAGAATTAACATCAACAAATTCATATTAACGAATTAACATCAGGAAATTCATATTAAGGAATGAACATCAACAAATTAATATTTACGAATTAACATCAGGAAATTCATATTAATGAATTAACATCAACAAATTCATATTAACGAATTAACATCAGGAAATTCATATTAAGGAATGAACATCAACAAATTAATATTTACGAATTAACATCAGGAAATTCATATTAATGAATTAACATCAACAAATTCATATTAACGAATTAACATCAGGAAATTCATATTAACAAATTGACATCAACAAATTCATATAAAAGAATTAACATCAACAAATTCATATTAACGAATTAACATCAGGAAATTCATATTAAGGAATGAACATCAACAAATTAATATTTACGAATTAACATCAGGAAATTCATATTAATGAATTAACATCAACAAATTCATATTAACGAATTAACATCAGGAAATTCATATTAACAAATTGACATCAACAAATTCATATAAAAGAATTAACATCAACAAATTCATATTAACGAATTAACATCAGGAAATTCATATTAAGGAATGAACATCAACAAATTAATATTTACGAATTAACATCAGGAAATTCATATTAATGAATTAACATCAACAAATTCATATTAACGAATTAACATCAGGAAATTCATATTAAGGAATGAACATCAACAAATTAATATTTACGAATTAACATCAGGAAATTCATATTAATGAATTAACATCAACAAATTCATATTAACGAATTAACATCAGGAAATTCATATTAACAAATTGACATCAACAAATTCATATAAAAGAATTAACATCAACAAATTCATATTAACGAATTAACATCAGGAAATTCATATTAAGGAATGAACATCAACAAATTAATATTTACGAATTAACATCAGGAAATTCATATTAATGAATTAACATCAACAAATTCATATTAACGAATTAACATCAGGAAATTCATATTAACAAATTGACATCAACAAATTCATATAAAAGAATTAACATCAACAAATTCATATTAACGAATTAACATCAGGAAATTCATATTAAGGAATGAACATCAACAAATTAATATTTACGAATTAACATCAGGAAATTCATATTAATGAATTAACATCAACAAATTCATATTAACGAATTAACATCAGGAAATTCATATTAACAAATTGACATCAACAAATTCATATAAAAGAATTAACATCAACAAATTCATATTAACGAATTAACATCAGGAAATTCATATTAAGGAATGAACATCAACAAATTAATATTTACGAATTAACATCAGGAAATTCATATTAATGAATTAACATCAACAAATTCATATTAACGAATTAACATCAGGAAATTCATATTAACAAATTGACATCAACAAATTCATATAAAAGAATTAACATCAACAAATTCATATTAACGAATTAACATCAGGAAATTCATATTAAGGAATGAACATCAACAAATTAATATTTACGAATTAACATCAGGAAATTCATATTAATGAATTAACATCAACAAATTCATATTAACGAATTAACATCAGGAAATTCATATTAAGGAATGAACATCAACAAATTAATATTTACGAATTAACATCAGGAAATTCATATTAATGAATTAACATCAACAAATTCATATTAACGAATTAACATCAGGAAATTCATATTAACAAATTGACATCAACAAATTCATATAAAAGAATTAACATCAACAAATTCATATTAACGAATTAACATCAGGAAATTCATATTAAGGAATGAACATCAACAAATTAATATTTACGAATTAACATCAGGAAATTCATATTAATGAATTAACATCAACAAATTC
The DNA here is from genome assembly GCF_053919585.1 of Euprymna scolopes. Classification (NCBI taxonomy): domain Eukaryota; kingdom Metazoa; phylum Mollusca; class Cephalopoda; order Sepiida; family Sepiolidae; genus Euprymna; species Euprymna scolopes. Next base: position 80,980,116 of record NC_136490.1, read on the forward strand.
ATATTTACGAATTAACATCAGGAAATTCATATTAAGGAATGAACATCAACAAATTAATATTTACGAATTAACATCAACAAATTCATATTAACGAATTAACATCAGGAAATTCATATTAAGGAATGAACATCAACAAATTAATATTTACGAATTAACATCAACAAATTAATATTTACGAATTAACATCAGGAAATTCATATTAATGAATTAACATCAACAAATTCATATTTACGAATTAACATCAGGAAATTCATATTAACAAATTGACATCAACAAATTCATATAAAAGAATTAACATCAACAAATTCATATTAACGAATTAACATCAGGAAATTCATATTAAGGAATGAACATCAACAAATTAATATTTACGAATTAACATCAGGAAATTCATATTAATGAATTAACATCAACAAATTCATATTTACGAATTAACATCAGGAAATTCATATTAACAAATTGACATCAACAAATTCATATAAAAGAATTAACATCAACAAATTCATATTAACGAATTAACATCAGGAAATTCATATTAAGGAATGAACATCAACAAATTAATATTTACGAATTAACATCAGGAAATTCATATTAATGAATTAACATCAACAAATTCATATTTACGAATTAACATCAGGAAATTCATATTAAGGAATGAACATCAACAAATTAATATTTACGAATTAACATCAGGAAATTCATATTAATGAATTAACATCAACAAATTCATATTAACGAATTAACATCAGGAAATTCATATTAACAAATTGACATCAACAAATTCATATAAAAGAATTAACATCAACAAATTCATATTAACGAATTAACATCAGGAAATTCATATTAAGGAATGAACATCAACAAATTAATATTTACGAATTAACATCAGGAAATTCATATTAATGAATTAACATCAACAAATTCATATTAACGAATTAACATCAGGAAATTCATATTAAGGAATGAACATCAACAAATTAATATTTACGAATTAACATCAGGAAATTCATATTAATGAATTAACATCAACAAATTCATATTAACGAATTAACATCAGGAAATTCATATTAACAAATTGACATCAACAAATTCATATAAAAGAATTAACATCAACAAATTCATATTAACGAATTAACATCAGGAAATTCATATTAAGGAATGAACATCAACAAATTAATATTTACGAATTAACATCAGGAAATTCATATTAATGAATTAACATCAACAAATTCATATTAACGAATTAACATCAGGAAATTCATATTAAGGAATGAACATCAACAAATTAATATTTACGAATTAACATCAGGAAATTCATATTAATGAATTAACATCAACAAATTCATATTAACGAATTAACATCAGGAAATTCATATTAAGGAATGAACATCAACAAATTAATATTTACGAATTAACATCAGGAAATTCATATTAATGAATTAACATCAACAAATTCATATTAACGAATTAACATCAGGAAATTCATATTAAGGAATGAACATCAACAAATTAATATTTACGAATTAACATCAGGAAATTCATATTAATGAATTAACATCAACAAATTCATATTAACGAATTAACATCAGGAAATTCATATTAAGGAATGAACATCAACAAATTAATATTTACGAATTAACATCAGGAAATTCATATTAATGAATTAACATCAACAAATTCATATTAACGAATTAACATCAGGAAATTCATATTAACAAATTGACATCAACAAATTCATATAAAAGAATTAACATCAACAAATTCATATTAACGAATTAATATCAGGAAATTCATATTAATGAATTAACATCAACAAATTCATATTAACGAATTAACATCAGGAAATTCATATTAAGGAATGAACATCAACAAATTAATATTTACGAATTAACATCAGGAAATTCATATTAATGAATTAACATCAACAAATTCATATTAACGAATTAACATCAGGAAATTCATATTAACAAATTGACATCAACAAATTCATATAAAAGAATTAACATCAACAAATTCATATTAACGAATTAACATCAGGAAATTCATATTAAGGAATGAACATCAACAAATTAATATTTACGAATTAACATCAGGAAATTCATATTAATGAATTAACATCAACAAATTCATATTAACGAATTAACATCAGGAAATTCATATTAAGGAATGAACATCAACAAATTAATATTTACGAATTAACATCAGGAAATTCATATTAATGAATTAACATCAACAAATTCATATTAACGAATTAACATCAGGAAATTCATATTAACAAATTGACATCAACAAATTCATATAAAAGAATTAACATCAACAAATTCATATTAACGAATTAACATCAGGAAATTCATATTAAGGAATGAACATCAACAAATTAATATTTACGAATTAACATCAGGAAATTCATATTAATGAATTAACATCAACAAATTCATATTAACGAATTAACATCAGGAAATTCATATTAAGGAATGAACATCAACAAATTAATATTTACGAATTAACATCAGGAAATTCATATTAATGAATTAACATCAACAAATTCATATTAACGAATTAACATCAGGAAATTCATATTAACAAATTGACATCAACAAATTCATATAAAAGAATTAACATCAACAAATTCATATTAACGAATTAATATCAGGAAATTCATATTAATGAATTAACATCAACAAATTCATATTAACGAATTAACATCAGGAAATTCATATTAAGGAATGAACATCAACAAATTAATATTTACGAATTAACATCAGGAAATTCATATTAATGAATTAACATCAACAAATTCATATTAACGAATTAACATCAGGAAATTCATATTAACAAATTGACATCAACAAATTCATATAAAAGAATTAACATCAACAAATTCATATTAACGAATTAACATCAGGAAATTCATATTAAGGAATGAACATCAACAAATTAATATTTACGAATTAACATCAGGAAATTCATATTAATGAATTAACATCAACAAATTCATATTAACGAATTAACATCAGGAAATTCATATTAAGGAATGAACATCAACAAATTAATATTTACGAATTAACATCAGGAAATTCATATTAATGAATTAACATCAACAAATTCATAGTAAAGTATTAACATCAACAAATTCATATTAACAAATTGACATCAACAAATTCATATAAAAGAATTAACATCAACAAATTCATATTAACGAATTAATATCAGGAAATTCATATTAATGAATTAACATCAACAAATTCATATTAACGAATTAACATCAGGAAATTCATATTAATGAATGAACATCAACAAATTAATATTTACGAATTAACATCAGGAAATTCATATTAATGAATTAACATCAACAAATTCATATTAACGAATTAACATCAGGAAATTCATATTAACAAATTGACATCAACAAATTCATATAAAAGAATTAACATCAACAAATTAATATTTACGAATTAACATCAGGAAATTCATATTAATGAATTAACATCAACAAATTCATATTAACGAATTAACATCAGGAAATTCATATTAAGGAATGAACATCAACAAATTAATATTTACGAATTAACATCAGGAAATTCATATTAATGAATTAACATCAACAAATTCATATTAACGAATTAACATCAGGAAATTCATATTAAGGAATGAACATCAACAAATTAATATTTACGAATTAACATCAGGAAATTCATATTAATGAATTAACATCAACAAATTCATAGTAAAGTATTAACATCAACAAATTCATATTAACAAATTGACATCAACAAATTCATATAAAAGAATTAACATCAACAAATTCATATTAACGAATTAACATCAGGAAATTCATATTAATGAATTAACATCAACAAATTAATATTTACGAATTAACATCAGGAAATTCATATTAATGAATTAACATCAACAAATTCATATTAACGAATTAACATCAGGAAATTCATATTAACAAATTGACATCAACAAATTCATATAAAAGAATTAACATCAACAAATTCATATTAACGAATTAATATCAGGAAATTCATATTAATGAATTAACATCAACAAATTCATATTAACGAATTAACATCAGGAAATTCATATTAAGGAATGAACATCAACAAATTAATATTTACGAATTAACATCAGGAAATTCATATTAATGAATTAACATCAACAAATTCATAGTAAAGTATTAACATCAACAAATTCATATTAACAAATTGACATCAACAAATTCATATAAAAGAATTAACATCAACAAATTCATATTAACGAATTAATATCAGGAAATTCATATTAATGAATTAACATCAACAAATTCATATTAACGAATTAACATCAGGAAATTCATATTAAGGAATGAACATCAACAAATTAATATTTACGAATTAACATCAGGAAATTCATATTAATGAATTAACATCAACAAATTCATATTAACGAATTAACATCAGGAAATTCATATTAAGGAATGAACATCAACAAATTAATATTTACGAATTAACATCAGGAAATTCATATTAATGAATTAACATCAACAAATTCATAGTAAAGTATTAACATCAACAAATTCATATTAACAAATTGACATCAACAAATTCATATAAAAGAATTAACATCAACAAATTCATATTAACGAATTAATATCAGGAAATTCATATTAATGAATTAACATCAACAAATTCATATTAACGAATTAACATCAGGAAATTCATATTAATGAATTAACATCAACAAATTCATATTAACGAATTAACATCAACAAATTCATATTAACGAATTAACATCAACAAATTCATATTAACGAATTAACATCAACAAATTCATATTGATGAATTAACATCAACAAATTCATATTAACTAATTAATATCAACAAATTCATATTAATGAATTAATATCAACAAATTCATATAAACGAATTGACATCAACAAATTTATATTAATGAATTAACATTAACAAATTCATATTTATGAATAAACATCAACAAATTCATATTAACGAATTAACATTAACAAATTCATATTAATGAATTAACATTAACAAATTCATATTAATAACTTAAATTTTACAAATTTATATTAACGACTGAACATTCACGAATTCATATTAAATTCATATTAACAAATTAGCATAAAGGAATTAACATTAACCAATTCTTATTCAAATATTAATATTAAGAATTACGTATGAATGAATTAATATTAACGAATTCATATTAACAAATTAACATTACCAAATTTTTACTAATGAATTAATATTAATGAATTCATATTAACGAATTAACATTAACGAATTCATAATAACGAATTTACATTAACAAATTCATTTAAACAAATTTATTTTAACGTATTCCTATTAACAAATTAACATAAACAAATTCATATGTACGAATTAACATTAACAAATTTATATTAAAGAATAAACATTAACAAATTCGTATTAACGACTTAACATTAACAAATTTATATTAACAAATTAACATTTACGAATTAGTATTAACGAATTCATAGTCACGAATTAACATCACAAATTCATATTAACGAATTAACATCAACAAATTTATATTAATGAATTAACATGATTAATTCATATTAATGAATTAACATCAACAAATTCATATTAATGAATGAACATCAACAAATTCATATTAATGAATTAACATCACCAAATTCATATTAACGAATTAACATCAGGAAATTCATATTAATGAATTAACATCAACAAATTCATAGTAAAGAGTTAACATCAACAAATTCATATTAACGAATGAATATCAACAAATTCATATTAACGAATTACTATCAACAAATTCATAGTAAAGAGTTAACATCAACAAATTCATATTAACGAATTAATATCAACAAATTCATATTAACGAATTACTATCAACAAATTCATATTAACGAATTGACATCAACAAATTCATATTAACGAATTAATATCAACAAATTCATATTAACGAATGAACATCAACAAATTTATATTAACGAATTAATATCAACAAATTCATATTAACGAATTGACATCAACAAATTCATATTAACGAATTAATATCAACAAATTCATATTAACGAATTACTATCAACAAATTCATATTAACGAATTGACATCAACAAATTCATATTAACGAATTAATATCAACAAATTCATATTAACGAATAAATATACACAAATTCATATTAACGAATTAATATCAACAGATTCATATTAACGTATTAATATCAACAAATTCATATCAACGAATTAATATCAACAAATTCATATTAACGAATTAATATGATGAATTCATATTAACGAATTAATATCAACAAATTTATATTAATGAATTAACATCAACAAATTCATATTAATTAATTAACATCAACAAATTCATATTAATTAATTAACATCAACAAATTCATATTAACGAATTAACATCAACAAAATAATATTAACTAATTAACATCAACAAATTCATAATGATGAATTAATATCAACAAATTCCTATTAACGAATTAATATCAACAAATTCATATTAACGAATAATCATCAAGAAATTGATAGTAATGAATTAATGATTAACACGGTAAGTTCGGAAAAAGGTGTAATAAATAATAAACTAGACAAAATACTGTTAGAAATTTGCTCAATATATGTTACCGTGACATAACTTGACATATATTCGGTGGTTTTTTAATAGTATTTTGTCTAGTTTATTATTTATATGTAAGTTTTCCCGAACTTACCGTGTTAAAGAGAGAGTCGGCCGCCATTTTGAATTTTCCAATACATCGGTAAACACTGTATGCTTTTTGAACTGAATAAACATGTTAAATTGAATAAAAACACGAAAATTATATCTAGTTTGGTAGAAAAGTAATTTATCTTGCCTTTGATAACATTTATTTGTTATATATTTGTTTTTTGACAACTTTTTCGAATCTATGTGTACAGTAAACCCGAACGAGAAATAATGTCCGGTATCACATCTTAGGGGTCTTGATAATCGCTAAAAAATAGAAAATTAAAGAATTACTGAGGGAGATTTGGTTTTAAAAAGAAAATAATAAATTTTAATATTTTTTAAAATATAATTTAGAGAGAGAGAGAGAGAGAGAGAGAGAGAGAGAGAGAGAGAGAGAGAGAGAGAGAGAGAGAGAGAGAGAGAGAGCGGGGGGTGGTAAAAACTATGGTGCCCGGAAAACTCGTCCCGGGAAAACTCGTCTCGGGAAAACTCGTCTCCGGAAAACTCGTCTCGGGAAAACTCGTCTCGGGAAAACTCGTCCCCTTTCGCTTGGTAGGAAAACTGGTCCCTTATTGAACAAATATCGATTAAAAACACATTTTATGATCGTTCTTGAAGGCGAAATTGTTTTTTTAAAATAGACTATAGCCCCCCCCCATAATATTAAAAAAAAATTTTTTTACTTGTTTGATGATTTTTTTTTTTAAAATAAAATCGATTTTCTAAGTGTCCGTTTTCTACCTAACTGGCTAAGTTCTTAGTGGTTTCACTTATTTTAAAGCGTTTATTATGTTCATAAACGAGACCGCATATTTTTTTATATTAATATAAAAAGAATTTACTTATTTACTGTTGTTATAAAAGGGTAAAATCGATTTGGGTTTGTATTACACGGTGCCCGGAAAACTCGTCCCGGGAAAACTCGTCTCGGGAAAACTCGTCTCCGGAAAACTCGTCTCGGGAAAACTCGTCTCGGGAAAACTCGTCCCCTTTCGCTAGGTAGGAAAACTGGTCCCTTATTGAATAAATATCGATTGAAAACACATTTTATGATCGTTCTTGAAGGCGAAATTGTTTTTTTAAAATAGACTATAGCCCCCCCCCATAATATTAAAAAAAAATTTTTTTACTTGTTTGATGATTTTTTTTTTTAAAATAAAATCGATTTTCTAAGTGTCCGTTTTCTACCTAACTGGCTAAGTTCTTAGTGGTTTCACTTATTTTAAAGCGTTTATTATGTTCATAAACGAGACCGCATATTTTTTTTATATAAATATAAAAAGAATTTACATATTTACTGCTGTTATAAAAGGGTAAAATCGATTTTTCTACTTCGCCGACTATGTTGTGTGTTGTTTAATTTATTTGGAATCGTTTATTCGGTAAAGAAAAAAAAAACACAGAAAACGGGTTTGTATTACTGTACACATAGATTCGAAAAAGTTGTCAAAAAACAAATATATAACAAATAAAGGTACTCCTGCAGTATTTTACCCACCGATTTCACGATCTTAGCCGAGCGTTGATCGACATCCGTCGGAAAACGCCGGAACATGGCGAGCGGTACGGTACGATACTCTATCAGCCAAGCTAAGATCGTGAAATCGGTGGGTAAAATACTGCAGGAGTACCCAAATAAATGTTATCAAAGGCAAGATAAGTTACTTTCCTACCAAACTGGATATATTTTTTGTGTTTTTATTAAATGTAACATGTTTATTCAGCTCGAAAAACATACAGCGTTGACCGATGTATTGGACAATTCAAAATGGCGGCCGACTCTCTCTTAAACACGGTAAGTTCGGGAAAAGGTGTTATAAATAATAAACTAGACAAAATACTATTAAAAAAACACCGAATATATGTCAACCTATGTCACGGTAATATATATTGAGCGAATTTCTAACAGTATTTTGTCTAGTTTATTATTTATAACACCTTTTCCCGAACTTACCGTGTTTAAGAGAGAGTCGGCCGCCATTTTGAATTTTCCAATACATCGGTAAACACTGCATGTTTTTCGAGCTGAATAAACATGTTAAATTGAATAAAAACACGAGAATTATATCCAGTTTGGTAGAAAAGTAAATTATCTTGCCTTTGATAACATTTATTTGTTATATATTTGTTTTTTTAACTACTTTTTCGAATCTATGTGTACAGTAATACAAACCCAAATTTTAATCTTTTTTAAAATATAATTTAGAGGGTGCCCGGAAAACTCGTTCCGGGAAAACTCGTCTCGGGAAAACTCGTCTCGGGAAAACTCGTTTCGGGAAAACTCGTCTCGGGAAAACTGGTCCCCTTTCGCTAGATAGGAAAACTGGTCCCTTATTGAATAAATATCGATTGAAAACACATTTTATGATCATTCTTGAAGGAGATATTATTTTTTAAAATAGATTATAGCCCTCCCCCCTAATATTTAAAAAAAATACTTTTACTTGTTTCATTTTTTTTTTTTTTTTTAAATAAAATCGATTTTCTAAGTGTCCGTTTTCTACCTAACTGGCTAAGTTATTAGTGGTTTCACTTATATTAAAGCGTTTATTATGTTCATACAAAGTTAATTACAAATTTTTTTGTTCTTATTTTAACGATGTTTTTTGGAGTCATAAAAACAATAATTAAAAACAAAACCAAAAAATTTAAAAATAGGCAGCGATTCGATTTTTTGTTGCTTTTTGTTTTTGTTTTTTAATTATGATAGTTTTTTTGTTGTTATGTTTTTGTTTTCTCTCATACCAAATGCACTCATGCGTTATTTAAAATTATAATTTTATCAATTATCAACATTTATTGTCGTCCTGTCAAATTTTGCAAAAATGAACTAATAAATTAAAAACGAAATATTTTTCTGGCGCGAGGGATGCCATGTGCTAACAATCTCTCGTTAATTAATTTTTAAATTTTTACTTCAAAATTCTAAAATCAATCATTAAGAGAAAAAGTAATCACTAAATAAATTTATTAATCAATTTTCGGGTTTGTATTACTGTACACATAGATTCGAAAAAGTTGTCAAAAAACAAATATATAACAAATAAATGTTATCAAAGGCAAGATAAATTACTTTTCTACCAAACTGGATATAATTTTCGTGTTTTCATTCAATTTAACATGCTCAAAAAGCATACAGTGTTTACCGATGTATTGGAAAATTAAAAATGGCGGCCGACTCTCTCTTTAACACGGTAAGTTCGGGAAAAGGTGTTATAAATAATAAACTAGACAAAATACTATTAAAAAAAACACCGAATATATATCAAGTTATGTCACGATAATATATATTGAGCAAATTTCTAACAGTATTTTGTCTAGTTTATGATTTATTACACCTTTTTCCGAACTTACCGTGTTAAAGAGAGAGTCGGCCGCCATTTTAAATTTTCCAATACATCGGTAAACACTGTATGCTTTTCGAGCTCAATAAACATGTTAAATTGAATAAAAACACGAGAATTATATCCAGTTTGGTAGAAAAGTAACTTATCGGGTAACCCAACTTATCTTGCCTTTGATAACATTTATTTGTTATATATTTGTTTATTTAACTACTTTTTCGAATCTATGTGTACAGTAATACAAACCCAAATTTTAATATTTTTAAAAATATAATTTAGAGAGGGTGGTTAAAACTATATCTCCCTACGAAAAACAGCCAACAAAAAATGAAATTAAAAAGATTCTTGATAAACGATAGCGGAGTTTTCAATAAAATTGATTAATAAATTTATTTAGTGATTACTTTTTCTCTGAATGATTGATTTTAGAATTTTGAAGTAAAAATTAAAAAATTAAAAATGAGTTAACGAGAGATTGTTAGCACATGGCATCTCTCGCGCCAACAAATATTTCGTTTTTAATTTATTAGTTAATTTTTGCAAAATTTGACAGGACGACAATAAATGTTGATAATTGATAGAATTATTATTTTAAATAACGCATGAGTGCATTTGGTATGAGAGAAAACGAAAACATAACAACAAAAAACTATCATAATTAAAAAACCAAAACAAAAAAGTAACGCTCCCAGTTTTTAATTTTTTTGTTTTGTTTTTTTATTATTGTTTTTATGACTCCAAAAAACATCGTTAAAATAAGAACCCAAAAAATTGTAATTAACTTTGTATGAACATAATAAACGCTTTAAAATAAGTGAAACCACTAAGAACTTAGCCAGTTAGGTAGAAAACGGACAATCGATTTTATTTAAAAAAAAAAAAAACATTAAACAAATAAAAATATTTTTTTAAAAATATTATGGGGGGAGGGCTATAGTCTATTTTAAAAAGCAATATCTCCTTCAAGAACGATCATAAAATGTGTTTTCAATCGATATTTATTCAATAAGGGACCAGTTTTCCTACCTAGCGAAAGGGGACCAGTTTTCCCGAGACGAGTTTTCCGGAGACGAGTTTTCCCGAGACGAGTTTTCCCGAGACGAGTTTTCCCGGGACGAGTTTTCCTAAATTCAATTTAGAGAGGGGGGGGGGTTAAAACTATATCTCCCTCCGAAAAACAACCAACAAAAAATGAAATTAAAAAGATTCTTGATAAACGATAGCGGAGTTTTCAATAAAATTGATTAATAAATTTATTTAGTGATTACTTTTTCTCTGAATGATTGATTTTAGAATTTTGAAGTAAAAATTAAAAAAATTAAAATGAGTTAACGAGAGATTGTTAGCACATGGCATCTCTCGCGCCAAAAATATATTTCGCTTTTAATTTATTAGTTAATTTTTGCAAAATTTGACAGGACGACAATAAATGTGGATAATTGATAGAATTATAATTTTAAATAACGCATGAGTGCATTTGGTATGAGAGAAAACGAAAACATAACAACAAAAAACTATCATAATTAAAAAACCAAAACAAAAAAAAGTAACGAAGAATCGAATCGCTCCCTGTTTTTTAATTTTTGGGGTTTGTTTTTTATTATTATTTTTATGACTCCAAAAAACATCGTTAAAATAAGAACAAAAAATATGTAATTAACTTTGTATGAACATAATAAACGCTTTAAAATAAGTGAAACCACTAAGAACTTAGCCAGTTAGGTAGAAAATGGACACTTAGAAAATCAATTTTATTTAAAAAAAAAACATTAAACAAGTAAAAATATTTTTTTAAAAATATTATGGGGGGCTATAGTCTATTTTATAAAACAATATCTCCTTCAAGAACGATCATAAAATGTGTTTTCAATCGATATTTATTCAATACGGGACCAGTTTTCCTTCCTAGTGAAAGGGGACGAGTTTTCCGGAGACGAGTTTTCCGGAGACGGGTTTTCCCGAGACGAGTTTTCCCGGGACGAGTTTTCCCGGGATGAGTTTTCCGGGCACCTGTTAGCACATGGCATCTCTCGCGCCAAAAAAATATTTCGCTTTTGATTTATTAGTTAATTTTTGCAAAATTTGACAGGACGACAATAAATGTTGATAATTGATAGAATTATAATTTTAAATAACGCATGAGTGCATTGCATTTGGTATGAGAGAAAACGAAAACATAACAACAAAAAACTATCATAATTAAAAAACCAAAACAAAAAAGTAACGCTCCCAGTTTTTAATTTTTTTGTTTTGTTTTTTTATTATTGTTTTTATGACTCCAAAAAACATCGTTAAAATAAGAACCAAAAATTTTTTTAATTAACTTTGTATGAACATAATAAACGCTTCAAAATAAGTGAAACCACTAAGAACTTAGCCAGTTAGGTAGAAAAAAAAAACAAAAAAACATTAAACAAATAAAAATATTTTTTTTAAATATTATGGGGGGGGGCTATAGTCTATTTTAAAAAGCAATATCTCCTTCAAGAACGGTCATAAAATGTGTTTTCAATCGATATTTATTCAATACGGGACCAGTTTTCCTACCTAGCGAAAGGGGACGAGTTTTCCCGAGACGAGTTTTCCGGAGACGAGTTTTCCGGAGACGAGTTTTCCGGAGACGAGTTTTCCCGGGACGAGTTTTCCTAAATTCAAAAACTATATCTCCCTCGGAAAAACAACCAACAAAAAATGAAATTAGAACGATTCTTGATAAACGATAGCGGGGTTTTGAAGAAAATTGATTAATAAATTTATTTAGTGATTATTTTTTCTCTTAATGATTGATTTTAGAATTTTGAAGTAAAAATTAAAAAAAATTAAAAATTAGTTAACGAGAGATTGTTAGCACATGGCATCTCTCGCGCCAAAAAATATTTCGTTTTTAATTTATTAGTTAATTTTTGCAAAATTTGACAGGACGACAATAAATGTTGATAATTAATAAAATCATTTGGCATGAGAGAAAACAAAAACATAACAATAAAACAACTATCATAATTAAAAAAAACAAAACAAAAAAGTAACAAAAAATCGAATCGCTCCCTGTTTTTGTTTTTTAATTTTTTGGTTTTGTTTTTAATTAATGTTTTTATGACTCCAAAAAACATCGTTAAAATAAGAACAAAAAAAAATTGTAATTAACTTTGTATGAACATAATAAACCCCGCTTTTATTTAACTTTGTATGAACATAATAAACGCTTTAAAATAAGTCAAATCACTAAGAACTTAGCCAGTTAGGTAGAAAACGGACACTTAGAAAATCGATTTTATTTAAAAAAAAAACAAAAAAAACCATTAAACAAGTAAAAATATTTTTAAAAAAATATTATGGGGGGGGGGCTATAGTTTATTTTAAAAAACAAAATCTCCTTCAAGAACGATCATAAAATGTGTTTTCAATCGATATTTATTCAATAAGGGACCAGTTTTCCTACCTAGCGAAAGGGGACGAGTTTTCCCGAGACGAGTTTTCCAGAGACGAGTTTTCCCGGGACGAGTTTTCTTAAATTCATATTTATTCACTACGGGACCAGTTTTCCTACCTAGCGAAAGGGGACCAGTTTTCCGGAGACGAGTTTTCCGGAGACGAGTTTTCCCGAGACGAGTTTTCCCGGGACAAGTTTTCCGGGCACCGTAGCCGACTGCTAGAAGGGAACTATAACGATGATGAAAGTGACCTGCAAATAGCTGGTCAAAGAGTGCGTCCCTTTCGTTAAATACTGAAAATATTGAATATGTGTAAATAAAAAATAAATAAAAATTATTTCTTTATTAAAATTTCAACAATATTAACGAATTAACATTAACGAATTCACATTAACATATTCATATTAACGAATTAACATTAACGAATTCATATTAACAAATTCATATTAACACATAAATTAACATTAACGAATTCATTTTAACAAATTAACATTAACGAATTCATATTAACGAATTAACATTAACAAATTCATATTAACGAATCAATATTAACGAATTCATACTAACGAATCAATATTAACGAATTCATGTTAACGAACTTATATTAACAAATTTATACTAACTAATATTAACGAATGCTTATCCATATTACGAATCAACATTAACAAATACTTATTAACGAATTAACATTAACGAATTCATATTAACGAAATAACATGTAAGAAATTTCTTCCCTACACACCCAATTTCCTCCCTGCAGATAGCAAATGAAACTCCACAAACAAAGCCATACCTTTAACTCAAATTTTATTCAAGATGTATCAGAAATGAAAGTTCTTTGGTCACGGTAAGTCCCTTGAAAAAACAGTGGCTGAATTTGCTATCCATTGCAATGGAGCCGGTAGTTATGATTCCTCTGTGGGAATGTTAGTTGTACATGGCGGGAATGTTGTCGGCCAATATGGCATATTTTAGGACCTCGTGGTTTCTGGAAGAAATAGGAAAAATTTCTTATAATCAAATATATCATGCCGAACACTGTAGAATATCCTCATCGAGTAATATAAGTTCAGCAATTATGTTGTCTCTGTATTTAGAGAAATGTCCTTCGTCCATCCACTGCATGGTGTCCAATGAAGGTACAATCCTGGCACTCTATAACAGAGCACTGTTGTGTGAGTCCTTTACTGTTCCGTGTTCATGTCAGACGGAAAAATAACACACATGTAATACAAAATTGCCGCCTTCAAATTGAACCAATCAAAGACCGTCTAGCAAATTATGTTAGGCGGCCAAACAACATGGCATTGGTTATGGGATTTTTCACACACTGCCAAGGAGGAGAGGGAAAAGTAATGGATAATCATTACTTTTTTCCCAATACAAGTTAATTAATAAAACGGTTGGATAAACAACGAATAACAAGTTAATCCAATAAACATAAGTCTTAACTTAGACAATTTTATAATTACAATATGTTTTAATTCAGTTAAATTTATTAACCTAATATGATTATTTTTGAAAATTCAAATTGAGATTCAAAATTATAATTTTAATTCAGTTAACTTCTTCATATTACACTGCCAAGGAGGAGAGGAAAAAGTAAAGGATGATCATTACTTTTTCACAATACAAGTTAATTACAATTTTAATTCAATAAATTTTTTTAATATTAATGTGTGCCATTGTCTGTTGTCAATCTTCAGTATAAACTTCAACTTTCCATGCATCCAGACATTAGCTAATTTCTACTATATGGACCGACCTGAGGAGCCGTATCCTTACAATTAGAACAAAACCACTCCCCTAAGATATCTTGATGATCAACTCCTATGCAGCTAAAATGGTACCAGCTGTCACAAGAATCGCAGCACACCATTGGCGATGTTCCATCATTCGGAACAAAACAGGTTGGACAGAAAAAGGGACCTTCTTTTTTTATAAACTCAGTTGATGCAATATCATCATTGCCCTTAATTTCCAAGGGCACAAGGTTTTTTAAGGAATGGACCTGTTCGCACCCATCCCTAAGAACAACCGCGGAACAAACATTATTGTCGTTTCTAGTAATTAATTTGATTATTTTACCAAGACTCCAGAATTGTCTGGTTTTGTTGGGAGTCTTAATAAGTACTATCTCTCCAACAGATAACTTGGGGGCACAATTGCTCCCGATTTTGGCATCGACTTCTCTTAATGACAAGAGGTAATCATTATGCCAGATACGATTGAACTTTTCAACAAATTTATTCCTCATTTCGAGGGAATGTAATAAGGCAGTCCTATTTGGGGGAGGGGGGTCAGGACATGATTCAGCATCATAATTATTAATAAGCAAACGAGGTTGATATCCTGTTTCAAGAAAATAATTTGGAGTTAAAATACTAAAGCCTTTGTCGGCAGAAACAATATAAGTGAGGGGTCTGTCATTTATTGCCTTTTGTACATCAGAAAGTGCAGTCAGAAATTCAAAATAATCCAACTTTCTTCTGTCCAACAGTTTCCTCAAACATTGTTTGACAGTTTTAATTAGTCTCTCCCAGGCTCCCCCTGCCAGGCAGAGTAAAGGGGAATTGTTCGATGGACGATGTGTATCGATTTAAATTGTTCTTTCAACTTGTCCGATTCGAGCACGTTCAATAACAATATTCCGGATGCAACAAAGGATTTTGCGTTATCAGAATATACATGCATGGGGATACCAAATAAATTGGTAAACCTCACAAAGTCCAGCATAAACGAGCGGGTACTCATATCTGACAATAATTCTAAGTGAATTGCATGTAAACTCATGCATGTAAAGAGTAATATGTACATTTTAACTTCTACCCCTCCAACTTTAATAGAAAATTGACCGGTTAAATGCACACCGATTTGTTTGAATGGGCGAACAAAGTTCACCCTATGAGCAGGTAATATCGACCCTGCAGGTGCCTTACAAGGCAGAGCATTTATTTTTTTACGTATGGTGGAAGTAAGCATGAAGGCTTTTACGGCTTGTCTCCTCTGAGAGATCCAAACTCTAGACAGCCTTAACTTACTGAGGGTTGAATTAACCTCCATGTGGCAACAGTTAAGATGAGCTTCCTTAATTGCCAGTTTTGATAAATAATGATATTTTCCCAACAAAAGGGGAAACTTGACCTCAAAGTTCAGAATATCAGAATTCTGTATCCTACCTCTGGTTCTAATTAACCCATCTTTATTAAGGAATAACCCTAAGGCAGTAACCCTAGGGGAAGGCACTTTCCCAGATGGTTCTTTCAAGTAACCTAATTCCAGAGGGAAAGCCTCTATTTGCATATTAGCAAATAGCAATAATTTGGCTCTATTAAAATTGTCAGCACTACGGTGACGCAACAAACCATAAAATTTCAACACCTTTTCCAAGATGCTGATTGCCTTAGATAAGCTGGAATACCTTGTAATATTCAACGGGAAGGTATTTTCAGAAGGACGTGCCTCCTGAGAGTACAAATATGATACAATTTTTTTATTAGTTTCGTTTAGACAAGGCAAGGGTGAGATTGGCCAATTGATGCCATTTCTATTTAGTCATTCTGGGCCATACATCCAGAAATTTAATAACTGGGAAAATTTAGAAGTATTGATACCTCGAGTTAAAAGATCTGCCGGATTTTCCGACGAAGAAACACATTTTAATTTCGGTAGAACGCCAAATTTAATATTAATATCTTCTGAAAAGTTTTTGATTTCTGCTATCCTGCTTTCAATGAATATATTTTTCTTGGATCCTTTACCGTTGAGGATCCATGAGAGGGCAACTTGGGAATCAGACATCAGGAAAAAATTATCAATATTAAGGGGCCCCAGAGCACCCAAACCGTAAGAGCCAAATATATGGCCAATAGTTTCAATGTGGGAAGTGACTTCCCCTTAATTGGGGCCACTCTGGCCTTTGCGAACAACAGAGGACAATTTGCTTCCTGTTTCGCATATAGGATGAGTCGTACGCATTTTTCGACGCATCACAGAAATAAATTCGACAGACTGATTTTTTGACAATACATGCCTGGGAAATTCAAACATCCCTAAGTCGTTTAAGTTCTTGGCATGGGTTTGCCATAGCTTAAAGAGTTCTTCGGGTATCCGCTCATCCCACGATAACTTGCTTTTCCAGATCGAACTGACAATGATCTTCCCCTGTATCATGATGGGGAGTAGCATAGACAAAGGGTCGTACACTCCTGATATTTGCGAAAGAATTCCCCGTTTGGTATTGACTTCGGGGTCCACTAAAGTGGGAGAAAGTTTGAACGTGTCCCGAACAGGATCATATAAGTTATCCAATACCTTCTCAAAGGCTGGGAAGAGAGAAGAAATAGTTTCATCCTCCAACATTTTATCTTGTATCTTAGAACAGTTAGAATTGCAGGATCGTAAATCGAAGCCTGCCTCTGACAGTCTGCTACAAACATTGTTATAAATAGCAAGTGGGGACTCTCCATCACAACTGGTGGTGACAAGATTATCCACATAAAAATTCTTGGAAATAGCATGCGATGCTGCATCCTTTGCATATTTTTCCACATGGAATTTCAAAATGAAGTTCAGAATGAAGGGGCTAACGTTGAACTCAAATATAATTGTTTTGTACCTGTAAGTACACAATTTGTCACCTTTTTTAAGGAAAAAAAAACAATCTGTTTTCATCCTCTTCTGACTTAAGGTGAATTTGTAAAAAGGCCTTTCTTATATTACCAAGAAGGACATATTTATTTTTCCTGAATCCCAGCAATAAATCCAATAAATTAGCAGTTAAGTTCACGCCCATGTAGGCAGCGTCATTAATTGACATCCCCTCTCGACGTTTTAGGGAGCAGTTGAATACGGGACAAATTTTTGTCGTCACTCCAGTTCCCTCCTTAATAACGGGTCTATGAGGAACCCAAATATAATCTTCATACATCCCAGGCGGGACGAAAAACTGCTCCACTATTCCACATTCCTCATAATCCTCAAACACTTGGAGGTACTCATTGTACATTCCCTTCCTTTCTAAGGACTCTTCCACTCTGTCCATTACCTTCAAGGAAGTCACAAAATTACCATTTATGAATGAGATCCTGTCATGATACCACAGTAAGTCTATGTGATATTTTTCCCCCTCCGATACTATAGAGTTTTTGAACTCTACTATTTTTTTCTTGTCCACAGCCGACAACTTAGCATCTTCTTCAATACCTAATGAATCGAGACTGAGCAACGTCTCAACCCCAGGCTCGATCATGGACTCAGAAAAGAAAGGTTTCAAACCGTCCTCATAAGAGTCGCAGGACACATGTGACAACGTAGAAGCCTGGAGACTGACTGTCCAATCCTTTTTAGGTCAATCATCGGTCAGAGAGAGAGAGAGAGAGAGAGACAGACAGACAGACAGACAGACAGACAGAGACAGAGAGAGTGTGCATGTGGGTGAGTGAGCAGCAACAGCAGAAGACAAAAGGGACTTGATTTTTGGGTATCTTGGTTAGTTGAGTTCTTTTAGAGAAAGAGAGGATTAAAGAAACAATGTCTTTCATGGGAGTAGTATGTGACCTGATGTCACTTAGGTTCACTCCTACAATACTCTCCTACCAGATAACGGAATTTTTTTTTTTTTTTTTTTTTTTTTTAATATAAAAATATTCATTATCGTTTTTCCATTTGACTCTCCTACCAGAGTTTTTTTATTTTATGTTCTTGTACTTTTTCAGGCGGTAAAATATCGGGCTCTTTATTTTTGTTGGTAGTTGTATTTTGTGTACATTTTTGTTGTTTTCAATGTAAGGTTTTAAACGATCTATTGAAACTTGTGTATGTGTGTTTGGGTTAGTTTCTATAAGGAAATATTTAGGTGTTCGTTCGAGTACAGTGTAAGGACCTGAATAGGGGGCTTCTAGTGGTTTTCGAACGCAGTCAATCCTTATCCAAACTTTTTTATAGGTTTGCAGTTGATTTGGTATGTAAGATTTTGTGTTAAGTTTTCTCTGTTTGAAAGTCAGTCAAGTCAAATTTTGCCATGGTTTTATGTAGTTCTTTCGTAAAATTTTGTGTGAGTGTTTCTGGATTTTCCGAATTTATCATTAGGTGTGGCAATAACATTTTTGCACCTGTGACTGCATAGAGAGGGGAAAAATTAGAGCAGTTGGGCATACTTTGAATTCCCAAAAAAACAATTGGTAGGGCTGAAATCCAAGATTCTTTTCGGGCCATTATAGCTGCTTTGATAGTTCTGTGAGCTCTTTCTATAAGTCCGTTGCATTGTGGGTGATACGATGTTGTTCTTAGCCTATAGAATCCGATAATTTTTGATAATTTCATGAATAATTCACTTTCAAATTGTGTGCCTCTGTCTGTTATGACATGAAGTGGGACACCAAAGCGTATTTACAAAAGCTTCTGCAACAGTTTGTGCTGTAATATCTGCTATGGGTTTCACTTCTATCCATCGACTGGTTCGATCTATGCATGTTAAAATATATCGACATGGATTGACGTAAGGATTGTTTGAACATTTTGCTTGTGGTAGAGGTCCAATTATGTCAATGTGTACAGTGTGGAATCTTGACGATGGTATTTCCAACGTTTGTACTGGCGATTTTGTGTGTCTATATATTTTCGCCTGTTGGCAAGCTGTGCATGATGCACATAATTCTTTGATGGTTTTATCCATGTTAGGCCAGTAAAACCTAACCTTAATCATTTTTATAGACGATTTTATACCTGGGTGGGACACTGAATGCAAACTATCGAAGATAGATTTCCGTAGTGTGAATGGTACAAAAGGTCTGGGGTATGACGTTGATATATCACACAACACGAATTGATCTTTTCCTGATATTGTATATTTTTTTAATTCTGGGAAGGACTGTATTTCAGTATCTGCTGTTTGGGCGTCTGCAAGTGCTGGGAGGCCGTACATGTCGATCTGTGCAGCAAGTGTTGGGCGTGATAAACAATCTGCTACAACATTTTGATCACCCTTCACATGGGCAATATCTGAGATTAATTCTGTAATTATGGCTAGTTGCCTTTGTTGCCTATCCGATTTTGCTGGTTTTAAACTGTGAAATGCGACGCATATTGGCTTGTGGTCTGTTAGAAGTAGTACTTCGCAACTTTCAATGAGGTGGCGAAAATGTAATACAGCCAAATAAGCTGCTAAAAGTTCACAGTCGAAAGTAGAATATCTTGTCTGTGTTGCTGTCAGTTTCTTCGAGAAAAATCCTATTGGTATAGGGCTTCCATTCACGACTTGATGTAAGGCAGCACCTACTGCATATTTGCTGCTGTCCGTGATAAGTTGATACTGTGTGCAGCTTGGTTGAGGATGGGGTAATTCCGTTAGCTTACCCAATATTTTAGTCATGGTAGAAAAGGATTGGATTCTTTTTCTAATGTATTCAAGGTTGTAGAAGCAAATAAACACAGATAACGGGAGTAGGGTTGAGGAGGGTTTATTCAACACGTTTTTTTTTTTTTTTTTTTTTTTATACAGTGATCACCATTTATCAAGGCCCGGAAGCCACTCAGGGATAAGGGTTATTGCAAGTACATCACGTTAGTGAGGAGATTTTATGAAGTGTTTAATTAGGGGGGCGGTTCATTAGGAATTTGTTAACATTAGACTTGAAGACATCCAAGTTGTAGTCCGGAGGGAAGCAGGCAGACGGAACAGAGTTCCACAGGCGTGCAGTTCTAAGAAAGAAGCTTTGCTCATGAAATCCGCGTTTTGATTTAGGCACAGATATAGAGTGGGGGAAATTTTTCACAGTGGATTCAGCTAGACGGGTGTTTTTCATGAAAGTTTGGCGAGGGGGGACCAGGGATTGGAGTTCAGACGAGCACCTGCCATGAAAATAACGATAAAACAAGGATAGGCTCGCAACGTCTCTTCTGTGGGAGAGGGGTTGCAGGGTAGAGAAAAGGGCATCCCCCACTAAGCCACGAAGTCTATTTTGTACTCTGTCAAGGCATGATAGGCTGTTTTTGGCAGCTCCTGCCCAGATATGGCAACAGTATTCCATCCTTGGCCGTACTTGGCTTTTATATAGATAGAGAATTGCATCAGTAGTGAGATATCTTCTGGAGCGGTAGAAGGATCCCACCATCTTTCCTGCGACCTTGGCAACAGACTTGATGTATGTGTTCCATTTCAGATCAGGAGTAAAGGTCAAACCCAGAAGCTTGTCAAAACACGGGGCCTCACCCAGACGAGAGCCATCCATCACAATTGATGCCAGCTGGGGATCAGAGCGTTGATGATGTAAGGATAGGAGTTTGGTTTTAGATGCATTAAAGGTAACTAGCCACATCTTCCCCCACTGAACCACGCGCTCGAGATCAGAGGAGAGAGAATCCGAGAGAACTTCGTCATTTACAGCCTTTGATGTGTTGCCGTAGATGGTCGTGTCATCAGCATAGATGTCAACGAATGATTTAAGTATGTGTTTAGGGAGGTCATTGATGTAGATCAGGAAGAGAGTTGGGCCCAGGATTGACCCCTGAGGGACTCCAGCATTTATATTGCAGGCCTCCGATTTTTGTCCATCTACCACTACTCTTATGAGCCTATCGGAGAAAAATGATTTAATGATTGAGAAAACATTTCCAGTTATACCGTAGCTGGAAATCTTGTGAAGTAGACCCTTATGCCATACTTTGTCAAAGGCCTTTGATATGTCAAGAGCAATTGCCCTAGAAAGGAAGCCTTTGTCAAGAGATTCACTAATCCTGTGGGATATAACCGTCAGCACATCTGCGGTAGATCTTGCAGAGCGGAAACCATATTGTGTGTCACTAAGAAGGTTATTCCTGCTGAGGTGGTTGACTATTTCTCTATTTAATATTGATTCCAGTAACTTACTCATAACACAGAGAAGACTTATTGGTCTGTATTGAGAGGGAGATGACTTATCACCTGAATTCTTAAATACAGGGCAAACTGATGAGGTCTTCCAGGGGGTTGGAAAGCACTTCTCCTTAAGGCAGCGCTTAAATAGTTTCGTAAGTATGGGAGCAAGTTCTGGTTGAAGCTTTTTTAACACTATAATTGGGATGTCATCAGGGCCAGTTGCTTTACTGGAATCTAGGTTTTTTATTAGCTTGGCGACCTCATGCACGGATGCGTACAGGTTGCGCCATATTTTTCAAAAAGTCCCGTTTACACCGTCGCCGGTAGGGAAGTTAACTCTCTGTTGTGAAGAGTGTTCAAGGGACACAACTGGGTACTCCCCCCTTTTTCTTTTCTTCTAGATGACCACTGAAAAAGAAAGAAAAGAAAGAAAAAAAAATTATTTTTAAATATCCGTTTCTTTGGGTTCAGATACGAATTTAAGTATCTTAAATGAAGGGACTCCCTTCTTGGTTAAGCAATCAGCTACCTGTCCATTGGTGGGTATCCAAGAGAATTCTGCTATTTCTTTTCTTTCCAGCATTTCTCTCAAAATAGCCATCTCAATACGAAGCCTTTTATCTAGTATTTGGGTGGATGAATGCACAGAGTCAAAGAGACAGGAATTGTCAGTTTTGCAGATTATTTTTATATTTTCGGGTTCATCCTTCAATTGCAGTATTTCTAATAGTAGTTTCCTATAAAACAGACAGGCCTCCGACATGTCAACCATGGCTAGGGTTTCAGCAGCCAGTGTGCTTTTGACCACTCTTCTAATGCGCTTGGACTGCCAGGTTATTGGTGTATATTTGTGGTTATTGCCAACTAAAAAGATTATGTAACCACCTTGAGATCCTCCGTCTGTCAGGTTGGCGAATGAGGCATCACTGTAGGCAACAATCTTGAGATGACTGAGATCTCCTAAGTCAGGAATATCTACCTGGGATTTTTCTTTCTTGGCTTTCTTTACTACTCTATTGGCATGTTTTAGACATTCCACATTACTTTGTTTGAGGATGGAGCTTAATGCACTGACATCGTAGCTGAGATCAGGTCTGGTCTGGGTAGCCAGCCAGTTAAGTTGGCCGATAACTTGCCTGATTTCAGAAATTTCCGCTGTGGATATTTTGTCATTAATATTCCTGCCATTTTCCACTGGGATATATTTCAATTTCTTTACGTACTCATTCTGTCCAAGTTTAATATTTTCCCTATTCTGCTTACTGTCTAATCCTATGTACTGAAACTCTGCAGTTTCTTCAGATTTAACTGCAAATATTTGATGGATTTTGTCAATAACTTTTCTATGAAAAATCTCTGACCCTGCAAAGCAAAAATCATCCACATGGGTAGCAATTATCCCTTGCAATTTGTTTTCGAAATGCCATGTAAATATAGCCTGATCATATTTTGAAGCTATAGCTCCTGACTTCATCAATTCCTCCCTGAGTGTGAGATACCAGGACCTAGAGGCATCGGTCAGGCCATATACACATTTGGAGAGTTTCCAAATATAGCCTTGGGGTACATTAGCTTCTTTGGGAGGATTCAGATAAACCTGTCTTTCCAACTTCTTGCTTTGCAGAAATGCTGTTTTGATATCCATGGATTTACATACCCAATGGTTGGATGCCATTATAGCTAATGCTACACGTAAACCTTCTTTGGAGCGTGTGGGAGAATCATTTCTTAGATTCTCAGCATCTTTATCCTGAAAACCTCGGGCGACAAGTCTCGCCTTGAATGTTTGGGAATTTTTGCTTGTGTAAATCCATCTGGTGGAGATTTTTGGTTGGCCCTGATCCGGTAATTGAACATAGACTTTATTTTTATCCCAGCTCTGAAGTTCCTTTTGTTTAGCTTCCTCTAGTTCCAGGCTATCGTCAGCAGAGGTGATCATTACTTCTTCCTCAGTGCAGGAATCATGGTGCTCTTCATTTTCTTCAGTCTCATCAGCTTGCCAATCGGAAACTCCATGTTCAAAGTCCAACCAAAATGCTTCACCCTGTTCCATAACTACATTCATCAAATGTTTATTTTTGCCAGTGGCTTTGCCTGCTCTACTTATGACATTTAACTTCTTCCAGTCTGATTCTGTGTCTTTGGCAAGCTTGCATTTTATGATTTGTGAAGTTTGACTTTCCTGGTGGTGGTGTCGCATTTATTGGTTATGTCTTGAGTCTCCATAGTAGGGCGTTGTTCAGTGTTGTCTGCCATTTCTAAATTTTCTTCTAAAATGTTCTCTTCGAAGTTTGACACTCTTGGGGATCCTTCAGACTCTTGTTGGGTGCTCAATTCCTCGTTGTTGCCCTCATTGTGAGTCTGGTATGTTTCGGGGTAGAAAGTTAAACGAGACGGATGTACTCTAACATAGGTGCCGCCATGCTTGACAAGCACCTGTTTGTTTTCACACCCTATGACTGTCCCAGGGCCAAGCCACCTATCACACAAGTTCCTTTTGTAAAGAACAGCATCTCCATTTTTATAGGATTGGGTGATACCTGTTCTAACTTGGTGGCGGAGAGCTCGTCTAAGCTTTTCTGAAGATTCACTCGCTATGAAGTGTTGCAGCATGCATAGCGTTAAGATTATTTGCCACAATTTCACTGGTAGAGACACCTTTTAGTGCAGGGAGTTTGTCATTAAGAAAACCAGGTAGGTTGGGATTTCTGCCAAAAACGAGTTGGTTGGGACTATATCCATGGACACTTTGAAGTGTATTTTTGGCACTTACTGCCCACGCGAGAGCCACCTCGAAACTGCAATTTGTTTCTTCTAGGGTTTTCTTCACC
This sequence comes from Euprymna scolopes, assembly GCF_053919585.1. Taxonomy (NCBI): domain Eukaryota; kingdom Metazoa; phylum Mollusca; class Cephalopoda; order Sepiida; family Sepiolidae; genus Euprymna; species Euprymna scolopes. The sequence goes on from NC_136490.1 coordinate 81,005,296, forward strand.
ATTTCCCCTAAAATACCATTGTGCCTTTCATTTAGCCCATTACTCCATGGGCTTTCAGCAGCAGTGGTACGAACGACGATATTCATATTTTGTGCCATGTCCCTAAACGCCTGGTTGTTGAATTCTCTGCCATTGTCAGTGAGAATAAATCCAGGGGTACCAAAATAAGTAATCCAATTTTTGAAAATAGTATTAATAATATCGGAGCTCTCTTTACCCGGAATTTTAGCTGCAACACTGTACCTAGTACCATGATCAATAAGGTGTAATACTTTGTTACCATTAATTTCTTTTATGTCCATGGCAATGCTCTCATTAAAATATGTTCCCAGTGAAAACCCCACGACAGGTCTGGGTTCAACCCTTTTGTATCTCATGCAAATTTCACAAGAATTGGGAATTTCCTGAAGTATCTTAATGAATTGCTTGTCTTTCATTCCGGTGCTCCTGACTAAGTCACATAGCTTTTTACCGCTAGGGTGACTAAATTGTCTATGAAGTTTGGTGGCGATTTTTATTTTTTCTTGCCTATTTTTGTTGGAAATTTCTTTGGTAAACAAAATATGTTTGAACTTACCTCGGTCTGGTGTAGGTCTTGTTATGGGAATGTGGTAGTGCCCTGAAGAAGTACATTGCAGTGGGATTTTTTTTCCAAACATGGTGACACTGTCGTTCTCGAAATTGAGGCTTGTGCCGGCTCTTTTCATCGACTTTTTGCTCAGTAAAAGCGGTATTTCGGCGTCCACCACGTCAGTGATAATACTGACTTCAATGCCAGCAATGACACATGGTAAAGTTGCTGTGTGAGTAGATTTAATGGTGTTCCCATCACCAAATTTGTAGTTTTTCCTTCCATCTCGAACTTTTATTTTTTGTTTTTCTGGCAGGGTTTCTAGAAAACACTCGAACCATTTTCTTCCACAAACTGTCCCAGACGCACCACTATCCAAGACAGCGGATCCGAGCGTTTCTCCCAAAAACGTGCTGGTGCTGCCATATTCTTCACGCTCGTTCATGAGGACGATGTTGGAAACGAGCAAGTGGCCTCCTTTGTCGGTCTTGTCAATTTCATCATACGGACAGTCGCGAATCCAGTGGTATTTACACCCACACTTGAAACAAACACCGCTGCTGCTGCTGTCGCTTTCAACCTTGTGGTTTGAATTTCTTTTGATGTTGTTGTTGTTGTTGTTGTTGTAGTGGGTTGAATTTTGGTTGCGACCCCTACCCCATCTGCCAGCCCCACGACTGGTGAGACTGGCTGTTTTATCACCGTGGCGACGACCTCGACCACGACTACTGGTGTAGTAGGTGTTTTCAGTTTCGTCAGTGGTGAAAATAATGTCGGATTCGGTTTTCATAGCAACCGGAGGAGTTTTCGGTGGTGAATGAGTTTCAAAGTCATTAAGAATTTTTTAAAATTCTTTAGACATTTCTCCGAGTGTTAGTTCTCGAACGGTGGCTTTTATTAAGCGTTCGTTTTCGGGGGTGAGGTTGGCGCTTTTGAGAGCTCTGAACGCTAGGACTGGCTCGGGAAGAATTATGTTGAATTCTTTCAATTTGGCAATGTGGCGTTCAAATTCAATTAGAAATGTATCTATTGCCATGCCGCTCTTTCTTCGGTGACTTTCGAATGTCTCGTACGCCCTAAATGCTGCCTAGTTTGCGTCTTCTAAAAAGAGGGTGTCCAACTTTTGATATACTATCTCCATTCCGTTTTCGGCATTGAGTAAAGTGATATCCAATTCAAGCAGCGCCTCTCTCGCTTTTCCTTCCAAGGACAAAAGCACGACGGGGGCCCGTTTTCTTTCATCTAAAGTAGTGGCTAGCTCCCATATGCGCATTTCTTTCTTCCAGGAATTATATTTTTCCGTGTTTAACGTTGGTAGGGGAATGTATTTAGAGGCCATGTTTTTTTTTGTTTGTTAGTTTTGATACGCTCTGCTACCAATGTAGAAGCAAATAAACACAGATAACGGGAGTAGGGTTGAGGAGGGTTTATTCAACACGTGCGTACAGGTCGCGCCATATTTTTCAAAAAGTCCCGTTTACCCGCCGGTAGGGAAGTTAACTCTCTGTTGTGAAGAGTGTTCAAGGGACACAACTGAGTAGAGTTAACAAAGGTGATTAATCCTTTCGGTGTTAGTCGCATTCTCTCAGATAAAGGAAAAACTAACTTTGCAAATCCTGGTATTAATTTTCTGTAAAATCTTACCAAGAAATCTGCATAGGCTTTTAGCATCTTTAGGGCACGGGAAAGATTTTACTTCCTTTTCTTTATTTGCAGTTGGTGTAATTCCCTTTGAGTTAATTTTAAAGCCTAAGAAGTCAAGGGCAGTTATGTTGAAAATCGATTTGGAGAGTAATATTTTGAGATTGTTTTCTTGAAGGATTTGGAAAACTCTGTCGATATCTTTTTTATGGGATTGTTCATCATTGCTGAAAATGAATATATCATAGATATATACGAAGACACAGTCGATATCTCGAAAGATTCTGTCCATATATCTCTGAAAGGTAACCGAAGAATTCTTTAATCCAAACAGCATAAATTCATATTGATATAGTCCCATTGGCGAAATAACTGCAGTTTTTGGAATATCATCTGGGTGCATTTTAATTTGATGATAGGCTGAAATTAAATCAATTTTTAAAAATCGTTGTTTATCAGCGAGTTTAGTAGTAAAGGAATTAATATTAGGGATGGGGTATTTATCACTTTTAGTAATACTATTTAAGGTGCGGTAGTTTCCACAGCAGCGTTTAGGTACTAGATGTAGTGGGCTTGACCATTCGCTGTCTGAAGGGGTTATTACTCCTTCATTTATTAGTCTCTTAAATTCTCCTTTTGTAGCAGTCAGCTTTTCAGCAGACAGTTGTCTGAATTTAGCAAAAACTGGTGAGTGACTACCTGTGTCGATTCTGTGATAAATACCGCAGTAGTTAATGTGTTTGTTGGTGTGAGGAGAGATAATTTCTGGGTATTTATCTAAGCTTGTTTTAATAAATGTGTGTATATTTGCTTCGTTTATGACCACATTTACAGGAGCAGTAGTGTTTAATAACAACTTCTTTTTACTGGTTGTTGTTGGATCATAAATTGTCCTGTTTTTGCAGTCGATAGTGAGGCAAAAGTTATTTAGAAAGTCAATTCCGAGGAGGGGATTGGTGATATCAGCGACCACGAATGTCCATGAAAAGGCCCTTCTTAAGCTTGGTATTGAAATCTCCAGGTTAGCTTGGCCGTGGCATTTTATTTTCTCTCCGTTGGCAGTGATGAGTGATACTGGTGTTGGGTATAACGTCATGCCTTTTAACGCAGACGTCAGTATTATTGAGAGGCTTGCACCAGTGTCTACTATAAATTGTAAAATTGTTGTCCCTAATCTTGCTTTGATTTGTAGTAGCAGCGAACTCAAGGGGACTGACACGGTTCGCGCTACTAGTTTTCCGAGGCTGTTGGTGGTGGTGTGGGTGGACGCGAGCTTGGTAACATTTTGATGTTCTGTTTCTTTGGTCATTTACACCACGGTTTGCAGGTTCTTGCCTACTCAGCAAAGTAGAGGTGCGTGCGCTCTGCATATTTTAGTTTTTTCTTCTGGGAAATAGGGTTTTATTCCTATCGGTATACGGACGTTTTTATTCCTTTCTGTGTGCTGCTGCTGAGTGGTGAATGCTGTTGCTGTTCCGTTCATGTTATTTAAGAAGGGCATTAATTCGTCCGTTAATTTTCCAAGTTGGGATGAATTTAGTTCTTTTTGAGAGGCAATGACGGGGGAAATTGTTGCAGGTAAGGCCTGAAGAAATTTATGAAGAACAATTTCTTTGCCGACGCCTATCCTTTTTGCTGTAGAGAGCATCTCCTGTAAATATGCTGATGGACGGCCTGTTATTGTGTTTGTAGACATTAACTTGTCTAGCAACTCAGGCTTCATTCTTTCATTCGCTTCAATTAAGGAGCATTTCAGTTCCTTATAGTCCTTTCCGTTTAAAATATGAAGCAGTATTTTTGTTACCACCTCTGCAGGCAGAGCTGATATGACCGTATAAAATTTTGTTGTCGAATTTGTAATGTTCCGCAGATGGAATTGCGCTTCCAGAATGGAAAACCAGCCATTCACTGCTGTTTCCATGAATTCCGGCGGTTTTATTGTAATTTATTGTAAGGAGGCTTCTTCCATTTAAAATTTTTTTTTTTTGTGTATGTAAAAATATATTCTAGTATTTTTCTTTTAACCGAGGAAAGGTGGAAAAAAAATATAGTTTGTTTTACTTACGTCGAAGGTTCTCTTTGAAAGCGTTTGTGACGTGAAATAACAGTTACTTGTAATTTTCCTGAAAACTCCAAAAAGTGTTTCTTTCCTTTCAGTCCTGGGTAAAATTAATTTGTTTCTTGAGATTGTAATGTCCTTTTTGTCGGGTCACCATTGTAATATTTGTTTATTGGTTGTTATAACTGACAAAGTGGATACAAATATTAGCTTGAGAGGAATATTTTATTTTCTTAGTTTTTACATACTTTTAGAATTCTGCGTCTGCTCTTCGCAGGACACGTGTAACAACGTAGAAGCCTGGAGACTGACTGTCCAATCCTTTTTAGGTCAATCATCGGTCAAAGAGAGAGAGAGAGAGAGAGAGAGAGAGAGAGAGAGAGAGAGAGAGAGAGAGAGAAAGTGTGTGTGTGGGGGGGGGGTGAGCGAGCAGCAACAACAGAAGAGAAAAGGGAATAGATTTTTGGATATCTTGGTTAGTTGAGTTCTTTTAGAGAAAGAGAGGATTAAAAAAAACAATGTCTTTTCTTCGTGGTAGTAGTATGTGGCCTGAGGTCACTTAGGTTCACTCCTACAATGTATGTTTTTCGAGCTGAATAAACATGTTACATTGAATAAAAACACGAAAAATATATTCAGTTTGGTAGAAAAGTAACTTATCTTGTTTTGATAACATTTATTTGTTATATATTTGTTTTTTTTGACAACTTCTCCGAATCTATGTGTACAGTAATACAAACCCCAAAATACTATTTAGCGCAAAATAATTCGTTTAGCAATAGTGCCGATCCTCAAAAAATTCTCTGGAATTTGTAACGCTAAAATTGGATTAAACCAAACATTTATCATTAATCTCTTCCAATTAAGAGGAGAAAAAATTTCTGCTCATCTTAAATCAAGAATTTATAAATATATTTATATTTTTTTTTTTTTACTAGCGCTTAAAATCATTCTAGATATTTGCAAAAAAAAATGAGAATCTAACTTAAAATGTTTTTGCAAAAAAAAAACGAGAATCTAACTTACCACTGTTTTTGCAAAAAAAAAACGAGATGTAAGAAATTTCTTCCCTACACACCCAATTTCCTCCCTGCAGATAGCAAATAAAACTCCACAAACAAAGCCATACCTTTAACTCAAATTTTATTCAAGATGTATCAGAAATTAAAGTTCTTTGGTTCACGGTAAGTCCCTTGCAAAAACAGTGGCTGAATTTGCTATCCATTGCAATGGAGCCGGTAGTTATGATTCCTCTGTGTTCGTTACAACTCTACTTTCAACCGAGTCATTGTTTGTTTCGTTCACCACACTCTTTTCTTCTACCTCTTCTTTTACACACGTCCATTCGCTTTAGTGACTAAAAATCGTCTATCCTCCCGCTTTCCTTTCCTCATTATTTATGGAACTAGGGTATGAGATTCTCCAAGATTCCCCGAGATTCCCCGAGACTTTTTTCCACATAAACGCATGCGGGCGCCATCTTGATTCTCAATTTTGCTCTGCAGGCACAAATGCACAGCCGCTTTAACAGTAAGCCACTTCTTTCTCCACACTCCCACCTGATCTCATGATCACAGAGATGGCAGGGGAGTGGCGATCGCCGCCGTCGGGTGTTTCTGCGAAGGGGGACAGTGCTGCTCTCGTCTTTGCATGCGCTCTCATCCACCGCCTGATGCTCAGTGAAGGCTTCATCTCCGTGGAAGCTACTGATATCAGAGTCACTGCTTGATAGGGATGGTGCAAACCAAAGTGATGGCCCACTCGTCTCAGAGTCAGAGTCACTCTCATCGCTCACTGGAGGTGGTACATGTGTCACCGGCCGTAGGTGCCTAACGTGACGGGGTACGCCATCAACCTGAACACACTGCTGACTCACCACATCGGTCACTGTGCCCCGTTTATACTTGTCAGTACATCGGTTTCCTGGCGGCTTCACCAAGACAGCATCCCCTTTGGCATATCAATTCCGTTCTATCTCAGTGGCCACAGTTGTATCGGGGTGGATTCCTTTTTCTCGGACACAGTACTGATAAATTGCGTTTGCAGGCGCCGTTCCTGGAGAGACGCCATCCTTCGGCATGAGATTATACCAGTACACAGCTTCTGCGATGGTGCACTGCTTCCTGGCTGCAATTGTTTTGATGCTGCAATGGCTTCTCTCAGCTATACCATTGCCAGAAGGCACATAAGCGCATCGAAGCTGCAGCCGCACACCCCATCCTTGTAAGAACTGCCTCATCTGATGGCTGCAAAAGGCTGAGTCGTTGTCCGTCAGCACTTCATCGGGCGCACCTCTTTCACAGAACACGGATGACAACTGGCGAATAATGTTGCAAGAGTCCTGGCGCCGAGGAGTCTCCAGACCGCGAAACGTGTAGTCCCACAATCGATGAGGGTAAGGAAGTGGTTGCCACCATAGTGTGTGATGTCCATGCCCACTCTCTGCCACTTACCACTCACTCCCAACTCCCCTTTCTTCCATCGTGCTGGAGCTGGGTCGATGGATTGGCAGGACTCGCAACTTTCCACCACTCTCCGGATATCTTTTTTTTCTACTCTTGGATCAATCATCTTGACAAAGTACAGTGTCCGCTTGATGCCAGGATGTCCACACTGTCGATGAATGTCCATGATGCGCGCTGCATCCACATTACACACAACTGCTGCACATGCGTTTTGCAGATTATCAGAATCTCTCCGAGCACCAGCCAGAAGCCATCATTGAGGGACTCTCGTCAGAGCATCTGCTCTGTTGAGCGCAGACCTGATCAACACTACGTCCACAGTCAAGTCGTACTCTGTGATGGTGTCGACCAAGGTGGCAAGCCGTCTTCGAATTAACATCTCACTCGATGCTTGTGTCGTCAGCCATGCTCTTCCACTTAATGCATCGGTTATCCACCGATGAGTGCATGCCGAGTCAGTCATGATATATAGAACCTTGGCTTGCCATTGAAGTGCCAAGTTAATGCCCTTCAATGTGGCATCAAGTTCGGCCAGGTTTATGTGCCTCAAATCATTCTCTGGCCGAAGCCAACAGGCATCTTCAATAATGGAATCATTAACTGCAAGGGCAACTCCAAGGGCCAGTGAACTAGCATCCACCCAGACCATGAACTCATTCCTGTTGACGCACCACTTTCCCTGAACGGGGTCATCACTGGTCACCCTCGACACAGTCTCTGTCAGCATGCTCCTTAGGGTGACATCGTGTACTGCATCGTCCCATCCCGACGACACGGCTATTGAATGTCTTTTTATGGCCGCCACGGCCACCCTGAGCCAACCGCACACAGGAAAATGGCCTACCATCTTTCCACAAAGCGAAAACACTGTTCGTCGAGTGATGTTTGATGGGACCTTGGGGATGTGACTTCTCCAGCAAAGTCCCTCCTTGCTATTGCACACGTGCAGGCCGAGAATTTTTGCTCCATCGCACAGACGCTCTGGTTCCTTACATGTCAGTCCAAAGCTCTCAAAGTGCATTCTAACCGATTGCGCTGACATGAGGCTCTCATTGACGAATATATCATCGATGTATGAGGATGTTGCCTGTTGCACTGCCTCATCTTGCTGCCGGAAAGCATGCATGATTGCTGTTATAATGCCTAGTGCCACATTTAGACCGAACCCTAGCCTGGTTAGACAATATCAGGTTCCTCCAATTTCCACAGTCTGAAATGGCCACAATTTCCTCTCAATGCATATTTGCAGATAGGCCCTGCGTAGGTCCAGAGTTGCCACGTTCGATCCCTGCTGTCACCACTCCCTTAATTTGAGTGCACACATATCAGCCCTTGCTGTATATGGGTCGACATGCTCATTGAGCTCACGGTAGTCTAGTACGGGGCAGACCTTTTGTTTGGTTTCTTGTACGACGGCCATCAAGGGAATCAGCCCTCGTGGGGGGCCAAGCTCATCCTCTGGGTATGGAAGAAGCCAGTCATTGTCAATCCACGTCTGCAGTTCTTCTTCATACCGTTCCCTTAGCCACATGGGTGGGGAATATTCCGATAACCGGTTCCGCAAAGATATTGGTTTGACCACTTCCAAGACGCCGTCCATGCATTGGTGTTTCTATCATACTCTGCACGAGTCAGGCTCATTGAGAGTTATGGCAGCACAAACGTGTTCCTCACATCGGGAGAACTGTACCTTGCTGGTTCTGTCTACAGTAATTCCACCCAGTTGTGTAATCAAGTCCATACCCAGGAGTAGGTCGTACCTGAGAAGCTCTCCCTCCACAACCAGGGCTCGCACGGCTACTGCAGGCCCGTTGTTGATGCTTGCACGGATAATGCTCACCCCACAAGAGGCTAGCAAATCTCCGCCTACAGTTAGTACCGGAATTCTCTCTGCTTTCCAAGTGGCACAGCATATCTTGCTCACGAGAGTCTGGGTGCACCCAGTGTCCACAAGCGCGATATGGGGAGAAGACTGGCGCTGTAGCTTCTTCCCCTTGCCCGTTTCCTGGACAGGTGTGGGCCAGTTGTCCGCGTTTTTTGCACTTGTAGCACTGCGGCCCGTCAAGTTTCCGAGTTGGTTGACGTGACGAAAGACAATCACAGGCCAAATGGTTGGGTTCTCCACACTTATAGCAGGTTGTAGCTGCGCCCAGGTTCAGCAATCCAACCTGTGATGGTTGTACAGCTGCCGCTTGGTCTATAGTGTTAGGGCTTTTCTTTAGTATTGCTCGTGCCCGCGCCAATACTTCCGATATGTCCATCTTGTCCACTTGGGATGAGGCATGGAGCAGATCTTCCACACTCTTAGGTAATCCTGTAACAAAGGTGCACACCAAGCCTTTGTCTGACATCCCTCCAAAAAGGACCGATAGCTTTTTTAGTTCAGCCAGATACATATCCACCGTTTCCCCGGGATGTAATTTTCGGGCCATGAATTCCTTCCATGCAGTAACTGGATCTAACGCAAATGCTGTAAAAAGCACGCGCTGTTTTCTTCTCATCAGCCAACTGCTGGTATACTGCATATGCTCCCCCAGTGAGGCGCTTTGGGACCACGCATTCCATACGCTTCACCCCACTGAGCTGACATATTAATTCTGCTTTTTCCACCCATTCCTGCACTGAGTGATCAGTGCTACTACCATCAAACAGGAGAATTAGCTTGGGGTCAAATCCTGATGTCATGCCGAAATAGCTTGTGTTCATTACAACTCTACTTTCAACCGAGTTGTTGTTTGTTTCGTTCACCACACTCTTTTCTTCTACCTCTTCTTTTACACACGTCTGTTCGCTTTAGTGACTAAAAATCGTCTATCCTCCCGCTTTCCTTTCCTCGGTATTTATGGAACCAGGGTACGAGATTCTCCGAGATTCCCCAAGATTCCCCGAGACTTTTTTCCACATAAAAGCCTGCGGGCGCCATCTTGATTCTCGCTTTAACGGTAAGCCACTTCTTTCTCCACATCCTCTGTGGGAATGTTAGTTGTACACGGCGGTAATGTTGTCGGCCAATATGGCATATGTTAGGACCTCGTAGCTTCTGGAAGAAATAGGAAAAATTTCTTATAATCAAATATATCATGCCGAACACTGTAGAATATCCTGATTGAGTAAAATAAGTTCAGCAATTACGTTGTCTCTGTATTTAAAGAAATGTCCTTCGTCCACCCACTGCATGGTGTCCAATGAAGGTAAAATCCTGGCACTCTATAACAGAGCACCGTTGTGTGAGTCCTTTACTGTTCTATGTTGATTTTCAGACGGAAAAATAACGCACATGTAATACAAAATTGGCGCCTTCAAATTGAACCAATCAAAGACCGTCTAGCAAATCATGTTAGGCGGCCAAACAACATGGCGTTGGTTATAGAATTTCTCACAAATATTAACAAATTGACATTAACGAATTCATACTATCCACTAGTCCCACAGCAATGTTTAATTTCAGATATTTCACTGGTAGAACAAACCTCTACAAAATAAATAATCTGTGATTAATAATAATGTTGATTCTTTTGTGTAGAAATTTTTGTGTAGAAATTTTGTGATGGGATCTGACAAGAAGTATGGAATTACTTTCTCCTACCATTAAATAAAATAAAGAATGAATCTCTATTGGCCAGTGTACGTGTCTCTAATACATAAAATACCTCAAAGAAATGGAATTTTTGTTACCGAAGCCATCAATGTGGTTTCAATATTTGGATGACATGTGCATATTATAACCTCATCAAGAGAACAGTCAAACATTGTTGGATCATGTTCCACCCATCTATTTATAAAGTTTATAATCTATAATATAAAGGGCAAAAATCTGTTTTAATGCATGCATATATGTATGTTTGTATGTCTCGCAAAAACTTTTGACAGAGACGATGAATTTTCACAAGAAAATTTTTAAGCTCGACTCTTCGGGCGACAAATATTGAAAATTAATTCCTTCCCCCTCAACTGGGCACTTTTCTACAGGGAGGGGTAGCAAAAAATCGTTCCTTTATGACAATTTAGCCATACACGCATGCACAAAAAACGTTATTTCATGAATTAGTTTAAATATAAAAAAAGACCTAATTTCGCTCATGTGGTCATAGACCAGTCGGTATTGTAGCAGCGTCCTTATCTTAAGATTGCACGTTCTTATCTTAATTGCATAATATTAATATCTTAATTTGCATCCTTATCTTGTACGTTTGAGTCTAGATATATATATTTTTTCGATGTTTAAAGTATTAATATTGAAATAGGGTTATGCCATTTTTTTATTCTTTTTATTTTTTATTTTTCCATCATGTTCGCTGTTTTTTTGTTTTTATTTTTCCGATTTTTTTTAGTTTTAACATCGTTCGCTTATTTTTATTTTGCATCTTGTTTTGATTTATACCCACACCCACCCTTACACACATATACACACCTCCAAACACCTGGGCAACGCCGGGTACTCCACTAGTAACAAATCAGTCTTCCTACATATGTTGATAATTTGCCCTGATCAGGGGTTCACATTCTTTTTATAACAGAAATCAACATTCAATTTAAACTCCTACCATTTCTATCTAAAGAAAGGAATTAATATTGCCTCCAACATCAAGCAAAGGCAATATGTACATATTAAGAAATGTAAGAGAAACCCTCCACCAAAGCAACTATCCAGAGAGAATGACATTAGGCCCCAAAAAATCTGAACCAAACATTAAAGGATACCACCTTGAAACTCATTATATTCTGTTTAATATATATGAAGGACACTATTCAAGAGTGACACACTTTCCAAAGCCATCTTGTCTGAATAAAACCTCTTAAATCATAACCAAGAACTATGTGTAGGCAATTTTATGTGTGGAAGAATATACAAAGATGAAACGTGTCGCTAACATCAGAAAGTTTTAATACATGGAAATGTTGAAAAGCCAGGTATGGAACAAATAGAGAAACCATCTACCCTTATGGGATGAAGTAAAAATTATAGACAGAGAGTAGCAACATAATGGCCTCTTAAGTAGAATTATATAGAATTTAATACAATATGAGAACCATTAATTATAATACCCATTAAAAAATATTTATTTTAAAATATTAGATGATGGTAGGGGGACTTAATCCTTATTTAAAGTCCTTCTTGAATGGTCTTAATTTTTAGTATGGAATTGTTTTTGCTCTGTTACATTTGTCCTATTTATTCACTTTTGCTATTTCATTGTGCCATTTCATTGGGCCATTTCATTGGGCCATTTTATGCTATTAGGCTTTTGTCCATTTTTTTAAAAATTTATATGGTAGCATTTGTCCGGTCCTCCAGTATTGGCAAACCTTACAAGAAATAGGAAAAAGAAAACTGAACAGTTTGAAAGACTTGGTGTGAAGTTCAATTAGTTATAAATGAATTAATGTGTTATGTAATGGGTGGTATTAAGATGACGTAGGTATTATTCTTTGGTATTGACTGCTCGAAGAGTCTTAGTGTGTTCATGCGTGTGATCATGTTGCTGGATGCTAGATATTATATATATTCATTGTGAGTGTTCATATTGTTGAGAGATGAAGACATTGGTGAGATATAGAGACAGGGTACATATAAAGAGAGAGACACTTCTTATAACGAGACTGTAGAGGACTAGGACATATAAATCCTAATCCCGTTACAAAAGAAAATAATGAAACGAATGGAATTGAAGGAAACAAAAACTCAATTGATGGGATGGAATAAACATGTCGTTTATTTTCTGTTGGAAATAAAAATGGTTTAGGTGTAACACGTGTTCATTCAGGCGTTGACGACTGCATGCGTGGAAGAGAAAGAAATGAAGTCGAGGACAAGAAATGGTCGTCCCGCACATAGAAAGGAAAATAGAAAAGGGAATGTTTTCCTCAGCAAAACCGTCCACGTGGAAAAGTCTTCAAACCAAGAGCTATGGACGCTGAACTTGCCTGGTTGATGAAACCAGGCGAAAGGGAAGAAAGAGGAAGTTGAATAGTGTCGTGGGTGAGTGTTCTGACTGCGCATGTCTGGAATTCCTTTCAGGGGAAGTGACGTTTCGCATGTGTGCATACTTGTGCGCATATGTATGCGCACATGTGTGTGTGTGTGTGTGTGTGTGTGTGTGTGTGTGTGTGTGTGTATGAGTGCATGTGTGTTCATATGTGCGTGCATACATGTGGGTGTGTATATGTGAGGAAAAACATGTTCGAACAAGCAGACAGAGTACAGATTTCTACAGGAGCACCAAGTCTGTAATTCAACTAGAAGAGATTTTTTAATATCTTGATAGATAGATCGAGAGTGCGTTTGACATTTACGTTTTGACAGTTGTACATTTTTATAAACACAAAATTCATATTAATACAATTTCACTTTACCTTTGTTTTGGTAGACTGACACAGCACAAGACAGCAGTTATAAAAACACATGATGATACGTTTATTTCTTCTTCGACTGGTCAGACATGATTCTGCATTTCAGGGATTCAAAGTTATTACATGGTTATCTCTAAAACCTCTTGCTTCCTAGAGGGTGCCTTGACTATAATGGAGAATCGGTCTGATCTCCTCTGCTTCTCTGATCTGACTGATCTAACTCTCTCCCCGCTTCTCTCCTTAATTAACTTCGAATCCTCCTATATTGATAAATTATTTCTTCCCTGACGTCACACGTATATCTGGTCGACGTGACCACAACTCACGTGTTTCCAACATGCACGATTTGCATGTTTTGAAACCATTTCTGACGACCAGGAAATTTCCCATTCTCTTTGTTGTTACAAAGGAATTTAACCTACTTGTCTAATTCTGTAACCCATATTTTTATTATGCATTCTTTCTAAGAATGTGAATAGTTTCCAGCCAAATTTGTATTTATTAAATATTTTTACAGAATCAACAATTTAACTGGACATTCCATTTAATATTCTGTGTTTATTTTAACTTATGATTGGAATTCTCAATTCCAAGTCTAGCTTCGCAAGTTCGAATCCTTGACTATCCTATTTCATATTTACATTTAACCAATTCCCTATTTTTTTTACTTACATGAAAAGGGGACAGCCCTTATCATGTAACAAATTGATTTAAATATTTCCATGTCCATGTGTGAGAAGTCCACATTTTAGTGACAGTTCGTCTTTGATTTTGAGTTTCCGTGTCTGGTTGGAAAGATATTTCAAAACATATGAAATATATTTGAACTCTTATTATAGGACCTGGTGAAAGCATGCCCTTCTCGTTTCAGAGAAAATTTTTAAGAACGGTTGTTGTTGTTGTTGTTGCCAAACACACAACCTCCTCATATTAAGAAAGGCTTTTGGAATAACACCCCCAACCTCCTCATGTTAGGAATAGCTTTTGAAATGGTCCCCGGCAACATTCCCATGTTAAGAACGGCTTTCGGAATAAACAACCTATTTTGGTACTGGCATGACTGTCAAAGTATTTGCCACAAATTTAACTTTGAAAAGTAGGTGTCAAGATCACCAAGTGCAAATAGTATGAATCAAAAAATGTCGGTTGGACATAAATAGATTCGGTTCTTGCCCACGCATACTAATCTGGTGGTCAGTGATATATATAGTGCATAATATAGGCTTTATATAGTGAAAACTACTTGCATCCGCCAAATATAACTTGGATTTTCTTAATCAGCATAGCGGAAAACCTTCAAAAGTCGTCATTTTAAAGGAAGGTGCGTAGGATCTAAAGTAAAAATTTATACCCCTGCCCCAAATGCTGTATAATCAGTAGCTCCCCCACTGTTGTTGTTGTTGTTGTTGTTATTGTTGTTGTTTTTGCTGCTCCCCGTCCCCCCCACTCCTCATGTTAAAACAGCTTTCAGAACAAACACCTCCAACTTCCTCTGGTCACCCGCAACATCCCCATATTAAGAACGCCTCTCAGAATAGACACCCCATCCTGTGAGTGTAAAGAGTTTCATTCAATTTATCATAATGTATGACGCCCAAACCAAAGAATCCAAAAAGAAATTCCGTCTTTTTACTAATCTTCTTTCATTTTGTCATCTTGATTTGGGACACTGAAACCAGACATAAAAAAAATGAAAGTTCGTTTAGTTTACTAAGATGCATTCATTAAGTCAGATATTGGACGCTGAAACCGAACAATGAAAAAAAAAAAAAAAGGATGTAAACACTTAAGAAAGAAGATCGGACAATTTATTTCTAAAGTTTTATTATGAACACTTTTTTGGGAAAGGGAAAAGTAAATGTTATGAAAAGCTAATGTAAACATTCGTCTGTAACCTCGCAAAAATGCGACGATAGGAAAGTTTTTTTGTTTTTTTTTAGTAAACAATGTGTGGCAATAATGCTTGTGTAATTGAATGTGAGAGTGTAACTTCATATAATTATGATATTTTTATTCAGAAAGACGAATATTTTGAAGGGAAAAAAGTAAGAGTTACGGAAAGGTAATGTAAACAATCGTCTTTACCATCGTGTAAATGTGACGAAAGGAAAGAATTTTTTTTGTGTGAATAAAAAATGTGCGATGATAATGTGTGTGTATAGTTAAATGTGGGGTGTAACTTCGTATAGTTATGATTATGAGAGTTCTAGAATATTGTTTATTTGGTTTAACATTCAGAAAGATAGTGATTCGCGTAGATGTAGAGGCCATGTTGGTGCAGATTTGAAGTGTTCATTTTTAGTATCTGTTGTTTAAAGTTAGCATAAGAAAAAAAAAGGGAAAAAGATCAAATGAACAGAAGACTTACCGCGTGTGTCGGGCGAGGTTGGGCGAAAGTGAGAGAGATAGAAATCAAGCTGGCGCTTGTAGTTTTAAAAGGTGTGCTCTGGTGGAAGTCATGCAAAATTACGTGGGAGTTGACAGGTTAAGTGACAGTGGTGATCTCGAACCCGGCAGTTGTTGGCTTGCAAAGAGAAATTCCTTTTTCTTTTTTTTTTTTTATTTCTTTAATTTTGTTTTCCTAAACCAAGAACACTTCAGTATCAGTATGTGTAATCCAGAATAACAAATTTTTATGTTTTCAGCCAATGAGAATACCCAGACTGTAAGTGGGAAGAAATCATTATTTTCGAATAGGGAAGTGTAAATGTAGTAAGTCTACTAGTGTTAATAAGGGTAGAAAGACAATCTAGTAATACTGTGTATACTTTTACTCATCACTGTGAGCAGGAGTAGTACTTTTTTTAGAGGGAAAAATAACAGCTATTTCCATTGTAGAGCTTTGCAATAGTGATGATGTCACTCTTAGGATTAAATGAAGGGTCTTATTATAACAAATTAATGTGTCTATAATGTCGTTCAAAAGTTAAATAAGATATTAGCTAATAGTGTAGAAAAATTAAATTTGTATGTGCCATCTGTTGTTGTAAACCTACGGTATTTTGATCCAGAGGGGAATTTCTGCAATCAAATTATTATATAGGGACAAGGAACGTTTTTACGAAAAAATACACTTTTATGCAAAAAGAAATAAATTTCAATGGAATTTCTAATTCCTATTTACTTACCTCTTCAGAAGGGCAGATGATTCAGCTGTTTAAAAAGAGATATTTTGAATTGTGATCAAAATTTAAATTACTTCAGTCTGCAAAGATTTCTCCTACACTGACAGAGAACCGAAAAGATGAAGTGTAGTACTAAAATGCGTATTGGTAGGTAGGTATAAAATTAAAATTTTATATATATTAGTTTTTTATATAAATTAATTTTTTTGTGTATTGATATTCATATTAAAACCCCTTTTTTTTCTATTTATTTAAAAAGATGATACAAATGAGTCGTGGAATTGCATTCATCTGCAAAAGATCTAGCTAATTTGCATATTCTTTTAAGCATTCATTTTAATTATTTTCCTATTAGTTTTTTCAGTTTTCTTATGGGATGAGCATCTTTAGTTAACTATTATGTTATATTCATGCAAATATTCTACATGATTTATACTTGTTTAATATTTGCGTAAAAAGTTATAATAAACACAAACCTCTTTCTATATATACTTATGTATGCATATATATTTCTTTAAATAAGATCTGTTCTCGTGTAACGTTAACAAAGGCAGTGAAATGGTGTAAAATAGTCCCAGAGTTCAGAGGTTAATACCATGCAAACAGTAAATTTGATTATCAGATTCATTGTCAGTGACCTCAAATAACTTGAGAAATAAATAAGAGTGGTTGTGTTCTGTTGTAACATCGGGTAACATTTACCAAAAAAATTTTGCCTACACAACTCCTCTGTCAGTTTTTAGTCTGCAGACATGAAACTTAATATATAGGATATTCGAATACACGCAAAACTTTATATTTGAGTTTTAGTTGGGGAAAATTTGTGCAAAAGTGTGAAAATTTAAAAAAAAATGTAATTTGATAGGTGAAACGACAGCATTATGAATATGCATGTGTATATGCATAACACCTTATTATATATAATACCTTATTATATATAATACCTTCCATTAGCAACGTATTAGCTTTTGGTTCATGTTTTAATTTTTAGCCTTGCAGCAAACATGTCTTCATAGCTCAGGCATTGACGTCAAAGGAAAAAGTAAATCGGAAGCTGAATGTTTTCGCTTCGATTCTTGAGGGTGGTGTCGAGTCATTTTTTTAAAAACTTTTTAAATCATTACTATATATTTGGTCCAATATATATATATATATATATATATATATATATATATATATATATATATATATATATATATATTATATTGGACCAAATATATTCCTGTCTGTTTGTTTGTTTGTTTGTTCACAATTTGATTAATATATATACAAAATTTTCCTGACTTACTCTTTCATTAATTTCTATATATAGTATGATTCTTGCAAAATATACAATTATGATATCATTTCATTTGCATATTACATTAAGAAACTCGATTTTTATTAAATAGTGGTATCTTAGTAAATGTTTCTAGTGAGAGAATTGTTTTAAGTGTTCTATTTAAAATTGTTATTTAATAAATTTTAAACAATAATTATCTTGATAACATTTAATTTAATTTATTTGGAATTATTATTCCAACACCGATTTTTAAAAAAAACTTCTTTTTTTTGCCCCTAGAAATTTCGTAAAACAAACAAACTATTCACTAAATAAATTTGGTAATATCCATAAGTTTTTAGCTTGAAAAAATAATTCCGTGTAGATAGAAAAATGTTTGGCTTTTATTGTTTTTTTTTAATATTCAAACAAAAAAATATGAAAGATTTCATTTGTTTGTTTTTATTATTCTTGAAACAGCTATACAGAAATTAGTAAATTTTTACAGTGTGACCCAACATCGTTTAACACCTAAAAAACAAAGATCAACTACCCCCCACACAATTTACACTTTTTTCTTTCTTCACATTCATCTCATCGTTACAAACTTAACTTTCTAATTAAAAAAGGTAAATTTTTACGACGTGACCTTGTGTCATTAAAAAATTATCTACTTTTTTTTTGGCCTAATACGTTTAAACAGCTTTTATAAATAATATAAAAGAAGAAATTTGGGGGGGGGGGAAAGAAAATTAACATTTTACATTGGGGGATCACTTTTTTTTAATAAATTTAACGTAAAATGTGTTGCGGACCAGGATATAATACCCTAGCTCGCCACAAGAAAATAATGAAAAGAATGGAATTGAAGGAAACAAAGACTCAATTGATGGATAAGATAAACGTCGTTTATTTGCTGTTGAAAGAATAAACGTTTTAGTTATAACATGTGTACATGTCCGCGCGTGTGTAACCAATGTTCTGGACTGGTGGTGTAGCAAGAAAAAGAAATGTGTGTTCATCTCAAGTTAGGGTCACTATCGTTTGTTCGCGCGTGGGAAGAGAAATGAGTGTTGTAGTGGCAATGAGAATGATAGTCCAGCGTGTAGACAAAGAAGAGGATATAGGTTAAGCTGTACGTCATGTTAGTAGTTAGCTACGCGGTGGTGTTCTCAGGGACCAGTAGTAGATAGAGAGAGAAAGAGTGTGAATGTGTACATATGGTCTGTTAGCTCGTGCCCCATACATAGTCACAGGGGTGTTGACGCGCGCGAGCATGCGCCTCCCGAAAGAGAGGCGGCTGGTAAGCCCAACCTCTCTGGTCGAGAACTGGTCCTAAAAGAAGGAGCCGCTTGTTGCTCTCTCTTTTATACTCGTTTCCAGTGGTCTTTTGCGCATGTGTATATTTCCTTAGAAAGCGGAAGTGACGTCGTCCATGTGTGCGTTCGTGTGCGTGTGTGTGAGTACATGTGTATACGTTAGCGTGTGTGTATATATACGTGAATGTGAGTGTATGTACGCGAACGTGAATATATGTACGTGTGTGGGCGTGTGCGCGTATGTTTGTGTATGCGTATGTATATGACATAGCTTGAAATGTGAACTCGTGTTTTTGTGCGAGACTAGAAAAGGCTCGCACAAATAAGCACCCACTTTTTTGCCATCAATCGTTCAACGAGGCATTTTTTCAAGTTTGGCGATCGAGGGGAGGCAAAACATGACAAATACAATTTGTTTTTTTTGGGGGGGAGGGGGGGAGGAATTACATTTGAAACATAAAATAACGATAAATTTAATTCATTTTTATGAGATCATTCTGTATTTTCACCTAAAAATTTCATAAACAAAACGAACCCCAAAATATGACAAATTAATTTTTTTTTAGAAACAAAATTTAATTTAATTGTTTTGGGAAATAATTTTTGGGAGATCTTCATTTTTTTAGGGGTTCTGCCTACTTGGCTATTTTTTCTTTTTTTTTTTTTTGCGATCGCACGAGCATTCACTGTTATTTTTATTGAAACAAAAGTTGTAATGATATATTTTTAATTATTTATTTTTGTGGGGGAGTTTTCTCTCCAGTGCTCAATATCCAGAGAATAGTTTCTTCTCTTTGTATCCCTTCTGCCAAAATATCTGGTGGAGAGGGTACATGTACTTCTTTTTTGTGTGGTGATTACATTTACAGGTTTTTATTCTTTTATTTTTGAAATTGTTGTGGTGGTATCCACGTTACCCATGATGAAAATGATTAGTATAGTAGGTGTGTTCCAAATGGAACTTCATGTCAACCCAGGCAATGCTGGGTACACATGCTATAAATATGAAATCAACATTAATACAAAAATATCATATTTAGGCGTATTTTACGACCAGGCAATGCCAGGCAGCCTGCTAGTTTAAAATAAATTAGATGTTTTATGTTAAGCATTTTTGTAAAAACAACATTGAAAAACTTCAGGGAAAGAAAGTATTTCTTTTTTATGATTTTTGTAGACAGATTTGATCATCGATTTTGTCTGAATACGCATTCTTATAACTTTATCAACAGTCATTATAAATGGTGATTGACTTGTTGGACGAAATGTATGCAACAAAATCTGTTCACTAACATTAGTCTTTATAATAGTACTCCTTCAAAACTACCATGACCAAAGGAAGACTCAACCTGAAAAAAATTGCATATTCTAAAATAACTAATACTAACGCCATGAAGAGGTTTATGGAACACTCAGTACTTCAAGCAACAAGATGCAGGAATTAAAAGCTGATATGAACAAGCTTTGACGGAATTTTGGGGTCGTCACCAAAATCTATTTTTTAAGGTAACAAATTGAAAGAGAAAAAAAAAAAATAAATAAATAAACAAGTAAAGCAAATTTTCTGGAAATGGGAAACTAAAGAAATGAGCAAATGAAATACAGACCCGAAATGTGATTAAAATGATCCGAATGTTATTAAAATAAAATAAAATGTTAAGGTTGCTTTTATTTTCCAAAGCTAAGGTTTAAAAAACCCTTAAGGTAACATATGAAATCAAAAACAAATACAAGAAAACAATTCTTACTTGAAAGAAAAGAACATACAAAAAATAGAAAATAGTTCTTTTAAGTCTTTAGACAAGAAAAAAAAAAAAAACACACACACACACACACACACACACACACAAAACTGAGTTGCAAAGTTCTTTTAAAGTTTTTTCCTTTCTCCTCCTCTGTCCATTTTTTTTAAAAAATAAACGCAATCTTCAAAAGTTTTTTTTTTTAAGTTTGGTTCTCTCCCTCGCACAGAGTCCGAAATAAAATTCCTTTTCTTAGAAAAAGTTCTTCTTCTTCTTCTTCTTCTTCTTCTTCTTCTTCTTCTTCTTCTTCTTCTTCTTCCTTCTCGTGAAATAATATTCCTTTTCTCTGACAAGGTTTGTCTGGCTACTTCTTCATCCATTCAAAAGGGGACGAAGAAAATAAATCAATGTTGACGAGTTTTTCGTTCAAAAGTTTGTTTGTTTTTTACATAGGCATCGCCACTTATCAAGGCCAAGAGGCCACTCGAGGATAAGGGTTAAAGAGTGTACAGTAGAAATTGGACAATATAGTAATCATTAGTAATGAAAATTCGGTAAATTCGGTAAATTTGATAACTTATATGGAATGGCTCATCAAGAACTTATTTACGTTAGACTTGAACACAACCATATTGTAGTCAGCTGGAAAGCAGGAAAACAGAAGACGTGCAGTTCTAAGAAAGAAGCTTTGTTCATGGAATCTACGTTTAGGTTTAGGCACAGATAAAGAGTGGGGGGAATTATTGATAGTGTTTTCAGTTAGACGAGTGTTTCTTGTGAAAGTTAAGCGAGGGGGGAGACCATAGACTGAAGCTCAGTCGAACACTTTCCATGAAAATAACAATACAGCAGAGACAAACTCGCAACATTTCTTCTGTGAGATAGAGGTAGAGGTTGCAGGGAAGAGAAAAGGACATCTCCTACGAGGTTACGAAGTCTATTTTGAACTCTATCAAGGCAGGACAAGTCCTTTCTAGCAGCTCCTGCCCAGATGTGGCAACAGTATTCCATCCTTGGACGTACCTGGCTCTTATATAGATAGGGAATTGCATCAGCAGTGAGATATCTATCGGATCGATAGAAAGATCCCATCATTTTTCCAGCGGCCTTGGCAACAGATTTGATGTACATGTTCCATTTAAGATCAGGAGTAATGGTCAAGCCCAGAAGCTTGTCAAAACTTGAGGCCTCCTGAAGACGAGAGCCATTCATTTCAATTGATGCCAGATGTGGATCAGAATGTTGATGAGAAGCTTGGTTTTAGATGCATTAAAAGTAACCAGCCACTCCTTTCCCCATTGTACTACGTGTACAGAGCAGAAAGAATCGGAGAGAACTTGGTCGTTTACTGTCTTAGATGTGCTACCATAAATGGTAGTGTCGTCAGCATAAATGTCTACAAATGATGGAAGGATGTGATTTGGAAGATCATTAATATAGATCAGGAAAAGAGTTGGGCCCAGGATGGACCCCTGAGGGACACCGGCATTAATACTGTGAGCTTCTGATTTTTGCCCCTACACTACTACTCTTATGAACCTATCAGAAAGAAATGATTTAATAATTGAGAAGACATTTCCAGCTATACCATAGCTAGAGATCTTGTGAAGTAAACCTTTATGCCATACCCTATCAAAGACCTTAGATATGTCAAGAGCAATTGCCCTATAAAGGTTGCCTCCGTCGAGAGATTTGCTAATCCTATGAGATATAACTGTAAGCACATCTGCTGTAGATCTAGCAGGACGGAAACCATATTGAGTGTCACTAAGAAGGTCATTTTTGTTGAGATGGTTGATTACTTCTGTATTTAACACAGATTCCAGCAACTTACTCATGACGCACAGGAGACTTATTGGCCTGCACTGAGAGGGGGATGAGCCATCTCCTGAATTCTTAAATACAGGGCATACTGATGAGATTTTCCAGGGAGATGGAAAACTATTCTCCTTAAGACAACGTTTAAACTGTTTTGTAAGTATGGGCGCTAGTTCAGGTTGAAGTTTTTTGGAATATCGTCAGGGCCAGTTGCTTTACTGGAATCAAGGTTTTTGATTAGCTTGGCAACATCACGTACAGCTATACGTATATCACATAGCATGTTTTCTGATACAGGAGGAAATATTGGGGGTTGGCGGCCTTGGTTGCAAAGGGTAGAATTAGCTGCAAAGTTCTTGGCAAAGAGTGTGGCTTTGTCTGATGCCGACGAGATTACCTCAGGTCCATTGATGATAGTTGGGATAGAGCACACACTTCTGTTCAGGATTCTGTTTGCTATTTGCCAAAACTGGTGAGAACCTAGCCGCTGCTCAGCTACTTTGGACTTAACAGATTGAGCATACAACTCTCTTGCAGTCTTTATTACTTTCTTACAATGGTTGCTGGCAGCCCTGAAAGCGGCTTTAGTTTCCATACATCTATTACGTTGGAAGCAGTGGAAAAAGTGATTTCTGTGCGCAATGGCAGCAGCACATTCTGGAGAGAACCATGGCTGGCTGTTAGGTTTTTGCTGAAACTTTTTCGAGGGTATGAAACGGTCTATATTAACCATTCTGTCAGGTCTGATACTATAGAGGACACATGCTTTTTAAACATGGAACGAAGAGGTAGATCAGATATAAATGTACGGAAGCTATCCCAGTCAGCCTTAGTGTATCGATATACTGTACGATGGAGAGGTACGTCTGGGGACTTATTGCATTTGATTTTTATCTTAATTGATACAACAGAGTGGTAAGAAGATCCAAGAGGAGACAGAACAGAAACTGAACATAGTTCAAGGCAAGTTGTGAGAAAAAGGTCTAGTAGACTCGCATACTGGCTGTCATTGTCGGGCACACGGGTGGGTTCCTGAACAATCTGAGTGAGGTCATAGGCAATGGAGAAATCATGACAGAACCTCCCCTCATCATCAGTCTTGTTTGAGTGGGTCAACCATTCGACGTTGTGAACATTGAAGTCTCCACATACGTGAATGTTAGCTGAAGGATAAGCAGATAGGACTTGGTCAATTTTCTCAGATATGCTTTTAAAGATAGTAACTCAGCTGTTGTGGGGGCGATAGAGAGTAAATATAAATGCAGTAGTGTGAGCTAAAGCAACCTGGAAGCACATATAGGGTAAGTCAGGATCTTCCCTGGAGATGTCCCTACCACATGGAAAGCCATCTTTAATATAGGCACATATTCCATGCCCATGGCGATCTTGGGGGTCAGATTTAGAAGTTAAGTTAGAGTATCCTTTAATTGCGAACTCTTCTAGGGAAATAGCCTGTCCAATGCCAGTTTTGCTTAAAAATAAAAGGTCTGGTTTAGTCTCCTGTAATTGGGTTTCAACCTCTGGAAGGTTAGAACGTAGACCCCTGATGTTGGAGAAGGAGACATGGTAGTAGGGGTCTATGTTGGAAGTTGGAGAACCGGGTTTAATCGTGTATTTTTTCTTGAAACTTGCCATGATGAAATTTTGGAATTTGTGGACAAGGTCGTCAGATTTACTTAGAGCAGGACAGAGAGGGGAAACTAAGAGAGAAAAAGAAACAAAGAAATTTTTTTTTTTATTTGTAGCTAATGATAAGGTAAAGCCGTAACAACTACCCACTAATATGGCATCGAGATACCCCACCAGAAGCTACTGCATGGTCCAGAATCCATTCACCAAATGGCAATACAGCAGCCCCAGTACTTTGCACCTGCTAATAGGGCAGCCTCCTTAGTGGTTAATCCAAGGTTCGGGTCCCTGACTATTAGGCGGATAACGTCAGCCCAGATAAAACGTTTACATCCAGCACCCTTACTAGTGACATGGCTACAAGGATAGACATAGAAACAGAAAATCTCCGCCATCTCCGCCATCTGTTCGCGCAAAATACTGCCAACCTAGAAAACAGCTTTTTCTTCTCCCTTTGTCAGAAAAATCACTCATTAAAACATGAGGACTGAGGGACAAATAAGGAGAAGCGAGAGTAACAGGAGCTGCCGATAACGCATCCACAATGCGTTTTCTACTCTCCATTAAAAAAAAAAAAATATTAAGTATTCTACTTAATAAAAGTCCAACAGACGTGTTTAAGGGAAAGTATGGTGATAGATTCCACTCTCACGAACTAAGAATGAGTACAATTACGTAATCTATTTTTGCAATCAACTCGGTAGATAAATAAACATTTATGGACGAGAAAAAAAGCTAGCATTTAATAAAACAGAAATACGTAAATTAAATACTGAAATAAAATGTAGTTATTAATATTTGAATCTAAAAATAAAAAGTACATGTGTTCGTGTGTGAGTTTGGAAAAGGAAAGAAATAAAAATGGTGACAGACTCTTCCACACTTTTTCTCTTCCAATAAATGGTGTATTTTAGAACACCAATTCCAAACCACTCCAATAAAGGCTCTCTACCCTTAGTAATGTGGTTGAATGAATTACGTCATATGGTCTCCACACAACGGAATCCCAGAAAATGAGTCTTGCTTGCTAAAAATCTTATCCAGAACTGATTTGGTAAAAATTGAAAAAAGGGATTTCTGGGACTATTTTCAGAACAGCCAATCACTAATAAGAACACACGGCAATCGCCCGTAGGCGAAAGGCATAGAGAGAGAGAGAGAGAGAGAGAGAGAGAGAGAGAGAGAGAGAGAGAGAGAGAGAGAGAGAGACAGAGAGAGAGACAGAGAGAGAGAGAGAGAGAGAGGACTTAAATGACAAAAAAGGGGGGAGAGAGAGAGTGACGTACACACGAACACACATTCGCCAGCTGAAAAGGCCTTCCAGTTCAAATGACTGCTAGACAATGGGGCCAAGAGGAGAAGGGGAGGGGGTAAGATAAATGCTACAGGCTAACCAAAACGGCTGCCCCTCCACCACTTCCCTTTTGCACTGCTGAAGGCCACGTCGATAAAAAAAACTTCTGGCATCTTATGATGGGAGCTCTCCAAACAAAGAAGGAAGAGAGAGCTGAGAAGCTGTTCACTGTCCTGAAATAGGTGCCACAATAGCTGAAGCAGAGAGAGATATTTTCATAGACAACCACAGAGCGGTATCATATGCTGGTATTACTTCAAATTCAACAATGATTTCAACTAATAATTATGAAGGCAGAAAAAGAAAATGTTGCATGTTCTTTATGAAAGACACTCAAAAACTCACATAATAGGAGTTAATTTCCTTTCATATGAAAACATCATGCTTTATACAATCAAACCTACCATGATTATATTGCTTTTGAATCAGTCTATTTGTCTCCAGATGTACAAGTATGTCAAGTGAGCTTTCCAACAAATTATTGAGGATGGAATTATCAAACTTTCTGAAAGTTCATGAATTTCACATATTTATTTGCTATTAAAACCATATATTCATTACTGATGTCAGTATATCAGACAGTTTTCTATCCCACACATACAATATTTCATCTTAGGATTGTAAGATATTTTCCAAGCTGGATCTGACTAAAGGCATTTAGTGGAGCACTTTTCCCGTAAGATGCAAATGAAATTCAGGTTCCTCAATTAAAGGTTAGGGTTAAGGGAGGTGTTACGTTTTTCCACGGTCTGATTTGGAAGACTGATGGATTCAGAGCTAGGAAGTTTGAGTGATTCTGTAAATAGAATTATAAAGTTAGCAGATACCTAGGAAAAGTGGATGGTAACCACAGAAACTTAAGTTTTTTTTTCTGTTTTGGTCTCTAGAGTAAAGTATGTATGATCACTAAAAGATGGCTAGAGATTAACACCTGGAAAAAAAAGGGGGTCAGAAGTCTGTCAGATGAGATGTCGTCGATTTTTTTTTTTTTAGATAAGATGGGAGGCACTTTGATTTTGGAGATGGCAGGGAAATGACTAACGTGGCAGCTGTTAACGAACATGAGATTAGTTTACCCACATCCCTTAGTGATACCATAGGCTGTGGAAAAAGGGGTCGGGCCGAATAAACCAAATAAAATGGGAGACATAGAAAACATGTCTACACCATACATTTGTTGAAAATAGGTTTAAAAAATGAAAATAGTTTTAAATGAAAAAATACATATTAGAAATGTTATTTAATGTTTTCTTGGTTCACAGGTGTGCAAAAATCAAGTGAGATTGAAAATGTATCCATAGGTATACATTTTGAAAAAAAGGAATGGCGGAGTGTTTGATAATAACATGGTTAAAAGTTAAATTAGTTATTATCGATCTATCGATCTATCTATCTATCCAGTGATATTGTTAAAACAGTTTATGTAGGAAGTTATTTATTGTTTAGAGAATAGAATTGGTCTGGAATGTAACAAATAGGTTTTAACTGAAGGTATTTCCAGAAATGAGTTAAGTTAAAAATAAACAAAATGACCTTCAACTGTTGCGTATGTGACAGAGATCACATGTTAGAAGACCTAATGATGGAACTGACAGGTCAAGTGGTCAAGAAGATTAGATTGAATAGTTTGAGTTTGAGTTTGGTCACGAAAGTGAACAGACGTGCTTCAAAGCCAGGAAGCGGGACTGAAAGAACAAGCATGTAGACACGTAAACAGACTCCTGATGAAGACCACTGAGACACTGAAATAAATTTATATTTTGTAAAATATAAAGTCGTCATCGATTCTGTGGTTTCACAAAAGAAGAAAAAACAGGTGTCTCAATCGGTTATGGTGTTGGTCGTTACATATGTCATCACAGAGCTCAGCAGTGAAGACAGAAGAACTCCAAGAAAGGAAAGGTATGAAGCATATATTCTTCTTCTTATAAAATATGATACCTTTATGTAAATATAAACTGCAATATATCCCCATGTGATAACACCTCTATACAACATAAATTAATTTGGTGCCGATATCATCCTCAGTCTATACATCGATTATATATACTGATTATATATATAAGCACTCGAGAAGAATATGGTTGAACAACAACGTTTGGGCATCAAGCTGAAAATAAAAAAAGACCGCTGAAATAAAAAAGACCGCTCGGCGAATGGAAAAGATATCCAGAAAAATTGAAGAAAAGAATAACTCTGTCGTGTTCAATCAGACGTGCTTGAATAATGACTTACTGCAAAAATATACAAATATATATATATATATATATATATATATATATATATAGTAGAGCGATTTCACAGACAATTGAAAACATTTCATGCAATAAAACATTTGTTTTATTGTTAACTAGCTGGTTGCCCAGTTGTAAAATACGCTTAAATATGATAATTTCATGCAAATTTCATTATTTCTTATCATAGAGCAAATTCTCCATTCATTATTATATTGTACCTAATATATATAGTGTTGATTTTAAAAGCAAACAAAGAAAAGACTTAGGTGACATCAGCTTGAATTGAAACCAAAACATTCAACGTTTCAGCCTTAACCGTTATTTAGTGTTTCAGCTTTCTGCCGTTACCGTCTGGGCTATATTCAGATGGATGAAAAAAAAAGTGAGTGACAAGCCGGCCTGTAGAAAGAGAGGGTTAAGCTCAGTAGAGCATCGCGCACATGTCTGTTTTGATGGACCAAAGGCGAAGGGGAGATAGAGTGAGAAAAGTTAATCCAGTTCATGGAGAGAGGAAGCGTATAAAGTGTACTTGCGCTTGCCCCACATTACAGTAGTAGGGAAAGTGACGTTAGAACATGCGCTCGGTTCGTCGACTCAACAGGTCGAACGCTGGTCTGGACGAAAAAGGGAAGTTAACAGGTTTTGTTGACTTTTATACTGGAGTTAGTGTTCTGGGTGCGCATGTCTGGTTTTCACTTAAAAGAAAGTGACGTCACAGCTCGGGTGTGTGTATGCGCATGAATGTGAGTGTGTGTATGAGGCTGTGTGTGTGTGTGTGTGTGTGCGTGCGTACATGTGGGTGTGTATATGTAAGGGAAACATGTTCGAACAAGACTCCCCCTTCTGGGGGGAAAAAATATATATATATATAAGAGAAACGTATTTCGTTTTTGTTTTTTATTTATATATTTTTTTCTTTTTTTAATAAGTTATATATTGTTTGAAATGTTTTGGCCAGTGAACTTTTCGACCAGTTTTTGTTGTTGTTTGTGGTGTGTTGTTTTTTGTAATTTCTTTGTCCGTTTCTGAGTGTTTATGTTCTTGTATTGGAGTAGGAGAAACGTGTAATTGTTTGTCTATGAATTCAGGTTTAAGTCTGTCTATTGCTATAGTGTCTTTTTTTTTCTTTTTTTAAAATAGTAAAATACTTTTTACTCCTGTTGAGAACTAAATAAGGTCTGGAATAATTTGGACATAGTGGTTTTTTACTTCGTCGTTCCTGATAAAAGCGTATTTACATGTGTAAATATCGCTTGGAATGAAAACGTTCATGTCTGGCTTAATTAATGTGCTTTGTTCCCAACAAATGGTTGAATTCAGTGAAAAGAGTTGCCTGGAACTGTGAGCCCCGGTCCGTTGTGATTACAGAAGGCACTCCGAAAATTGCTATCCAATCTTGTAAAATCGCTGTGGCTATTGTTGCGGCTGATATGTCTTTCACTGGTATCGCTGTCGGCCATCTGCTGAATCTATCGACTATAGTAAGGATGTGGGTATGTCCTTTTGAAGTGGGCAAGGGTCCAACCAAGTCGATATGCACATGAGTAAACCTAACGTCTGGTACACTGAAAGTTCCTGAAGGTGATTTTGTGTGCTTGTGAACTTTGTTTTTTTTTGCAAGGAATGCAAGTTTTGGTCCAACTACCGATGTCCGTATTCATATTTGGCACAACAAAACGTTCCGCTATTAATTTTCCAATGGCACGTTTTACTGGGTGGGACAAACTGTGGAAGTGCTGGAAAACTTGTTGTTCCGAATGGTATCGGCATTTCTTTCAGCTTCAGTGAAGTTTTGTCCGTTATAGCTGGGAGCGTGGTATCGGTTAATTGCTCTTGTGCTATTAATTCCATACTTAGTGGAGTGGAATTTACAGAAGCAATTGTTGCGCGAGATAAAGCGTCAGCTACAACGTTTTCCTGTCCTTTTACGTAACGTATATCGGTAGAATATTGGGCTATAAAGTCCAGGTGTCGAATTTCTCGTGGACCATATTTGTCGACATGTGTGTGTAGAGCAAATGTTAGCAGTTTATGATCCATACAAAAGAAAAATTTTCTGCCTTCGAGAAGATGTTAAAAGTGCTTAATTGCAAGATAAATTGCAAGTAACTCTCTCGAGAATGTGCTATATTTAGTCTGCGCTTTGTTTAACTTGGCAGAGAAGAATGAAGTAGGGGTCATTTTGTTGTCAGAAATTTGGTGAACGACAGCTCCTACTGCTATTTCCGATGCGTCCGTCGTAAGCGTAAGTTCTGTTGTATCACTATCTTGGATATATGTAAGTTTGGTGAAGTTTGCCAAAGCAGTTTTTGATTGTTCAAAGGCCTGTAGTGCAGGTCCTTCCAAAACTAACTGTTGGTTTTTGGTTCGTTTTTTTTAACAAGTCCGTTAAAGGTGCGAGTAACGTGGAACAGTTAGACAAAAAACGTCGGTAATAGTTAATTATGCCTACAAAACGGCGTACTTGTCTGACAGATGTCGGTAGAGGGAAATTCGAAATAGCACTTACTTTTTCAGGCAAAGGGGAGATTCCATCCTTGTCGATTAAATGACCGAGAAATTGAACTTCCTGCTGGCCAAAAACACATTTATCGGTGTTTAGTTTAAGACCGAAATGTGACAGTCTTTCAAAAGTTTGTTCCAGGTGTAGCCGGTGTTCTTCGAGGTTTCTGCTGGCGCTTAAAACGTCGTCCACATAAGCGAATATGAACGGCAGACCTCTGAAAACTTTGTCAATCAAACGCTGGAAAGTTTGACAGGCGTTTGTTTCTCAGCCCGAAAGGCACCCTTAGGAACTCGTAAAGGCCAAATGGTGTGGTCAGTGCGGTTTTATTCTTCCGGTTTTATGAATGTCTTCTTATTTGAAAATATGCCTTTACGAGGTCCAGTTTGGAGAAAATTGTGGCGCCTTGGAGTCCATTGGCGAAGTCATGGATATGGGGAATAGGATATCTATCTGGAACTGTCTTTACATTTAAGCGTCTAAAATCTCCGCATGGTCGCCATGTGGTGTTGTCAGCTTTCTGTACCATGTTGAGTGGTGACGAATAAGCACTTTTCGAGAGCCGTATTATTCCCATGTGGAGTAGGTTTTGTAAACTTGGATTTTGCCAATTTGTATTTATCCGGTTTCAAGCGTCTGGGGGGTTCGTTCGCGGTCGGTTCGTCGACTCAACAAGTCGAACGCTGGTCTGGACGGAAAAGGGAAGTGAACAGGTTTTGTTGACTTTTATACTGGTGTTCTGGGTGCGCATGTCTGGTTTTCACTTAAAAGGAAGTGACGGCACAGCTCGGGTGTGTGTATGTGCATGAATGTGAGTGTGTGTATGAGGCTGTGTATATGCGTGCGTGTGTAAGGAAGTCTCATTTTAACATGTAATAAACCAACTTTATTTGTCATTTTTGTTAGTAGCTTTGGTAGAAGAGTACAAGAGAGAAATATATTAGTATGAGAGTTCAGTGTTCATATGCGCACATGTTTTTATAACTGTCGTGGGGATTTCCTTGTGTGGAAACAAAGATTAGATATCCAACAATTAGATATATGTCAGGCTTGTTTAAGGAGAAGGAAAGAGACAAGTGTTCTTGGTGAAGATGTAGAATTAATATCATGCCGGCTGGTTGAGGAGAGAATAGTTCAGTCGTGTTTATAGCTAGTAGTAACCAGTACGAAGGAAACTGGTTAAAAGAAAGATAGGGCAAAGATTTTAGTGTGTTTGCGTGTTGTCATGGGTGAGTGTATGTGTCAGCATTTATTCTTTAGCATCGAAAAATAATGTTTGTTAAGGTAGAGCACGTGGAAATAAATGTAAGTTTGAAGAGAGCCATAGCTAGCTTGTAGCACTCACATCTGGCTGGGGGCTTAAGCCCCAGGCAATGTGTGCTTCTGGGCAGAGCACAGCGAATGAGGATTAAAGGTTTGTGATTTCGTGTTTTATATACTCGGTCACGTGACTGAGAGCTGGCTTGTGATTGGACAAGCCAGGGAGAAATGGATTTCAAATCTCGAAGTTTCCTGTAGTAGCGGGTGTCGGCTGCTACAGATACCCCTGTAGTGGGGGTCAGAAATTTAAGTGAGATTAAATTTCCTTGCCCCAAATAAATAATAATAAAAACGAAACAAACGACACCTTCTGATTTAAATGCACAGCATTTATTTTTTAAACAACAACAATAAGGTGATCACACAAAGGTAAACAAACGAACAGGGTTGTTTTCTTTGTGAACGGTGACCGAGGTAATTTATGTTTTTTATGTAAAGAAGAAAACAGAATTAAGAAAGAATTAATCAATATAAAAGCTTACTTAGCGGAGAGATAGAAAAGGGTATAAAGTCCATTCGGGTAGAGGAATTAATTGTCGGGCGTATGTAACCAAGTTATGGGGTTGATATGCCGTTATAGAGAAAGAGCCAAAAGAACGAAAAAATAGGACGATCAAATGACTCTTTGGTTAGAACAGACAAAGGAAAAAGTATGTCAAGAGATACTTATTGTTGTAACGGTCAGAGTTTGGAGTGAGCTGGCTGTTTATTTTGAAACACAGAATTCGAGATGAAATGACAGGCGATTGTTTATTTTGAAAACAAGGTTTGAAAGCTGATGACAGGCAAGTTTTCTTGTTGTAAACAAATACAAACTCGTGATGTTTAAAGGGCATTGATGGATATGTATATATTCCTCGAACACAGAGAAAAGAACAGAAGGAGAAGAGAGGAGGGGGAGAAGAGAAGAAGAGAGAATTACATTTTGGCGAATTCAGATGGTGTTAAAGTCGGGCAGAGATGGCTTTTGACTTAAAACACGTATCTCCTATGGCCGAAAAACTTATCCGAACTCGAGTCACAAGCTACCGTTTTAAAATAGCTACAGCCAACTTCCTTCAAACTCTGAAATATTATTAGACCATTATTATTGTGAATAAACCCAGATTAATTGTTTATTCGTGTGTGGAATCATTTTAATTTCCTTTTTCACCACACTAAAATCCACGGCTCTCTTATCGGCGATGTTCGCTGGTAAGTGAGTACACAACAACAGGTCCAGAGTATAAATTTAGACGATCAATTGATAATTCTATCACTACCCCATATCAGCAACATTAAAACGGCTAAGAATTATCACCGGCAGTGGTCACTGGAAGGACGAAAATAGTGAGCTGCAAACCGCCAGAGTCGGGTCGTTTTCAGGCTGCCGTAATTGGAGTGGAAGAGTTCTGAGGTCGACGATCGTCTCAACCGACCGGCTGAAGGGGGTGACATTTGGTGGCCATTGACCAAAGATTATCGAAATCAGGAAGAAGGTGTGTTAGCTAACCAGGCAGACGGATTCAAAACCAAACAAAAAAAAACAGGAGGTTTACTGTTTACAACAGATGGGACCTCACAACAAGCGAGTCAACAAAAGCAGCGCAGAACCAACAACATCTCAGCGATCAGGTAGGAAACCACCTTATTTTCGTTCTTATCACTTTCTTTTGCTTCTCGGTATTCATTTTTTGACTTCTTGTGGGCTTTTTCAAAGAGCGCTTATATTTTTTTTTGTTTTGTCTATTGTTACTTAATACGTAATCCGCTAGGACTACTACCATGACCAATGAAAACGGTAGGTCTGTAGAGGAGTTAGGGCGTAGGATTGAAGAAGGGGGACAGCTAACTCCGAAACTTAACGTAACGGGATCCAGAGTCCCACTGTTCACAGGTTTGGCTGTGGAGTTGGGACCCTGGCTCAAAGCAATAGAGAAGAAAGGGCGCATCTATAACCTGTCGGATGCCGATATGATTTCACTGGCATACGACTATACCGAGGATGCTGCTTCAGAATGGATTGGAGAGTATTTGGATAAATACAAATCCCAAACCAACTGGAAGATGTTTGAAAATGACATCCAGTGGCACTTCGGCAGTCACTCGAGCCGAACGGAGGCAGCTCGAGCACTGGTAGGTGTGAGGCAGAGGGGTGGCGAATCCATCGCTCACCTAGAGGGACGCATGAGCGTTCTCGCTAAGGTAGCTTACCCAGACCAAGATCGGAGAAATGATCCAGCTACCCAGGCCCAGCTGGCAGAGTTCTTCACGGACGCTTTGAGCAATTCCCTGTTGCGTGAGGAGGTGGCAAGGGCACAGCCTAACACGTTGGAGGAGGCCTTTGCACAGGCTCGAAGAGCTGAAGCCCTTCTCCTGAGATTAGGAAAATTAGAGGAGAACCAGACAGCCTGGTTGAAGGTCTGCTACGGATGCGGTCGACGAGGACACATCTGAGCAAAGTGCCCTGAGCTTCACCAGAGTGGGAAAGAAGAAGCCTCGAATCCAGAGCACTGGGACTTAAGGGGAGGGGGGAGACACATACCCCATCCCAACTTTAAGAGGGGTCTAGTGTGCTTTGTTTGCCAGAAAGAAGGGCACAGGGCACATGAATGTAGGAATAGGGATAGAAAGAATCCACCCGGACCCAAATTAAAACTCACGTTCCCTAAGAAGATTCCAACAAGGAAATCTTTAAACGAGTTAGGGTTGCCCCAATAGCGAAAGGGCCGGTGACCCCTAGGAGAGATAATGTCCGGAAAAGCATAGATGGGGCTTTAAAATTAAAATGCTACAATTGCGGAAAAGAGGGGCACTATAGTTAACAGTGCAGAGACGGGGTGCACTGTTTCAACTGTGGCCGCCCGGGACATACAAAGAGGGCCTGCATGCTGAGGCCTAAGTGTTTTAAGTGCGGCAGTGAAGAACACTTAATTCAAAGTTGCAAGGCGAAAGAGTTTGTACGGTGTGACGAGTGTAAGGAAAGAGAGCACACAGCAACTAGCTGTCCTCTAAGGAAGAAGGAGACATGCCAGGGGTTTGGGAAGAGCGGGCATTTGTGGGACAGTTGTAGAAAGAGGAAAAGTAAGGTTAAGAATCCTTCGAATAAGGATAGAGATGGGATTAGGTTATGTCAAATATGGTCCGAAGATGACGAACTCACCTGCAACATTGAAATAGAGGGCAGAACGTTCAGAGCGTTGATAGACACCGGATCGGAAGTCTCAGTCATTAGTTCTTTAGAGTTGCAAAGACTAAGACTCCCCGCCGACCGATTTATGTCGACTAAAGTGAACGCGTTTCAGGCAGATGGGGGTAGATTTAGATTAGATTGGATGCTGGAAGTAAAGATAAAGGTGGGCGAGACTGAGACATCCCACACATTGTATGTAGCACCAAAAATGACCCACGACGTGATACTGGGAGGAGACTGGCTGAGAGAGAGGAAAGCTGTATTAAAATTCGACCCTCCAAAGTTAATCCTTGGGGAGGAAGAGATTATGTTAGGTAGCACGAGGCTCACTCAAGTGGATCTTGTGTCTCGTGAAGATTTAAAGATTCCACCTAGAACAGCAGTGACGAGCTGGGGTGAGATAGAAGGGGCTATAAAGGATAGCGAAGCCATTTATCAGGTTTTACCCCTTCCCTACATAGAAGAGGACGAGGACGTGACCGTGTTACCAGCATTAGTGCAGGAAGGTCAGGCGAAGAATTTTCCGGTAGTGGTAGCCAATACGAGTCTGAAGACGGTTAACATTAAATCAGGAACTAAGTTGGGCAGAACTTCAGTGTTAACATTAAAAACTAGAGTGAGGCGCGAAGGAATGCCTGTAGAGAGTGAAGCGGTTAGTGACAAGGTAAAATTAGACTGCCCTGACCAATACCGAGAGAGATTAGAAAGACTATTTAAAGCTAATAAGCGAGTGTTAGCTAATTCAGATAAGGAATTAGGTAAGACGCATACAGTAAAAATGTCGATTGACACAGGAGACCACCAACCAATAAAGATGAGGCCGTACAGAACGCCTATTTATAAGAGAGAGTTGGTTGAGAAAACAGTGAAGGAGATGAGAGAGGCTGGAATTATTGAGCCATCTCAATCACCTTGGGGTTTCCCAGTAGTAATAGTAGAGAAAAAGGACGGGGGAAATAGATTTTGCGTAGATTTTAGAGAACAATAAGATAACAAAATCTACTGCTTATCCTCTGCCCTTGATAGACGATATTTTAGCGATGCTAGGGAAGGCTACATGTTTTTCCTCCTTAGATTTAAGATCAGGTTACTGGCAAGTGGCAGTAAACGAGAAGGACAAACCTAAGACGGCTTTCTGTTGTCATATGGGGTTGTTCCAGTTCCGTGTTATGCCGTTTGGGCTAGCAGGAGCTCCTGGTGTTTTTCAGTCATTAATGGCAATAGTGTTGAGAGGATTTGAACATTTTGCCATGGCATATTTGGATGATATCTTAATATTTTCAAAAACCCCGGAAGAGCACTTTAAACATCTACAGGCTGTGTTAGATCGTCTAAAATATCATGGCTTGAAATTAAAGATGGAAAAGTGTCAATTTATGAGGAAAGAGACTAAATATTTAGGATTCATCATAGACCAATCTGGAGTAAGGCCAGATACTGATAAAGTAAAAATTATAAGGGCGATGCCAGAACCTCAAACAGTTAGACAAGTTAGAGCATTTATAGGAACTGTAGGTTATTACAGAAGGTTCATAGCAGGATTCTCTAGAATAGCTATACCACTAATTAATCTAACGAAGAAATATGCAAGGTTTGATTGGACCGAGGCGTGTCAGAAAGCATTCGATACGTTAAAGGCCGAACTGACATCCATCCCTTTATTGATTTATCCCGATCTGAACAAGCCTATGGTCTTATATACGGATGCTAGTGATACGTGTGTGGGAGCGTGCTTGACTCAGCCATGTGAAGAAGCAGAAGCTGTAATCCCGGGAATAAAGGACGAAAAGCCTATCTACTTTCTCTCTCACAAATTGACAAAGACCCAACAGAAGTGGCCCGTGATTGAAAAAGAGACCTATGCCATCGCGTACGCTTTGCAAAAGCTGCATTTCTATTTAGCGGGTGCGACGTTCGTAATAAAGACAGATCACCGTCCATTACAGTACTTGTTCGATGCTGAATGGAAGAATCGAAAGGTGCAACTGTGGGCTATGCAACTGAGTGGCTACGACTGTAAAATAGAGTACCTGTCCGGGAAAGAAAACACGTGTGCAGACTTATTATCTAGAATTCCCGAAGCAGTAGAAGAAGACGCTGACGCTAGTGATCAGAATCTAGTCAGTGATAATAACTATAGAATTTGCATACTTAACTCCCAGCAATTGCAGAATAAGCCCCCAGAGATAGAAGATGAAATAGAGTCGGAAGAAGATGACTCTGAAGAAAACGATTCCGATAAGTGGGAATCGATAGACCTGAAACTACTTAAGTTAGAAGCGAGAAAAGACGAAGAATATAGTATACTTAAGAAATCGCTCGTAGAAGGAAAATTACCGCCCTCAAAATCGAGGAAATACCTGTTAGAGGATGATCAGGTATATTATGTAAATGGGGAAGAGAAGAATCCAATGCTACGCTTGTGTGTCCCAGATGGTCGTGTGAGGACTAGTTTAGTGCAGGTAGCGCATGACGGGTTAGGTCATGTAGGTATTGATAAAACTTACTCGATTTTAGCGAAGAAATATTATTGGCCTGGTATGTATAAACATATCCACTCCTATGTGACAGAGTGTGTTACTTGTCAGAAGCGGGCAGTAAAAGGAGCTAAGACACCCCTAATAGAGACTGATATTCCCTCATATCTATTTGAGAAGTGGAGTATGGATGTCTCAGGGCCATATAATATTAGCAATAAGGGAAATAAGTATATAGTCAGCATGGTCGATTGGTTAACGAGTTGGGTAGAGGCATTCCCAGTGCAAAGGAAGGATGCACAGACCATGGCGGAGATACTAATGAATGAGATTTTCCCTAGGTATGGTGTCCCACGTGTGTTAGTGACAGACAACGGTGGAGAATTCGTAAATGCCGTTGTAAAAGAGGTGACGGGATATTTGGGAATAAAGCATGTTACCACCTCTCCATACCATCCACAGAGCAATGCAAAAGTAGAGAGATTCCATAGGTCTTTGGGAGATACGCTGTCGAAGCTATCAGAGGATGAAGTCGAGAATTGGGACTTGTTCTTGAATCAGGCCTTGGCAGCGGCCAGATTTTCACATAACGATACGACTAAATTCTCTCCATATTACCTGGTACACAGTAGAGATGTAGTGCTACCATTGGACAATCTCCTACTACCAAAAAAAAGGTATACTGGGGAAGAAAATCATAAAAAAATGATTGAGCAACAGCATTCTCTGTTTAGTCAAGTGCGTCGAGGGATTAGGGCAGCACAGAAAAAACGTAACAAAAGAGTCAATGATGGAAGGATCAAGAAAACATATGACGTTGGCGACCCAGTATACTACAGAGCACAGGTTAGAAAAGGAAAATTAGATCCTAGATGGAAACCATACTATAGGATAGTAAAACAAATGGGACCAGTGACATATAAAATATGGGATCAACTGACGAATAGAACGAAGAGGGTTCACGCGTCAGACATCTGTGAAGCCAATATTAGGGAGTGGAAAATGCCTAATATACAGACAGATAGACCTGTAAGGAAAGCCACCCTGATAGATCCGGAAGGAGATTGGGAAGATATGGATAGGTGGGCTGATGAAGTAGCGGATGAACAGGAGTTAGAGTTAGAATTTGAGGTAGAGAATACCGACTCGCTACCAGAGATAACAACTACGCCTCCAGATTCGGAAGGTTTGGAATCTGAAGATGATATTCCACTATCGGTACAGAGAGATAGAGAGGCTGGTAATGAGAATAGGGCTGAAGAATCAGAGAGCAATGCGATTCCGTCGACACAGCCCCCAGAGGTAATAGGCGATGTTAGGGGACCTAGACTTTTGCGAAGCAGTGTAAGACGACCTATCAATGTTATCTCTAAAACGGGGAAAGTTACAAATAGCGATGAAGAAGATAAGGAAGACGAAGAGGATGAAACTGATTCTTTCGTTAAGTTATTTATGGAACTGGAATTGAGTGACTAAAAATAAAATGGAACAAATAGTAAAGGAACGTTACTATGTGTATTTGTAGGATGCGGCGTCTAATAATGATGATGGCGGTGATGGTTGGATTGACAGTAGCATTACGCCACACACACAGTACGGTATTTAAGAAGACCAGCGAGGTAACGATTACTCATTCTAAGTGGATCCTGACGTTCGTCATTGATCTGAGAGCGTATCGGAAGGTTCAAATGGAACTAGAAGACGAAGTTAACTTAGCAGCGCACTTAAAGCTGCAGATGCAAAAAAATCAATCAAAACTTGGGATAAATTCTAATACAGCGTTATTTGTATCACTAGGAGGACGGTTAGATAAGATGAAACAAAGACTCCGATACATTGGAGGATATTTTAGGGATATTGGATTGCTAGCAGCAGATGGGACCCAAAAACGAGTTAGAAAGAGATCTATACTTCCTTTCGTAGGTAAAGCACTACACGTATTATTCGGGGTCGTATCGGAGAGTGACACAGAAGTATTAGAAAGGCATACAAGCAGTTTAGAGGAAAATCAACAGAAGATAAAGCACGTCATAGAGGAAAGCTTATCAATAGTGAACGTTACTAGATACGAACTGACAGAACATAGACAAAGAATAAACTGGCTATCGAAAGCCTAAACGAAAGTTTGACTTTTATGGCTAGAAGAATAAGTATGGTAGAGGCTGTAACTAAGCAAATACTGGAACTGATGACGATGACAAACCAACTCGACTCATCAATTCACTTATTGACAGTGGCAATGGAACATGTTAGGACACAATTAAATTTACTTTCATTAGCGCACATGTCACCGAGCATCATACCCCCCAAAGACTTAAAAACAATACTTGGGATGCTTCAGGCAGACTTGCCACATACTTTATGCTTACCAGTAGATCTAAAGAAGAGTCTATGGGAATATTATAAAACCTTGAGTTGTGCTACGATGTTACAAAATGATAAGATTTACGTAATGGTTGAGTTACCTTTATTGGATAGAAATAGCGACTTCGAAGTATTTAACGTAATTAATTTACGGATACCGTTTCCTACTAATGTCACTGAGATGAGAGCAGTAGCAAGGTACAAAGTTGAAACCGAAGGAATAGCTTTTAACCCAGCCCGAACCAAATCCATAGTGTTGTCACCTAGCAAAGCACTAGCGTGTAGCATGAATGCACTAAGAGTTTGTGCAGTAGAAAGTCCCATCTATGCAACTAACGGACACAAGTTATGCGTAGTTCAATTATTCCAAGGTAATGAGGAGGGGATCAATAAATATTGTGGAGCAGAGGTGTCAATTGATATACTAACCCCCCAAGCTATACATCTATCTGATGGTGTTTGGGCAGTTGCCTCAACTAGTGAACGGAAGTTGTCGAAAGTCTGTAAGGGATGGCAACAAGGGGAAATACTTATTCATCCACCTATGACCATTATAGATCTACCTATGAGTTGCGCAGCGTTTGGCCCAACTCTAGAGATCTTGCCGTCCTACAGATTTAAAGAGAAGTTTGAACTCAGAAATGACTTTCTGTCATTAACTAGAATACCGCGTGTAAATTGGTCAAAGGTATGGACACCTATCACTAAGGAATTTCCGAAGATAGAAGCTCGCGAAATTCCACCTCTTTTGAAACTGAACGGAAAGATCGATATGAGCGAGTTATTAGATGAGTTACGAGCAGTGAAGGATGGTAATGAACCAGAAAAATGGCGATGGGAAAAAGTAAGTAAATGGTTAAATCCTACAATAATCATCTTGGTCGTGATAATGATAATAGCTTTTCTAGTGTATGGGAAAAGGAGAGTTAGCTACATTAATAGCCTCCTAAGGGCTGGAAAGGATGCTAATAAAATAGATAAGGACGAGAGTAACCCTCAATTAGAGCACTTAAAAGGAAAAGTCCATTCGTTGTTTGAAATGAATAGGGATGAGCATGAAGTGAGGAACGCTACCGTGGTTTCTGATAAAAACACCAGACCTGATCAATCTGGTACAGAATCAAGACTACCAGTGAACCCCGCATCTAATACCCTACCAACGTTGGAGATACATATGTGAAGAAGCCAGATAACCAAGAAAGAGCCATGGAATGAAATCCGAGGAAAAATGGACTATTGACTAAATAGTTGCATGCATTGAAATGTGTATATGTATATATATAAAAAAAAAAAAAAAAAAAAATTAATGAGGTTTATGGACAATCGTATGAACTGAAAGCAGATTTGAAAAACGCTAAACTCTAAAAGAGAACTTTTTGCGTGTGCATGAATGATACAGTTTTTTTTCTTTAAGAACGAATCCAATTGATGAACTATTATAAATTGTAAAACCACAAAGAGCCATGGTATTAAGGCCCAGAAAGAAGAAGTGGGTTAGAAAAAATATTGAGTCCAATATTGTTTCTTTTAAGTGGGGGAGGTATGTAACCAAGTTATGGGGTTGATATGCCGTTATAGAGAAAGAGGCAAAAGAACGAAAAAATAGGACGATCAAATGACTCTTTGGTTAGAACAGACAAAGGAAAAAGTATGTCAAGAGATACTTATTGTTGTAACGGTCAGAGTTTGGAGTGAGCTGGCTGTTTATTTTGAAACACAGAATTCGAGATGAAATGACAGGCGGTTGTTTATTTTAGAAAACAAGGTTTGAAAGCTGATGACAGGCAAGTTTTCTTGTTGTAAACAAATACAAACTCGTGATGTTTAAAGGGCATTGATGGATATGTATATATTCCTCGAACACAGAGAAAAGAACAGAAAGAGAAGAGAGGAGGGGAGAAGAGAGAAAAAGAGAGAATTCGATTTTGGCGAATTCAGATGGTGTTAAAGTCGGGCAGAGATGGCTTTTGACTTAAAACACGTATCTCCTATGCCCGAAAAACTTATCCGAACTCGAGTCACAAGCTACCGTTTTAAAATAGCTACAGCCAACTTCCTTCAAACTCTGAAATATTATTAGACCATTATTATTGTGAATAAACCCAGATTAATTGTTTATTCGTGTGTGGAATCATTTTAATTTCCTTTTTCACCACACTAAAATCCACGGCTCTCTTATCGGCGATGTTCACCAGTAAGTGAGTACACAACGACAGGTCCAGAGTATAAATTTAGACGATCAATTGATAATTCTGTCACTACCCCATATCAGCAACATTAAAACGGCTAAGAATTATCACCGGCAGTGGTCACTGGAAGGACGAAAATAGTGAGCTGCAAACCGCCAGAGTCGGGTCGTTTTCAGGCTGCCATAATTGGAGTGGAAGAGTTCTGAGGTCGACGATCGTCTCAACCGACCGGCTGAAGGGGGTGACACGTACAGTCCGCGTACCCGTGTTTAACGTCCAACGCGGACGGGTCAATGTTGATGTCTACGCCATGCTGCCCAAAAGGTCGACTGACTCGTTTGGGCGCAAAATGCTCTTCTTATAGATCCAGACCGGTTCCAGAGAGTATTAGCTTCTGCTGATATTTTGCCGTTTGGAAATTCGTTAAAAAGATTTTCTTAATTTTCTCATTGGCTGGTTGTGTCAACTACGTCAGCCAAACATATGTTATTTTTACTTTTGTTGTTTGAGAAAAGTGTGTGGGTGTATTTGAAATTGTGTCGTTGCTGAGAGATTATGTTTTCTTCAAAATGCGTGGGGAAAATTGCAATGAATAATGGTTCGTTATTTCGCGCGCTCACGCACGTGTGCATACGTGTTCCTTGTTGGAAAAGTTTTCAGAAGAAAACCAAAAATGTTTATCGAAATAAATAAAAAAAGGTTCTTTTATGTATGTCAGTTTAGAAAATTCGTAGTAAGGATTTTGTAATATGTCTGTCCGTGACAGTTGCGAGTTGCGTGTAAAATCTGTTTTTTGTCAACACGAGGCTTGTTGTTTGCGATCGTGTTCAAATTTGTTTCGTAGAATTGATAAATTCTTTAAATTTGAACCGTTCTAGTAGAATTGGAAGTCGTTAAGTTGCTTGTTGCTAAACGTTGGTGCCGAGTTTTTTGTTGATGAGTTTACTTCGGTGGAGGTTGTGAAAAATAAATGTGTCGAGTGTGCTCTTTTGTGAAGAGTGTTTTGTTTTGTATGGCTAGTCACCAGTAACGCGTTTTTGTTGGACTCAACTGTTGAGTAAACAGATATTTATTTTTTCTGGGGGGGGGGAAAAATGCTGCTTTTCTGTGAAAATAATTTTTTTGTAAGATAATTTTGAGAGGGGAATTTTTTGTAGCAGCGAATATTTACACCATGTGTATAAATGGAGTCGAGTTGACCCATGTTTTTGTTGTTGTTGCACGTAAAAGGCAGAGAGTAAGTAATAGAAAAAGGTAGCATGCAAAACAGTGAAAGTCCAAGCCAGGTATTAGAATTTTTCGTACACTTAGAAAGTTGTAGCGTCTACCCCGGAACTAATTTTGACCTAGCCGACAAAATTATGGACGTGACCTTTTCCATAGCCCCAGTTCACACGATGCCCTGCCTAACGTCGCAAACCCCTCCACGGATGTACGCGAGGAACTAGAGCGACAGGCTCAAATGATTCACGACCTGAGTGAACAGTTACGTGGCCTCGAGCTCAAACCAAAAATGCATAAGCACCCCACTGAGCGAGTCCGTCCCCGGCGATTTAGCAGCACTCAGAACAGCAGTGGGCTCTGCAAGTACCACGCGCATTTCGGTGAAAGAGCTTACCGATGCCACCAGCCATGTTCATATACGAAGAAACGTCTCTCGGGAAACGCCCAGGCCAGGCAGTAGGAGCGGCAGACACTCCTGGCAAGAACAACATTCGTCGCACCCTGTACGTGACTGATAGAACCACTAGTATACGATTTCTCGTTGATACCGGTGCAGAAGTCCTAAGAAGTTTGTGAAAGAGAAGCGTCCTCAATCAAACTTATTTCTACATGCAGTGAATCACTCCTCCATTCCTACTTACGGAGAGACATCGATAACATTAAATCTTGGATTACAGCACGCACTATGTTGGGTTTTCATCGTCGCGAAACTACTCGTTCCGATTTTAGGGGCGGATTTTCGGCATCATTTCGGCATCCTTATAGATGTCAAACACTGCAAACTCATTGATAATAATACTGGACGTTCCGTGCAAGGCATAATCAGTGGGTCGACCGAAATCAGCTCAGTTATACGTAAAGACACCACGGATCCGTATACAGATTTGCTGCGAGGTTTCCTGGAATTAACTCGTCCTATGTTTAACGGTGACAAAGTTAAACACGATGTCACTCATCATATCCAAACAAGGGGACCGCCTGTGAGCGCGCGCCCGCGCAGACTTAAACCCAATCGTTTAAGGGCCGCTAAACAAGAATTTCAGCACATGTTGGATTTAGGTATTATTCGACCCTCTAAT
This sequence comes from Euprymna scolopes, assembly GCF_053919585.1. Classification (NCBI taxonomy): domain Eukaryota; kingdom Metazoa; phylum Mollusca; class Cephalopoda; order Sepiida; family Sepiolidae; genus Euprymna; species Euprymna scolopes. The sequence continues at coordinate 81,049,196 of NC_136490.1, forward strand.
AGCAACTGGTCATTGCCACTCCACATGGTGCCAAAAAAATCAGCCGGCGAATGGCGCCCTTGTGGGGATTACCGCGCACTTAACAGTCGCACTACTCTGGACAATTACCCTATTCCGCATTTGCAAGACTTTTCTAACTCGCTTCACGGAAAAACAGTGTTCTCCAAAATTGACCTTGTTCGCGCGTACAACCAGATTCCCGTACACCCAGAGGATGTTTCTAAGACTGCGATCACAACTCCTTTCGGCCTTTTCGAATTCTTACGCATGTCCTTTGGATTACGTAATGCAGGGCAATCTTTTCAACGCTTTATCGACGCAGTTTTGCGAGGACTACTGTTCGTCTATGCATATATCGACGATCTCCTCGTGGCAAGTGCATCAGAACGTGAACACTTACAGCATCTGCAGCAGCTATTTCACAGATTGACAGATTATGGCGTTATTATTAACCCCCAAAAATGCGAGTTTGGAGTTTTCTCACTTTCGTTTCTCGGCCATTTAATCGACAAAGAAGGTATTCCAGAGAAAGTCCAATCTATAGTCGATTACAAGCTCCCACTTCACTTCGTAAACTTCGAGTTCCTCGGTTTAATTAATTTCTATCGACGTTTCGTGCCCCATTGTGCTGAAATCGCGCAGCCATTAACCGACGTACTCAGAAATAAAAACAAAAAAATGAGACGATTACATTAAGCGAAACAGAATTACGTTCCTTCGATGAGGTCAAGCAGGCATTAACAGAAGCGACAATGATGGTTTTTCCCCATCCAGATGCACCCCTAGCTTTATCCGTCGATGCATCCGACGTTGGCATTGGAGGTGTACTGCAACAATTAGTGGATAATACTTGGCAACCACTAGCTTTTTTCTCAAGGCGTCTTCAGCACACTGAAACCAAATGCAGCACTTTCAGTAGGGAACTTTTGGCCGCATACTGCGCAGTTAAACACTTTCGTTATATGTTGGAAGTATCCACTTTCACGCTTTTTACGGATCACAAGCCGTTATCGCATGCTTTGCTTGCCAAGCCCGGAAAACACTCACCCAGGGAAGCTCGCCATTTGGATTTCATATCACAATTTACTGCGGATATCAAGTATATCAGAGGGAAGGAGAACGTAGTTGCAGATGCATTATCGAGAATGCACATCGATGCCATTCAAGCGATTGACGAGATCGACCTCCACCAGATCGCCATCGACCAACGGGATGACGAAAAACTAAATCGCTTACATCACTCCGAAAATCTAACTTTCAAGCAAGTCCCAGTACCTTTTTCCAACGAGACGATATGGTGCGATGTTTCGAACGGTCATGAACGCCCCTATGTACCCCTTAAGAATAGGCGAGCTGTCTTCTTTCAATTACACAACTTGTCACATCCTGGCATTCGTTCCACGCAGAAGCTGGTGACTTCTCGTTTCTTCTGGACAGCCATTAACCGAGACGTTCGCGAATGGACCAAGAGTTGCATCCCTTGCCAGAAATAGATTTCAACACGTTCACATAGATTTAGTGGGTCCACTCCCACATTTGAGAAACTGTACATACTTATTGACTTGCATCGACAGATTCTCTAGATGGCCTGAAGCCATCCCCATCGCAGATATTTCCGCAGAAACTGTTGCCCGAGCCCTGGTTACACATTAGATATCACGTTATGGTGTGCCTCACACCATCACAACCGATAGGGGCAGACAATTCGATTCCTATCTTTTTTCTGAGTTGTCTCGCCTACTGGGAATCAAACACATAAGGACTACCTCGTACCACCCGGCGGCAAACAGCATGATCGAGCGTCTGCACCGTCAGTTGAAAGCAGCTATTAGAGCACATTCCGACCCTAACAGGTGGACAGAATACCTCTCCTTCATTCTATTAGGCATCAGATCCACCATAAAAGCAGATATTGGCTTTACGCCTGCCGAAATGATTTACGGAACAACGCTGACTCTCCCTGGACAGATGGTCGCACCGACCACTCCTACACGCATGCCTGACCCAACAAGTTATACCTCTCGTGTGAGGGAATACTTGGCGAAACCTTTTAACGTTGCCCCGAGAACACAGAACACACGCACTCACGTCCCCAAAGACATACAATCGTGGACTCATGTGTTTGTTCGGGACGATGGAGGCACAGCTTGACTGCAAACACCGTATTCCGGTCCCTTTAAGGTATTGAAACGCTACTCAAAGGTCTTCGTTATCGACATTGACGGAAGACGAGATTCAGTCAGTGTTGATCGCCTGAAGAAAGCTATTCTGGATGACGATGTGCTAGCACGCAAACGGACACAAAACACTGCAGTTCAGAACGGAAACTTCGATTCACCAGTAATTACAACTTCTACCAAATCGGGCAGATCAGTGCAACGTCCTCACCGATTTGCTGTGTATACCTAGTGACTTTTCCACTTTCTTTTGTTCGACATACTGTCTAGTAGGGGGGTATGTAGCGTCTACCCCAGAACTAATTTTGACAGTGACATTGAACATTCACCGCTTCCGGAGAGTTCCAAGAAAAAGACAAAAAAAGCCGTGGCGCCAAATTCGAGGAGTCTCTCGCCCTTTTTTTGCTGGTGCACCCCAGAGGAGTAAGACACGTTACTGCCATGCTCTGTCGCTCGTGCGCAATACACCCTGCCCCGTTTCCAATGGTGAAACCACACAAAAAAGAAAAGACATTCTTCTTATCTATTCACGCCGCTCCTTACCCGAACGAATTTTCTAAAGAAAATTAATTTATCGCTTCAACCCAACTTATTGCCAAAAATATTTGACCAGTCGGGAAGGATTTCTTCTTCTTTATTTTCGGACTAAAGATAACACGAGTGTGATACACCAGGGCAAATAAATTCACACCTATTATAACAAGCTAAGTCTGATTATTTGTTTTTAATTGATTTTTCTAAATATTTACTTTCGTATTAATGTTTTTGAAAAATTAATTTTAAGTGAGCTGTCCGTTGTTTTGCCCAGCGAGCACCTCACATCAAAAAGACAAACCCATAAGTTTCAGCGAATTTAAAGTGGCATTGCATAGTTACGAAGAGACTAATCGTATGCTCGTGGACAATAATAACTCCAGCAATATTATGAAGTTCAAAAATGCTTCTCCAAAAGTAATTTTCCCAAGAGAAAGAATAAAATTATCTGCTATAATTGTGGACGACCAAACCACAAAAGTTTCTAATGTCGATATAAATGCTTTAAAATGGACTCCGTAAAAAACGTTGAGAACTTTCAGGAAGAACATACATTTCTATTCACATATAACTTTGACAATACCACAAACGGTAAATATCTCCTTGTAGACTGTGGTGCTACAGTGCACGTTATCACCAAGGAATCTGATTTTATTAATTTTGATTCCAACTTTAAACCTCAAAGTCATTTTGTCGAACTTGCCGACAGTAGTCAAATAAATGATATAGTCTTGAAGAGGCGATGCTAAAATATCCCTAAAAAATAATAAAGGCGAAATCTGTAACTGTATTCTAAAAAATGCTCTGTTCATGCCTACATTTAAGCAAGACATATTTTCCGTGCAGGTTGCAATTAAACAAGGTGCGAATATACAATTTGGCCAAAATACATCAAAATTGATATACCCCAATGGAACTGACATTAAAGAAAATGGCCGACTATATTATTTAAAAAGTATGGTTCCCTCAAAAACTCCTGTCACGACTTGGAAACCTGGCATAAAATTCTAGGACACTGCAATACAGTTGATATTAAAAAATTACCAAATGTAGTCGAAGGCATGAAAATAATACCTTCAGACGATCTCCCAATGCCAGACAAAAAAGCTACGAAAATTCTCTCACTTGTGTATTGTGACTTATGTTGTAATTAAGACAAGCGTATGTTAGCAAGAAAAACGTGAACACGGAGATTGTGTATATACATATATATGCATATATTTATTCTCGACAAATGAGATGTTAGAAGAAAAAAAAAAAAAAAGAAAGGATCGTTAGTATTTACTCGAAGTTGACTGGGACGACGATAAGGTATCGGCCGTGGCGACGTTGGTGAGAAGAGAGGTGGTTGATGTTTGGCTGGTGCGTCAGTGAAGTAGCAGTCGTGGCGACGGTGAAGACGACGATTAAGACGGCGTCGGAGAAGAGGAAGGTGCTGATGTTGACAGCGTTCGAGGCGAAGATGACGGCGTCGGTGACGAAGACGGCGGAGGCAGCAACGAACGTGAAGCATGATGTGTTTGACTGGTCGGTCTGTCTAACTGCCGATTTGAACATGCTGCCCCTTTTTTATATCGAGGCGTGATGAAAAAGTGGTTCGAGAAAGCCTGTGTTTAATTTAGGCGTGAGGCATTGTCATTGGCCGAAAAATATAAATGTTATTTTGCCAATGCCTGCGGAATTGCCCGTAAATCGCCTGAGATTTGTATTTCTGTTTTATAACAAAGCTCCCCCAGATCTCAGACAGATTTACAATTTGTGGGTGTGTTTAGTAGTGTAGTGTTTAGATCATGACAAAGTCCCTGAAGCGGGTGGGGAGGTTCCCTCTTGTTGTTCTCACCGGGGGTAGGGTCGGGATAGTGTTATTGTCGTGTGGTGATGATGTTGAGGGATTCATGTTTTGATTTTGTGGGGGGTTATTTGGAAAATGTTGTGTGGCGTGAAGCTGGTTGGTGTTGCAAGGTGGGGGCAGGGGGTTTGTTTTGCACAAATGTGGTGGGCGAGGGGCCAAGCGTCTGATATGTGCGCGGTGGATCCAGGCTGTATCGCCCTTTTCATTTTGCACCTGAGACATCATGTCATTTGTTTTATGATTGTGAAGTCACCTACCCATGGTAGATGAGATGATTGTGCCGTTGCTGATTGTGGCCGATGGAGTAAAACTTTATCACCTACTTGTATCGGGTCTTGACAGGTAAGGTGATGAGTGCCTTTCTCAAGTTTGTGATCGGCCTCGTCATTGGCCAGGGTGACATGGTGGTGGACCTGTCTTAACAAAGCGTTGATTTGCATGCCATATGCTCCCGGGTCGTCGCTTTTAATTTGTTTATTATGAAGCGTAGGCAAACCAATGTTGGGGTGACGACCGGTGATTGCATAATGAGGGGAGACACCGGTAGCGCTATTAGTCGTGGCGTTCATGGATGAGACTACCGATTCGAGGACGTCAGTCCATTCACAATTCCTCTCCTCGCATAGCATGTATAGGGCATTTTTCATTGTCCGATGTTGCCGCTCAATGTTCCCCGAGCTTTGTGGACGCCAGGGGCAGTGGAGCTCCTGTGTGATGGACAGCTGGTCACAGAATTGTCTATAGACTTCTCCTGTGAAGTGTGTGCCCCGATCAGAGGAAACTATTCTTGCAATTTCCCTGTGCCGAAGAAAAAACTGAAACAGCCCGCGGGCCGTGTCAATGGCATGGTCCCTTGTACATGGTATCGCCGTGAAATAACGACTAAAGCTGTCCAAAATCGTCAGTATGTACCGTTTTCCTTTCGAATTTGGCATTGTTACAAAGTCGATAAAGACCAGCTCGAATGGCCTTTTTCCACGTTTGCAGTGACCCATCGGCCAGTGGGTGCATTTACCATAGTTCCCTTTGCATTTTGCGCAAGTTTCGCAAGAGTCGACATAGGCCTTAATGTCGCGGTTCTTGAACTCCCACCAGTAGCCAGACAAGAGTTTTCGCATGCGAGTGATGCCTGAGTGGTTGCTGCCCTCGTGGGCCTGGAAGAGGTATCTGGGACGAAGTTTATATGGCACAACCAGTTTGGGGGAGTTATTGCTGTCCCTCATCATCAGCATGGCGGTACCCGGTTCCAGAAAAAATTGTTGGAAGTGATGTTTGAAGAGCGTAGCTCGGTGATCGCTAGGATCAAAATGTGGTTCACTGGGGTTGGTTGACTGGAGGGCACTGATGATCTTTGCTAAGGTTTCATTCTTCTGTTGTTCGTTGTGGTTGTAGATTTTCTCCGTAGGGATGGGAGATGAGTGGTATGCGAAGAATGCATTGCTGATATGTTCTTGGGTGTGGGCGTCCCGTGTTGTGTGTGTCTTGGAAATGAGTTGTAGACTGTGTGAGTCGTTGAGGCACCAAGATGGGATGTATATGTGTAAGGTTGATCCACTTAGCTCGAAAGTCTGGCCTGCTGGGGTCGGGTCATGTGGAGTTTTGATTTTTCTTTGTCCATTACCTCTGCTGAGCATGTCGGCCCAAATGTTGGATTCACCCTCGATGTATTCCAGGACAAATTTATAGCATGAAATTTCTTCCTGCCATCTTCGTATTTTGGCGTTATTGAATTCTCGTTGATCCAAATATGTTAATGATCGATGGTCGGTGAAGAGAACAAAAGGGCGGCTTCGGAGGAAATAATTGAATTTGATTATCGCCCACTTGACAGCGTGGGCCTCCCGTTCTGTTGTGGACCAGTTCTGTTCTGTGGAGTTAAAAGTATGGGAGGCAACAGCGACGATATTTTTCTTCCCGTTGTCAGTCTCTTGCATTAGTATCGCACCAGCGTCGGTGGTGAGTGTAAACAGCTTGGAAAAATCCGGAAATGAAATGATGGGTGGTGAAGAGAGTCGTTCTTTAATTTTTTTTAAGGCTTTGTCGGCGCTCTCTGTCCATATGAAGGGTTTATTGATCTTGTTGAGATCATGTATGGGAGACATGAGTTTTGAGAATGTGCCCGACCTGATTTGTTCCTGTAGGCGCGTCTCAAGGAACTGTCTGATCCATACCAGTCGGCCGATGAGGCTTTGTAACTCCTTCTTTGATGTTGGGGGCTTCATTTCTCGGATAGCTCGAACGTATTCGGGGTCAGGCTTGAAGCCTTCCTTGGTTATAATGCGACCCAGGAATTTTGCCTCGGTTGTGAGGAATGAGCACTTGTCAGGGTTTAGTTTGAGTCCAAAATTTCGGAGGGCGGTGAAAAGTTGTTCTAGAGCGAGTAAGTATTCGTCAAAAGTTCTTGCGTGAACCAAATTGTCGTCGATGTAGGACGAGATGTTATCATGCGACGTGACTGTAGCCAGAGTTTCTGCTACACAGCGGGAAAAGATCTGTCCGGCCGAAGTAAGACCGAAAGCCAAATGAGTGTATTGGTAGCACTGGTCTTTCCACGTGAATGCGGTTTTGTGTCAGTCTTGCTGATCGATTTCGATTTGCCAATATCCGCTGCGTAGATCTAGGGAAGCAAAGTATGTGTTGCCTTTGCCGATCTTGTTGAATAACTGGTCAATTCTCGGTATTGGGTAAGGGTCTAGATCGACCAAGACTTTGTTCAGTGTCCTTTTGAAATTGGCTACTATGCGGACTGAACCGTTTTTCTTGCGCACAGCGAACACTGGGCTATTGAAGCCTTTGGGGTCGGTGCATTTTTCAATGACGCCTTCATTTGCCATGCGATTGATTTCCGCGTCGACATCCGCTTCTAAGGCCTGGGCGATCGGGTGTTGCTTTTGACTGCAGGACTGACCGTTGGTTGGTATGCGGACGGGTCGGATGAATGTCCCCTTTTCGCTGTTATTTGTACCAATGATGTCTGCATATCTAATGAGTAGGTCAGCTGTAGCCCCCAATTCGTCACAACGAGGGTGGCTTGGTAATGACAGTCCAGTGTTTTGCTTCAGCCAGGTAAGTTTTTCCTCTAGTGTCCGGTTGTTGGGCTGGAGTTTTGTAGTTAAGTGACTTCGGAAGACAGCGGTTTGGGGTTCAAATGCTGAAATGTGGGTTAACGAAACCGGCGGTGTGATGGGCGCTGAGTGTGTTAGGTGTCCCGAGGGAAGTATACGTCTGAATTCTACGGTAGAGTTCTGGTTGTCAATTACGTATGAGTTGAGCCTGTTATGGTGCAGGATATTTTGGCCGATCAGAATTGGAGTGTTTTGGGTTGTTACGAGTACGTTCACCTCTCTAAAAGTGGGGGAGTCAAAACTGCCAATAGTGATGTCACTGGTTAATTCGCCAAAGGCGGTGATGCTGCTGTTGATGCCTTTCACTCGAACGTCAGTGTGGGCAATGTGTTTCTTAGCTTCTTTCGGAAGCTGACATAAAGGGATGATGCATGTAGAGCATCCCGAGTCTAGCATCGCGATGGCAGAGAAATAAATATCTTCGATTCTGAAAACAGACTGGATGAGTGGTGACTGGTGGTCAGGTCCTTGATGATTGAACATGTGATGGTTGATGTGGGGGTAGGGCGAACGAGCCATCACATCTCGTCCTGCCCGAAGTGAAAATCCTGGAAGTTTGTGGATTGTTGCGGCGATGTGGGTCTATCGGCTGATGGGTCGTCATCTGTCGTGGCGACATGGGCTTGAGCTTGGGTATGAGGTGGGTGACGAAATGGGCAGTTACGCCCACGGAAGCAGGGTCGACCTCCGAGGTAATTCTGACACAATGGCGGTCTATGCTGGCGCTTCTTGTGGTATTGAGGGCGGTCCTGTCTTTGTTGTTGGTTGGTTGGGCCAGTTTGTTGAGGGTGTGGCTGCCTACTAGATCGGGGTGATAGGTTCGACTTGGGTGGCGCATTCTCCCGATTTGACTGCCATGGTCTTTGAGTGTAAAATGATTCCTGGGCAGTCGCGTGTGTGAGATCAGATTTTATACCGCGATCGAGGTACCTTTGGGCCTCGCAAGCTATACCGATCGCGTTGTAGTGGGAGTCCATAGTTTTGACCAAGTGGGGGTAAAGACTTGGGTTCCAAGCCTTCACCTTCATGCTCATCAGCATCGCGCCTATGATGGAAACAAGGCCGTCCACTGTTAGTTTGGTGTTTTTATCTTTTTTAAACTTGTTTTTAATGTGGACGGCCGCATCTCTGAGGGTGCTTTCTATGCGAGATGCGAAGTCCGGTAGTGTCTCGCCATTCAGTCGCTCCAGGTCCCAGGCACGGCTAAGGTGTTTAAAATTCGTCATCTGGCTGCCGTGTGCTGCCTGTAGGTAGTCTTTCAACGCGTTGAACGTGGATGTGTTAGCCTTCGAATCGACCATTTGTTGAAAGATTCCCTGGTCGAGGAGATCCTTCGCAGATTTGACAAACTCGCCCTCTAGACTGGGGTAGTTGTCTAATTCCGGTGTGACGTGGATGGCGTAAGCCTTGGACAGCGCTGTGATAAACTGGTTGACATCGTTACCCGGTCGAAAGGACTTTTGCTGCCTCATAATGTCCCGTATCATCTGCTGCTATATAACCAGACTGTAGTCGCCTTCCGATCGGTTTGTGTGGGGTGTTGTTGAGGTTGATAACCTCATAGCCGACAACATTTTGTCGATGTCCTCCAGTAACTCGCGGAGGGTATGTTCCGATGGTTGTGTGTCTCTGGTTTTTATGTTGAACATCAGTGCTTTCTGTTCCCGGATAAGGGTAAAAAGTTCAGCTCGTGTGAAGTCTGAATATTTGTTCATATTTTCCTTGCTGCATGCTCTGACACCAATGTTGTAATTAAGACAAGCGTATGGTAGCAAGAAAAACGTGAACACGGAGATTGTGTATGTACATATATATGCATATATTTATTCTCGACAAACGAGATGTTAGAAGAAAAAAAAAAAAGAAAGGATCGTTAGTATTTACTCGAAGTTGACTGGGACGACGATAAAGTATCGGCCGTGGCGACGTTGGTGAGAAGAGAGGTGGTTGATGTTTGGCTGGTGCGTCGGTGAAGTAGCAGTCGTGGCGACGGTGAAGACGACGATTAAGACGGCGTCGGAGAAGAGGAAGGTGCTGATGTTGACAGCGTTCGAGGCGAAGATGACGGCGTCGGTGACGAAGACGGCGGAGGCAGCAACGAACCCGAAGCGTGATGTGCTTGACTGGTCGGTCTGTCTAACTGCCGATTTGAACATGCTGCCCCTTTTTTATATTGAGGCGCGATGAAAAAGTGGCTCGAGAAAGCCTGTGTTTAATTTAGGCGTTAGGCATTATCATTGGCCGAAAAATATAAATGTTATTTTGCCAATGCCTGCGGAATTGCGCGTAAATCGCCTGAGATTTGTATTTCTGTTTTATAACACTTAGCAGGTCCGATCAGCCTGATGGGGAGAAACAATCTAAGGTACGTTTTAAACTTTATTGATGATTTTTCCGGTTTAATTATAGTTTATTTTCGAAAAAACAAATCCGACTATCCTCGCCACTAAGAAATATTTAGCTGATGTTGCCCCGTACGGTTCAGTAAAATGTATTCGCTCAGACAATGGGACTGAATTTACTAGTAAAGACTTTGAACTTCTATTAATTAACCACCGTATTAAACACGAGAAATCGGCGCCGTATTCCCCCTTCCAAAATGGCACCGCTGAAAGGGCAGGCATGGCGAACCCCTTTTTGAGATGACAAGATGCCTACTTATCGAATCGAAATTAGCGCATAGTTTATGGAAATACGCTTTAATGGCAGCAGCATATATCAGAAATAGATAGTTCAATAATAGGCTAGGAAAAACGCCGTATGAAGCGTTTTGCGGTGTAAAACCTAGAATGAACAGAATGCATCTATTTGGTTCTGATTGTTTTGCATTTGTAGAAAACACCAGTAAACTAAATACTAAAAGTGAAAAAGGTGCTTTCGTAGGTTACGATAAAAATAGCCTGGCATACTTAATCTACTTCGCAGCTCAAAATGCCATAAAAAGGGTTAGATGTGTAAAATTCAACGATACATTAAATTTCAAAAAACGGCGATCAAGTGGATGAAAAACGTGAAATATTACCTAGAATCTTAATCGATCACAATGAAAATATTAATAACGACGGCAATTACAGTACTTCTGACGAAAATAGTCACGTGTCTGGACACGTCGATACCCAATAAGGGAGCGAAAAAGGCCAGATTTATTACAAATTGAAAAGATTACGCCGTGGATTACTGTTATTCGTTGAACAGAGCACCGGAAAGTTATAATGAGGCGATTAATTCAGAAAATCACCAAGAATGGGAACAAGCTATGGTATCCGAATTGAAAGCTTTATCTGAAAATAACACATACAAAATAGTGGCAAAACCAACAGATAAAAATATAATTTCTTCACGCTGGGTTTTTTTCCAAAAAATCACAGCTTGTGGCAGTGAAACTTTTAAAGCAAGATTTGTCGCAAAAGGTTTCTCACAAGTTTCTGGAGTGGAATATTTTGCAGCATTTTCACCAACGACAAATTTAATGACAATTAGAAATTTATTACAACTTGCCACTCAATACAATTTAAAAATACATCAAATGGATGTAAAAAATGCTTATTTAAACGCTCCGATTGACTGTGAAATCTACATTTACCCTCCAGAGGGATTTAAAATGAAAAATAAAAATTGGGTGTGGAAAATATAAAATCGTTATATGGACTAAAACAAAGTGCACACAATTGGAATTTAACACTCCATAATTATTTAATAGAACAGGAATTCAAACAATGTCCCGTAGACGCGTGCATGTATACCAAAAATGTAGGTAATAAATTGTTGATTTTGGTTTTTTGGGTTGACGATATATTACTCGCCTCAAACTGTGACAACACTTTAAAAGATGTTAAAAATGAATTAAATAAAAAATTTTAAATGGCCGATCTTGGACAACTGTCATGGTTCCTCGGTATAAAATTTACCTGTGAAAATGAAACTATAACTATGAACCAATCACAATACATTGAAAAAATTCTGCTCAAGTTCGGAATGCAAGATTGTAAGCCGTGTTCAACTCCCGTCAAAATGGACATAAATAAAAATATAGGGACCGAAACAAAATTCATAGATAACCGAATATACAGAGAAATGGTAGGGAGCCTCATCTACTTGATGACCGCAACAAGGCCTGACGTATGTTACACTGTAACAAAGCTATCTCAAAACTTATCGAAACCAACAATTAAAGACCTTAATTGTGCAAAACAAATCCTTCGTTACCTAAAAGGAACCAAGGAACAATCATTAAGATTTAAAAAATCTACATATCCTCTAAATTTAGAAGGCTTTTCGGATTCAGATTGGGCTAACTCTGAGGATAGAAAGAGTATAGCGGGGTATTGTTTTAGACTGTAAAAGACTGGACCTATGATCTCTTGGAAAACTAAAAAACAACAAATTGTTGCCCTTTCTACTTGTGAAGCAGAATATGTGGCTCTTACTCATTCCGCACAAGAGGCAATTTTTCTGAAAACCCTTCTAAAATCTATTTTAAAACCAAATCTAAGTAAAAAACCTATAGTAATTCATTGTGATAATCAGAGCAGGATCTTAGCAAATAATTCTATGATTCATCAAAGGTCGAAGCATATTGATATCAGATATCATTTTATAAGGGATGAAATAAGGAAAAAATCTATTACTCTTACTTATGTGACGTCTGAGAATAATATATGCATTTTCACTAAACCCATAAAAAGAATAAAATTAAGACATTTTATAACCGAACTTTTTGCAATCTAATTATGAATAAATCTCTTTTCAGAAACCCAAAAGGAGAAGCATGAACAGGCAAAAAAATAAATAAATAAAAATTTGTAAATTGTCCCGGGCACGACGTTAAACTGCGACCATTTCTACCTTACTAACCAAATTAACCAACTAATACCTAACATAATGTTTCCAGTTTTTGTTACAAAAAAAAAAAGAGAAAAAAAAGCCACTTGTTAAAACCCTTTTGTAAACTTCCTATTTGTCAAATAGTTCTTGTTGTATCTCTTTTTTTTTGGCAAACATTTGTTAAAACAAAACAAAAAATGTATATTTGTGAATTTTTGTGCATATGTTTATATGTATTTGAAAAGTATTATATTTGTATGTTTATATTTGTTGGAAAAGTGTTTATTTTTATATGTATAAAAAAAATGGCTTCTTTTTGCACACATTATACCAATATATTAATTCTTTTTGACCAATGAGAATAAAGACAAATTCCCCTAAAACTAGAAGAAGTAAAAAAAGAAGGGGAAAGAGGACTAAAAAAAGAAAAAACAACAAAAAAAGACAATTATTTTATTGGTTTATTTTTCTTTGTTCATTTATTTTTTTCTTTATTTTTTTTCTTTCCTATTTCTCAAGTGAAACCAAAATTGAATCCGAAAGATTTTTCCATTATATCTAAAAGGGGGTGTGTAAAATGTTTTTGACTCCTTATTGGATTCGCCAATCATTTTTATAACCAACGGCTGTGCTAAACAACCAATACTAAACGTCCCAAAATTATTATAAAAATTGTCGAATTTTTTATTCAATAAGTTCGCCGTTCCCTACTCGTTAGTGACGGCAACGCTCGGTCTCTGCCGGCCAAGACTAAAGTTCATACTGCAGTCCACGCTCTAAGAGTCCGAGTTCTTTTTTTTTTTTACGCTTGACTTCGCAAGGACCAGCCCCTTCTTGGGGATTTGGACCAGCAAAGTTTTGCTTTTCATTGTTTTATTCTGATTGTTTTTGTTATTGCCCTCGGGCAAATTACTAACTGTTCTTGTTTTCGTTTTTATTGCAGGTAGTCCGAGGTCCAGCTAGTGCTTAAGCAGCCGGCAGGACCAAGGGAAACCGACGTGCCTTTTTAGGCGAAGGTCCCCTTGGCTTCCAAATCGGCGGGCATCTAGTTGGGCCTTGGGCCATCAAAATAGATGGAGCAGGCCGCTGCTCCTGCCACCTTGGGGGACGCCCCAGATGTAGGTGCCGAGAAGGGTTTGGGGGGTGCCGTCCCGAAAGGCACCCCCTTGTCGAGAAGGGTCTCGGGGGTCGCCACCCCCAGTTCGGAAGGGTCGAGTGCCGGTGCGGTTCCGGGGGTCGCCACCCCCAACTCAGAAGGGTCATTTTCGGTTGCGTCGCAGTCGCTTTCCACCCCAATAGCATCTGGCAGGGTTGCAGACGCCGTGCAGGGCACCCCCAGTGCAGGTGCGCCCGGTTGGGTTTCGGGCACGGGGATGACCTCCCAGGAGGACATCCCTAGATCAGTAAATGCAGGATGGCCGTGGATCATGCCTGATACGGGAACAGCAACGTCCAGGGAGGAGGAGATCGAGGGCTGGAAAAGATTCGTTGAAGAAACCCCAGGTGGACCGTGGAAAGGGAAGAGAAGGAGGCGTCCCGCAAGGAGTTGGGACAAAGAAGCACCAACGATTTCGCAGTCGGCTAGGGGTAGCCCTAGAAAGTCGGCGGAAGAAAGCCTGAGGAGAACGAGGTCCATGGAGGTGTTTGTAGTGGATGGGTGCTCCCCGGGTGTGGGGGGATCGAAGATGGTGGAGTCGGAAAAGAAAGAGGAGTGGCCAGCTCTCTCATTTACGGATTCCCCGATATCGGCAGCACAGAGGACCCCAGCACAGAGGACCCCAGTACAGAGGACCCCAGCAGCAGCGGTAACAGTGGAGGCAACAGCGAGTGAGAGCAAGCAGAGTTGGGGGCCGAAGCAATCAGCACCAGCGAAGTCCCCAGAGTACTACAGAAGGCTTTTTGAAGAAAAATATAAGAACCTTACAAAAGGGAACCAGATAGAGGTGGTTCCAGAGACACTGACGAAGATAAGGGAGAGATCAGTGTCCCTGCTGACTCTGAATGCCACCGGAAAGGGCCTTCTGGGAGTACCGAAAGACCGCATGATGGAGCTGCTGGGGGAACTGAGGATCCCCGCTCAGTACGCCGTTAGACGCTTTAACGCCATGTGGGAGGTCCTCTTGCCAACAAAGGAGGATGCGGAGAAACTGGCAAGAGGGGATCTCACATGGAAGAACATCAAGGTACGGCCAGAGTACCTTTCAAAGAGGAGAACGCTGGTCACAATTACAGGGGTGCCGTGCTTTCTTGTGGAGGAGCAGCTGGGGGCAATCATGTCCCAATATGGAGAAGTCGAAGGCATCGAGGCGGTAAAGGGCCCCCGGAATATAATGTCGGGAGACTACAAGATCAAGATGAGGCTGTCCCGCAAGGAATTCCACGGGATCCCGGCCCAATTCACCTGCGAGGGCTGGTCACTCGCCGTCATTGTGGAGGGCAGAAGACCCCAGTGTTGGCAATGCCAAAAAACGGGCCACGTAGCGAGGTTCTGCCCTCAAAGACAAGCCGGAATAGCCGAGACGGGCAAATCGGCGGAGAAACCCCCCCCCACAGAGACCAGGAAGGAGGAAGCAGCCCCAGCAAAAGAAAAGTGGAGCACAGTGGCGGCCAAAAAGGGGGCAAAGAAACAAGAGCCGGCTCCACAAACAACAACAAGAACGGTGGCAACGGCTACAAAAAGAAAGGCGAGAGGAAGCGAAGAGGCCGAGGACAAACAGAGGGAGAAGAGAGAAAAGAAAGAGGACCAGAAAGACCAGATTACTGAGCTTCAGCCGCAAAGCCTCCAGGAAGAAGATCAGCAAACCCCTCCCCTATTCACCATTCCTAACGAGGAAACGGAGCAAATGGAAGCTCCGGTAGAAGAACCAGAGGTCCTAGTTGTCCAAGAAGTCCAAGAGGAAGAAGTAAAGGAGAAAAGGCAGGAACAAAAGTCAGCAGCCCCGAGGGAGGGGAAAACCAGGAAACACCCTTTCCTTCCCGGGGAACAATTATGCAACGCCGACTTAAGTAACGCGGTCTCTGATTTAAATGGGAGACAGAGGCGATACCTAAAGGAATTGGAAAGTCTCCGGAAAGTGGACGGAAAAGAGGTGACAGACCCCAGGAACTTCCAGGATGCTCCGTCTATCATCACTTTCGTCCGGGTGAATAGCGAAAGCGCTATGGCGCATGATAGAAGCAGCCAAGTCGGCCTTCGGGGGACTCAAAATCGTGGACGGGGAGCACCCATCACTTGGTAAAATAACCACGCAATGCGAAGGGAGGGTCCCGCTTTATGTTCACCCCTCCCTTTATAGGGCTCTGAAAATGACGTTCCCCTTGGACGTGGGGGGCCTGGCTCGAGACGGACGGCTTACGTCCGACCTGCTCACGGGCAGTCTTGGTCAAGCCTTCGACGTCCTCACTCCCGAGGACTTTAGACCCTTAGTAGAAGAATATTACTAGTTAGGGAAACATGGCCTTGAACCTAGCTAGTTTTAATGCAAGGGGCATGAGATCTCGAAGCAAGGCGGCTGCTCGCGTGCTGAGGGATCTCGTGGCCCTTGAGGTAGACGTAGCTGCCCTACAAGAAACCCACTTTGTTGGGGATGGGGACTGCGATGTGCGATGTGTTTCATGTTTACTCAGCATATGGCAGCCTCCACAGCCGGGGGGTTTCTGTACTAGTGAGTCGCACTCTGGCTGCGACGGTTACGCTTGTTCACGCGGACGCTCATGGGAGGCTGGTCGTGGTCGATGTTGCCGTTAAAAGCGGCGCGTTCCGGATCATGGCAGTTTATGCGCCTAATATCCAAAGCGAGAGGGTTTCCTTTTTTCAGCGGGTGGAGGTGTTTCTCTCTTCGGGTCCGGAGCGGGTAGTGCTAATGGGGGACTGGAATGCCATCCTGGACCCCAAGATAGATAAGGTCGGGGGGGCCAGTGGGTTGGAAAGGTGTGACAACACCCTGTCTGGCTTTATGGCCTCGAGCGATCTAGTCGACAGGTTCCGTCTGGACCACCCAGGGAGGGAGATGTGGACGTGGCAATCTAGTTCGGCCGCCGGTCCGAGTACTTACTTGGACCGGATGTTAATTAGAAGGGGCGACGTAGATTTTCTATCTTGTCCCACGTTCCACTGGCTAGGTCATTCGGACCACAAACTTGTGTTGGCCCGTTTGAAATTAGGTAATAGGGCTAGGTTGGCGGGCTACTGGAAGATGAACGTCTCCTTGTTGGAGTCGAACGACTTTCGGGAGCAGCTGACAACACTAATTCAGAGGGAGTTAGTGGGGGCGGTTACCGGGAGTAGCTGGTGGGTTAAACTTAAGGTCACCATTAGGCACTTTTGTGTCCAATACAGCCAACGCCTCGCGCTAGATAGGGCTCGGACCAAAAGGCACCTAGAGGATAGACTGACCCGGGCGGTGGCAGGGGGGGATTCCCTAGATCTAGCTCTAGTTAAGGGGGACCTCAATCGCTTGGCTAGCAAGCGATATGAAGGTCAAGTAGTTAGGGCTAGGTTAAATAGAGTCTCCAACGAAGCCGTGAATGTTGACGCTGTTGAGCGTAAGGCTGCTCTAAGACGTGGCTCAGATGGGTACATTCGGGAGGTGAAAAACCTGGAAGGGCGTTCTCTCGTGTCGGCACGGGAGATCTGCAATGGGTTTCGGCAACATTTGGAGGAACGCTTCACCCAACTAACCAGACTCCGCGGCCAGGAGTTTGGCGGCTATTTAGCTGGCTCGCCCCGCCTTACTGCGGCCCGAGCGGCTAGCTGCGAGGGGATGGTTACGGAGCGTGAGGTCATTACTGCGTTGAAGCAGGTTGGCCACAACAAATCTCCGGGGCTTGATGGTTTGCCCTACGAATTGTTCTTGAGGCTGTCACCCATGTTTGTGCCCCTTCTGACGGGCGTGTTTAACCACTGGTTTGCCCAGGATTCGATCCCGAGGCAGGTAACCAAAGGAGTGGTCACGCTTCTGAAGAAGGGGGATCAACATGGAGGGGGGAATCTAGACGATTATAGGCCCATTACTCTGCTTAACGCAGATTTCAAGATTTTGGCCCGCGTTCTTGCGAACCGACTGCAGGTTGTTATCGGTGACTTGGTCGAACCGGATCAGAACTACGCCGTGAAGGGTCGATCAATTCAGAACAATCTGCACTTGATTCGCACGATCATAGAGGGGTTAGAAGACGACGCTGAAGCCGCGCTGATCAATTTAGATCAGTCCAAGGCATTCGACAGGGTGGACCATGGGTTCCTGAGAGCTGTTGTGGAAACCGCCGGCTTTGGTCCGGACTTCCGCAAGTGGATCTCCGCCCTGTATCGTGATCCCGCGGTAGTGGTGCAGGTAAATGGTAGGTTGTCGGAGCCCTTTGGGGTCTCCCGGTCGGTGCGGCAGGGTTGCCCGCTGTCGCCTCTGCTGTATGTCCTGGCGTTGGAGCCCTTCCTTCGCAAATTAAGGGACGAGGCGGCGAGACCAGTCCTGCGCAGCATAGCTCTGCCTGGCGGCAAATTTGCCAGGGTGTCCGCGTACGCCGATGACGTCACCGTGTTCGCTGCGCGCCGTAGCGATATTAGAGCGGTGATAGAGGCGATCGCTGAGTATGAAGTTGTTACAGGGACCGTGATCAATCGCAGCAAGTCCGTTGGCCTGCGGTTGAGCGCCTGGACCGGGGTAAACTCGCTTCCAGGTGCGTTCGGCCGGACTGATGGCCCAGTAAAGATCCTCGGTGTGTGGTTCGGGCCGGACCTCCAGTTGGACAAGAATTGGTCGGAAGTACAGACTAAGGTCGAGTCGTCGGTTGGGACTTGGATTCGGAGGAAATTGTCCTTAAAGGGTCGCGCGGAGGCATGTGCTACGTACGTGTTTCCTTTGATCCTTTACCGTTTATCTGTTCTTCCCCTGCCTGCGGACCGCTGTAAGGCTTTAGAGCGCCTCCTTTTCAAACTGCTATGAAAGGGAGGAAAGCCGTTTGTCCGTAGACAGGTCTGTACGCAGAAGCTTAGCGAGGGAGGCTTGGGGATGCCTGATCTGCAAAGCCATAAACATGCAGAAAGATTGGCGTTCCTGAGTCGGACACTGATGGAGGAAACGCAATGGGTACCAGTCGTGGAACAGGCTTTTCCACAGCTCATATCCGCCCCTGCCGCTGAAGGTCGCAAAAGACCGGCGGGGGAACGGTGTTTCCTGACCGAATGCCGAGCCGCCCTTAGGGCATTGCCGAGGTCCAGGGACCTTGCACAGCCTAGGTGGAGGCTATATGAGGAATTAGTGGTGGGGACTGCAAAAGACCCGCTGGTGGAGCGGCTACATCTGTCGAGGGGGGAAGTTCTCTCGCTTTGGAATTGGGCGCCTGCCAGTAGCTACATCAATAATTCTGAATTTTCAATAACGTGGAGGCTAGTCCGGGACGCGCTGCCACTCTTTGGCAGACTAGCCGGGGATTGTAGGGATAGCGAATATTATTATCCCCCGTGCCCACGCTGCAATGATGAAGAGGAGGAGGAAACGAGAGAACACGCGTTCTTTCTTTGCAGCGGGGTGCGGAGTCTCTGGGAGTATGTCGAAGGGGTAACGGCTCGCATCAACCCCGAGCGGTCGGTGCCACTTGATTTAGCGTACGTAGTCGACAATGTGGACCCGCCGTTTGACAGGGAGAAACGGTTGGTGTTTCTAGCGATCCTAGCGGTAGCTCGGTTAGTGACGTGGTATACACGTCTGGGCATTGTCTATGAGGGGCGATCTTATTCCGATCAGGATCTGGTTGTTTATTTTAAGCATCAACTTAAAATAAAAATCAGATGTGATTGGAAGAGATTGTCCCGCATAGACTTTGATAGGAGATGGGTGCACAACACTAGTTTGTGCATCCGACGAGGAGCTAGGTTCGAGTTCGTGTTTCCACCCTAGTGGTATTGTTCCTAAGGTGCTGAGGTTTGGTTTTCTCGGAACCCAGCCCCTTATGTAAAGTAATATAAGGTTAACCTTATACGATGGGTAGGAGTAGGCTAGGTAGGTGTGTAACCACCAAGAGTGGATAGCTTATGCTTTATTAGGGCCTAGACTAGGGTAGTATGCATGTTATCCTGTTCCCGTAGTTTTTTATTTTTTGTTAGATTGGCACTAGGAGAGCTTCCAAAGATTCCCAGTTCACTTGTTTTATTTTGTCCCCGGCCTATTTTTGCCCATTACGCACTTTATCTTGGAAGACGCCATCCACCCCTGTTTACCCCAAACCCCAAGTTATTTTTCACACATATCCTTAGGTCCTCCACTCCCCTCTAGGGAATGACCTGCTTGCTTTCACCTCTTCCTCCCAGGGGAGAGGAGCGGAAGACAGTGGGCGTTTCACAAATCAGACCAGCTGTTAGGTAGGGAGGGTCCCTTACTAACCTGCCCCCATAGGGATTTTGTTTATTTGCTTTCTTTTTCTTTATTTTTGGGTGTTTTCTAGTTTGCCCCCCTCCCCATCATCTCACCCCCATTATATTAGTTAAAAAAAAAAAAAAAAAAAAAAATTAATTACTTTATTTTTGTACATAAATAAGTTTTATTTTGTTCTTGTATATATTTGTTTTTAAAATTTTTCAGCATGAATGTCGCCCGCCATCCGTGTAAGCTGGGGAGCTGTTATTTTAAGTAGGTCCTGGTAAGAATGTTAGGCGGTTATGCAAATAGTGCGTGATAGAAACTCTAGTGTAGGTTTTACTTAATAAAGTACTTGCTATCAAACGCAAGTCTAGCCTAGGACTAGCAAAGACCCCTATTTTTCCCCACTTCCCCCTACTGGCCCTGGTGCCTAAGTTGTTGCGGACCCCAAATAAGGCCTTGGCAGTAGATAATGCCAAGGCCGGGGCCGTAACGACTAAATACAAGTTCGCCGTTTACTACGTCACGGACGGCATTTAATTATTGGCCGCCATCTTGGTTACTGATCTGAACTACGCCTCCATCTTGGTTACTGATCTGAACTACGCCGCCATCTTTGTTCAACACAATGTCTCAAAACTTAACAACATATATGTTGGAACAATATAAACTAATAATTATGAACATATACGTTGGAACAATATAAACTAATAATTATGAACATATACGTTGGAACAATATAAACTAATAATTATGAACATACATGTTGGAACGATTCAAACTAATAATTATGAACATATATTGAACGTACAATTCAATTATGCACTTATACATTATAACAGTTCAAACTAATAATTATGAACATATATTGAACGTACAATTCAATTATGCACATATATATTATAA
Source organism: Euprymna scolopes (assembly GCF_053919585.1). NCBI lineage: Eukaryota > Metazoa > Mollusca > Cephalopoda > Sepiida > Sepiolidae > Euprymna > Euprymna scolopes. The sequence continues at coordinate 81,069,969 of NC_136490.1, forward strand.
CAATTAAAACTAATAATTATGAGCATATATGTTGGAACAATTCAAACTAATATTTACGAACATATATTTTGGAACAATTCAAACAAATAATTATGAACATATACGTTGGAACAATATAAACTAATAATTATGAACATATACGTTGGAACAATATAAACTAATATTTACAGACATATATTTTGGAACAATTCGAACTAATAATTATGAACATATACCTTGCAACAATATAAACTAATAATTATGAACATATACGTTGGAACAATATGGACTAATATTTATGAACATATACGTTGGAACAATTCAAACTAATAATTATGAACATATATATTAGAACAATTTTAAACTAATAATTATGAACACATATGTTGGAACAATATAAACTAATAAATATGAACATATATGTTGGAACAATATAAACTAATAAATATGAACATATTGGTTGGAACAATTCAACGAATAATTATGAACATATACTTTGGAACAATATACTAATAAATAAGAACATATATGTTAGAACAATATAAACTAATAATTATCAACATATTGGTTGGAACAATATAAACTAATATTTATGAACATATAAGTTGGAACATTTCAAAACAATAATTATGAACATATACGTTGGAACAATATGAACTAATATTTATGCACATATACGTACAAACAATTAAAACTAATAATTATGAACATATATGTTGGAACAATATAAACTAACAATTATGAACATATGTGTTGAACAATATAAACTAATATTTACAGACATATATGTTGGAACAATTCAAACTAATAATTATGAACATATATTTTGGAACAATTCAAACTAATAATTATGAACATATATATTGGAAAAATTCAAACAACTAATATATGAACATATACCTTTGACCAATTCTAACTAATAATTATGAACATATACGCTGGAACAATATAAACTGATAATAATGAACATATACGTTGGAACAATTCAAACTCATAATTATGGACATATATGTTGGAACAATTTAAAGTAATAATTACGAACATATACGTTGGAACAATATAAACTAATAATAATGATCATATTCCTTGGAACATTTTAAACTAATAATTATGCACATAGTCGTTGGAACAATATAAACTAATAATTATGAATATATATTTTCGAACAATTCAAACTAATAATTATGAACATGTATGTTTGAACAATTCAAACTAACAATTATGAACATATATGTTGGAACAATATAAACTAATATTTATGAAAATATATTTTGAAATAATTCAAACTGATGGTGATTACCATACATTTTAACAACGTTTTAAAAAGGATCACCGTCCTGGTCGGTCCTCTTTTTGGGGCACCTCCGACATTAGAGAGAAAACAAGAGTGCTGAAAGACAATGGTTGGGGAAAAGAAAACATTGTGCGATGAGACTTTAGAATTGATGATGTTTTATAAAAGTTTCCAAGATTTAGGGTTACGAAGAGGATGGTACATTTTCTTTGATAAAAGTCTTTACCGAGGGAAACTGGTCCGTCGCGTGTTGATGCTTCTATCGTTTCCGCATGTCTGAGAGAGATTTCTTCTTTACATCTCCCTCCATGACAGTCCTCTATTCCGATTGGCTGAAACCTCTGGTGACATTGAGAGAAGAAAGGAAGGGAAAAGTAGAAGAGTAGGGAGAAAGAGAGAAATAAGAGAAGCATACCGTAGTAGCATTATAGTAGTAGTTCACTACACGAGTCCCCTCCAAATAACGGAGTTAAGTACCCTCCACAGAATTATTAAATATGTATATTGCCTAAATTTGTTGAAAAATAAAAGTACTCATTTTTCTTTTTCCATGTTACTTTCCTACCAGATTTAGACTTATATGTGTCAGCAATTTTATCTTCAACTTTGTCGGTATCATCTGTCTTAATAAGTTTATCATTAGTAGTACCGTCATTTGTCTGTGCCTTCTCAGTCGGTCTAAGTTTATTAGTACTAGTTGATTCTATGTACGGCTTTAATCTATCTATTTATACGTGTGTGTGAGTACCGTTGTTCATATCGATCTGCTTATCTGCATCTATCTGCTTATCTGATTGAGTCAAAACTTTATAAGGACCTGCGTACGGTGCTTCTAATGGTTTCCTAACTCGATCAACTCTGAGCCATACTTTTTCACAGGAAGATAAACCTTTCGGTATAAATGTTTTGGGACTGTCATGGATATATCCTTTTCCGTTGTTGAGTACATCAATTTGGGACATCAATTCACACAAATTACGTATGTACTGGTTATTAACTGGAGTTTCTCCTACTCTCTGCTTGTGTATCAACTGCTGAGGAATCAATATCGGAGCTCTAGTAACAGACGTAAAAGGGGAAAAGCTTGATTCATTAGGGGTGCTACATATACCCAGCAGAATCACCGGTATCGCTTTCATCCATGATTCTTTTCGAGCCATTATTGTCGTTTTAAGGGTACAGTGTGCTCTTTTGATCATCCCGTTACTTTGAAGGTGATATGATGTTGTCCTCAATCGGTAAAAACGTACTACCTTGGCTAATTTCTGGAACAATTCGCTCTCAAACTGACTACCCCTGTCAGTTAAAACATGCAGTGGGACTCCAAATCGAGATATCCATGCATTGATAAACGCTTCTGCTACCGACTGTGCAGTTATCTTAGTCATAGGCTGTACTTCAATCCAGCGAGTTGCACGATCGATGCAAGTAAGCAAATATTTTTAAGGGCTCAGGTAAGGGTCGGACTCATTGCGCTTTAAGGGCAGGGGTCCAACGATATCAATATGTACCGTCTGGAAACGTGGTAACTCAAATTCTTGGACTGCAGACTTTGTGTGTCTGTGAATTTTTGATTGTTGACACACTACACATTCTGCACAGAATTGTTTACTCGTTTTATCTAAACTAGGCCAAAAGTATCTGGACTTGACCAGTTTTATAGATGCTCCCGTACCAGGATGCGCCAAGCTATGTAAACTGTTGAAAATAGCTTGACGAAGCGTTTTCGGGATAAACGGTCTGGAGTACTCAGCTAAAGTATCGCATAGGACTGAGCTGACTTCGCTTGACACATAAAGTATTCTTTCAAATTAGTGTATGACTTTATTTTGTTATCACCTTTTTGTGCCTGGGCTATTTCAGCCAAATCGCATGCATCTATCTGCACAGCTAATGCAGGCCGAGACATACAGTCTGCAACTATATTCTCAGCTCCTTTAATGTACTCCACGTTAGCAATATATTTGGCAATCACTGATAAGTGTCACTGTTGTCGATCTGACTTGCTGGTGTCTAACTATAAAAGGCTCCGCATAATGGCCTATGATCAGTGAATAATGTCACATGACGACCTTCTATGAGGTGGCGGAAATGTATCACTGAAAAATAAGCTGCTTGTAGCTCTCTGTCAAATGTGGAATACTTGGCTTGGGTTTGAGAAAATTTCTTGGAAAAGAAACCTATAAGTACTGGTTTCTTATCTATCAACTGGTGTAATGCAGCACCAGCGGCGTATTGACTAGCATCTGTAACTAAGTGGTATTCTGTAGCTGAAGAGTGTAGATGAGCTAACGTAGTAATTTCTGATAATTTGCTTATTATTGTTTTGAAGGCGTTAGTTTCTTCCTCATTAAGCTCGGTCTTTGTTTCAGGATCCAACCTCATCCATTCGGATAGTGGTGAAATTATAGATGCATAATTAGGGACTAATTTGCGGTAAAAACCTGTAATCCCCAGAAATCTACGTAAGCTTTTTGAGTCCTTCGGTATCGGAAAATTTTCAAACTATTTGATTTTCTTTAAAGTAGGCAACAAGCCTTCTTTGCTTACGTGAAAACCTAAGAAATCTAACTCTGGTACTCCGAATACACACTTATCTAAGGAAATCTTTAAATTGTTATCACTAAGGATCCTAAATACTCTATCTAAATCTTCCTTGTGCTGTTGCTCACTTTCGCTAAAAACTACTATGTCGTCTAAATATATAAATATGCAATTTAATTTTTAAAATATTTTATCCATAAAACGCTGAAATGTAGCTGCAAATGGCATGTAATTAAACTCAAACAAACCAAAAGGTGTCACTATTTCTGTCTTAGGCACATCTTCAGGGTGTACCTTAATCTGATGATATGCTGCAGTTAAATCTATTTTGGAAAAATATTGTTTATTAGCTGTGTGCAGAAGGAATTTATATTTGGTACCAGGTAGCTGTCTGTTTTGGTAATGCTATTTAACGCACAGAAGTCACCGCATGCTCGATATGACTCATCCGGCTTCTTCACCAAGTGCAAAGGGGTTGCCCACTCACTACTGGAAGGCTGGATAACTCCTGTATTTAGTATTTATTTTAAATTCTGCCTGTGCTGCGTCTAACTTAGCACCGGAAAGTTGTCTGGCTTTAGCAAAGACTGGTACGTGGCTGCCTGTATCAATCCTGTGATACACTCCACCATAGTCTTTGTTTGTGTCGCTATGTGGTGAAAGCACATTATTATATTTACCTATTACTTCGATAACATAATCCGCTAGGTCTATTTTGTAAATCACTACAGGACCGGGTTCCCGTTACTGCATTGACTGTAATTCCACACTCCGTTACGTTATCACGGATGGATCTATTTTTACAATCCACTATAATGTTAAATTTGTTTAAGAAGTCAAATCCTAACAAAGGGTTAGTGACATCTGTGATCACGAAACTCCATTGAAAAGATCTTCTCAAACGGGGTATTTTAACTTCGAGGTTTGTCTGACCATAGCATTTTATGCTTTCACTGTTAGCGGTAGAGATATGAACAGGAGTTGGCTCCAGAGTAATTCCATTTACTACGGAATGTGGTAAAATGGAAACACTGGCTCCTGTATCTATGATAAAATTGACTTTAGATGCTCCTATTTTAGCAGAAACTTCTAATAACGGCGGCACTACTGGAGCAAACGCAGTCCGCCTTTCTAGTTTTCCGAATCACTAGGGGTGGGAGAGGAAAGGCGTGAGTTAGGCAGAGTCTGTAAGCTACTCTTTTTCTTTGGCCACTTACACCATGGCTTACATGTACGAGCCTCCTCTGCGAAATATATATGGACTCTACATATCTTCGGCCGCTGTTTCCTTCTATAGGCTGGCTGGAATGGTTTCACTAGACTGTCTGGTGGTAATAAGGTCGTTTGTCCGAGCTCAACTCTCAACCGCCTGAAATACTGACATATTTTCTATTAACGGCATCAAGTTGTCAGATAGTCGACCCAACTCCGTTAACGACATTTCAGTGTGGGCTGCTATTACTGGGGCGACTTGCTTCGGAAGCACGTGCATGAATTTATGGCGCACTATCTCGTCGCTTGCCTCTATTCTATGTGCGACCGTTACCATCTCCTAGAGGTATAATGACGGACGACCAGCTAACGTAGTGGTCCTCATCAACTTCTCCAGGAGTTCAGGTCTAGTCTTTTTATATGCAGATAACACAGACTCCTTTAACTTCGCATAGTTTAGCAACTGCAGAATTGCTGGAGGTATATTTGTTACCACGTCAGGTGGCAATGCGATGCGCTGATAATCGTATACAACTTAGTATGATCGCTCGTAATGTGTCTGAGATGGAATTGAGCTTCTATTATCGAAAACCATCCCTCGACACTCGTCTCCATAAATTGTGGGGGTTTTACGCTAACCTGTTGTGCATCCATTATTATTATTACTAATTATTATTATTATTACTATTATTACTACTATTAATTATTATTATTACTACTATTAATTATTATTATTACTACTAATATTTATTATTACTAATTATTACTATTAATTATTATTATTACTATTATTACTACTATTAATTAATATTATTATTATTATTACTACTATTATTTATTATTATTATTATTATTATTATTAATTATTATTATTATTCCTATGATTATTAATATTTTTTATTATTATTATTTATTTGTAGCTGTGACTAAAGGAAATGGCTAGGGTGTGATAAGCAAGAGGAGAGAAAAGTGCACGAGCCTTTCTAGTCTCACACAAAAACACACATTCACATTTCAAGCTATATTACTTGTCATATACATACGCGCACACAAACATACGCGCCCACGTCCACACATGTACATATATTCACGTTAGCGTACATACACTCACATTCATGTGTATATACACACACGCTAATGTACACACATGTATTCACACATGCGCACACAGATGGACGACGTCACTTCCTTTCAAAGTAAATCCACACATGCGCAAAAGACCACCGGCAACGAGTATAAAAGAACAATAAGCGGCTTCTTCCTTTCGGCCCAGGTTTCGACACGCGTACCTCACACCACTTGCTACTATGTGGAACAAAGAGCTAATAGACCGTACGTAAACTTTACACTCTTTCTCTCTCTATATATATACAACTGGTCCCTGAGAACACCTTCGCGTAGCTGACTGCTAACTGATGTTAACTCTCTATCCTTTTCTTTGTCTACACGATGGACTGCCATTTCTCGTTCTATTACATTACTCACTTCTTTTCCCACGCGCGAACAAACGATATTGACCCGAACGTGAGATGAAAACACATTTCCTTTTTCCTTCTATAATACCAATCCCGCAATAAACGATGGTTACACCCGCGTGGACATGAACACATGTTATATCTAAAACATTAATTCTTTCAACAGTAAATAAACGACACGTTTATCTTATCCATCAATTGAGTCTTTGTTTCCTTCAATTCCATCCGTTTCATTATTTTCTTGTGGCGAGTCAGGGTATTTTATATCCTGGTCCGCAACAAAAGCGAGTACTCACCAGAGGTTAATTTCAGCAAGTGCTTGGAGAAATAGCGTCAATTAAAATTTTTTTTTTTTATATATATAAATATATATATGTGTGGGTGTATGTGTTAATATATAGTCAATGTTCTTAAAGAAAAAAACTAAGTTTGTCGATGCACACACGTGTTCCAAAATTGGCTTCACACACGTGCGTCTAGAAGATTCCTTTTGTTTTTGTTTTTTTTTTTTGTGCGGGGGTGTGGGTGTTTCAGAATGAAATTTGGGATTCTGTATTGATTCTTAAAGTCACTTTTTGTTGTTACAGAATAGTTTTTAGACCAGATTTTATTTTAGTCATTTATCTGGTGAGAATCACGTAAAAAAAGTTGGGTTTTTTTACTGCTTATTTTTCTTGTTTGTTTTTTTGTTTTGCTTAAATAGTGTAAACCATTTCACAAAAATAGCAAATATATATATATTATCGGCATTTCTTGGAAAGCGGATTTATATATACTTTTTTTCTAAGGTTTTTTCTTCTTTCTCTTTTTATTTTACTCTGTCACGTTCTCATCGTTTTCGTTTTTTTTTTTTGTTTTTTTTTGGATTGATGATGTTTTATAACAGTTTCCAAGATTTAGGGTTACGAAGAGGATCGTACATTTTCTTCGATAAAAGTCTTTACCGAGGGAAACTGGTCCATCGCATGTATTCGAACATGTTTTCCTTCACATATACACACCCACACATACGCACGCACATACGCATGCATATACACATCCTCATACACACACTCACATTCATGCGCACACACACACACACATGCTAACATACACACACACACACACCCGAGCTGTGACGTCACTTCCTTTAAAATGAAATCCAGACATGCGCAGTCAGAACACTAACTCCCATATAAAAGTCAACAAAACCTGTCAACTTCCCTTTTTTCATCCGGACCAGCGTTCGAGCTGCTTAGTCGACGAACCGACCGCGTGCTCTAACGTTACTCTTTCTCCCCTTTGCCTTTGGTCCATCAAAACAGACATGTGCGCGACGCTCTACTGAGCTTAACTCTCTCTTTCTACAAGCCGGCTTGCCACTTCGCGTTTCTCTATTGCATTCCCCATTTCCTTCCACACGCGTAGTCGTCAACGGCTGAATGAAAACGTGTACACCGAAGACTTTCATTTCTCAACAGAAAATAAACGACATGTTTATTTTATTCCAGCATTTCAGTTTTTGTTCCTCTACTCCATTTCCTTTTCTTGCCACGCGCAACATGAAATGGTGCCCCCCTTTATTTTAAAAATGAAATGAATGATTTTGAACGAAACACGCGGTAAACTAAACTCTCCCACAAAAATTCACGGCACGCACGAAAAATATTTTTTCCAAAAAAAAACAAAACTTGTCGACCACAAGGAGGAACATTTTCAAACCGCGCACACGAAATTGAAATATAAAAATTTCAAAACAAAATGGAACTTCAACAGATGGACTTCTACAACAAAACTATGGCATTAAACATTCGGCAACCTGACCAAAACCGAGACGAGGAATTAGCAGAATTAAAGTCGGCGGTTGAGAAGCTTTCGAAGCAGCTAGCCGACGCACTTCAAACGCGTCAACATTCTCAGCAAAATTACAGGCGAAGAAGTTCAAGCAGGAACCGATCCACGTCATAACATAGACAAGATGTGTGTTTCTATCACAGGAGATTCAGCGTCGACACGAGAAGATGCACTAAACCCTGCATGTTCAAAAAACCGGCACAGGGAAACAAACCTTCCAGCCAGTAACGACGACGACTGTAGATGGAGCACACAAAAAAGGTTGTCTATTTTATATCCGAGACAAAATTCACGGATATAACTTTTTAATAGACACTGGAGCGGAAATCAGCGTCATACCGACACCGCATGGCCACCCAACAGGGACCCAATTTTTCAACTTACAAGCCGCCAACGGTACAAAAATACCCACTTTTGGCGAAAAAACCTTAAATTTGAACCTTGGAATGCGGAGGAATTTTTTATGGAATTTCACCATAGCCAGCGTGACCATTCCAATTTTGGGGGCGGATTTTTTAGCCCATTTCAACCTGTCTGTTAGACATGACTCATCACACATTGACAGACAACGAAACGAAGATTTCAGTGAGAGGAACTACCTCAAAATTTTTAACCACCGGAATCAGCACTGCCTTACCCGAAGATTTACACGTCCGCTGGTTACTCCAAAAATTTCCTCAACTTTCCCAGCCGTTTAAAAACACAGACCCTATCAAACACAGCGCTAAGCACTATATTAAGACAACAGGACCGTCCGTCTATTCAACCCCCAGATGCTTGAAACCGGATAAATACAAATTGGCAAAATCCGAGTTTTAAAACCTACTCCACATGGGAATAATACGGCCCTCGAAAAGTGCTTGGTCATCACCACTCCACATGGTACAGAAAGCTGACAACACCACATGGCGACCGTGCGGAGATTTTAGATGCTTAAACGCGAAGAAAGTTCCAGATAGATATCCTATTCCCCATATCCATGACTTCGCCAATGGACTCCAAAGCGCCACAATTTTCTCCAAACTGGACCTCGTTAAGGCATATTTTCAAATTGCAGTCGCAGAAGAAGAAATTCATAAAACCGCACAGACCACACCATTTGGCCTTTACGAGTTTCTAAGGATGCCTTTCGGGTTGAGAAACGCCTGTCAAACTTTCCAGCGTTTGATTGACGAAGTTTTCAGAGGTCTGCCGTTCATATTCGCTTATGTGGACGACGTTTTAATCGCCAGCAGAAACCTCAAAGAACACCGGCTACACCTGGAACAAACTTTTGAAAGACTGTCACATTTCGGTCTTAAACTAAACACCGATAAATGTGTTTTTGGCCAGCAGGAAGTTCAATTTCTCGGTCATTTAATTGACAAGGATGGAATCTCCCCTTTGCCTGAAAAAGTAAGTGCTATTTTCGAATTTCCCTCTACCGACATCTGTCAGACAAGTACGCCGTTTTGTAGGCATAATTTCTGACAACAAAATGACCCCTATTTCATTCTTCTCTGCCAAGTTAAACAAAGCACAGACTAAATATAGCACTTTCTCGAGAGAGTTACTTGCAATTTACCTTGCAATTAAGCACTTTAAACATCTCCTCGAAGGCAGAAAATTTTCCATTTATACGGATCATAAACCTCTAACATTTGCTCTACACACACGTCGACAAATATGGTCCACGAGAAATTCGACACCTGGACTTTATAGCCAAATATTCTACCGATATACGGTACATAAAAGGACAAGAAAACGTTGTAGCTGACACTTTATCTCACGCAACAATTGCTTCTGTAAATTCCACTCCACTAAGTATGGAATTAATAGCACAAGAGCAATTAACCGATACTGCACTTCCAGCTATAATGGACAAAACTTCACAGAAGCTGAAAAAAATGCTGATACCATTCAGAACAACAACTTTCTATTGCGATGTTTCACAAAAACACCCTCGCCCTTATATTTCACCCAGCCTCAGACGACAAGTTTTCCAGCACTTCCACAATTTGTCCCACCCAGTAAAACGTGCCACAGGGAAATTAATAGCAGAACATTTTGTTTGGCCAAATATGAATACGGACATCCGTAGTTGGACCAAAACTTGCATTCCTTGCCAAAAAAACAAAGTTCACAGGCACACAAAATCACCTTCAGGAACTTTCAGTGTACCAGACGCTAGGTTTACTCATGTGCATATCGACTTGGTTGGACCCTTGCCCACTTCAAAAGGACATACCCACATCCTTACTATAGTCGATAGATTCAGCAGATGGCCGACAGCAATACCAGTGAAAGACATATCAGCCGCAACAATAGCCACAGCGATTTTACAAGATTGGATAGCAATTTTCGGAGTGCCTTCTGTAATCACAACGGACCGGGGCTCACAGTTCCAGTCAACTCTTTTCACTGAATTCAACCATTTGTTGGGAACAAAGCACATTAAGATTACTGCCTATCATCCTTGTGCAAACGGTATGGTGGAACGATTGCATAGACAATTAAAAGCATCTTTGGCTATGAATGAAAACAAATCGGACTGGTCAGACAACTTGCCACTCATTCTCCTAGCAATTCGCAACACTGTGAAGGAAGATTTGCAGAGCACACCTGCAGAATTAGTTTTCGAATCAACACTGATTTTACCAGGACAATTCTGCGAAAACAATACAGACATTTCCCCAACGACAACTTTTGTGACGGACTTAAAACACAAAATGTCACATTTAAAATTTACTCCAACCAAAAAGCCAGACACAAACATTTTCATTCCAAGCGATATTTACACATGTAAATACGTTTTTATCAGGAATGACGCAGTAAAAAAAAACACTATGTCCAAATTATTCTGGACCTTATTTAGTTCTCGACAGGAGTAAAAAGTATTTTACTATTTTAAAAAAAAGAAAAAAAAAGACACTATAGCAATAGACAGACTTAAACCTGAATTCATAGACAAACAATTACATATTTCTCCTACTCCAATACAAGAACATACACACTCAGAAACGGACAAAGAAATTACAAAAAACAACACACCACAAACAACAATAAAAACTGATCGAAAAGTTCATTGGCCAAAATATTTCAAACAATATATAACTTATTAAAAAAAAAAAAATAAATAAAAAATATACATAAAAAACAAAAGCGGAATACGTTCTCTTGTATTTATATATATTTTTTTCTCCCCAGGAGGGGGAGTCTTGTTCGAACATGTTTTCCTTCATATATACACACCCACACGTACGCACGCACATACGCACACACACACGCATATACACATCCTTATACACACACTCACATTCATGCGCATAGACACACACATGCTAACGTACACACACCCGAGCTGTGACGTCACTTCCTTTAAAGTGAAAGCCAGATATGTGCAGTCAGAACACTAACTCCTGTATAAAAGTTAACAAAACCTGTAAACTTCCCTTTTTTCGTCCGGACTAGCGTTCGAGCTGTTTAGTCGACGAACCGACCGCGTGCTCTAACGTCACTCTTTCTCCCCTTAGCCTTGGGTCCATCAAAACAGACATGTGCGCTATGCTCTACTGAGCTTAACCCTCTCTTTCTACAGGCCGGCTTGCCACTTCGCGTTTCTCTATTGCATTCCCCCTTTCCTTCCACGTGCGTAGTCATCAACGGCTGAATGAACACATGTACACCGAAGACTTTCATTTCTCAACAAAAAATAAACAACATGTTTATTTTATTCCAGCATTTGAGTTCTTTGTTTCCTTCATTCAATTCGTTCCATTATTTATTCTTGTAGCGAGTTAGGGTATTTTATATCCTGGTCCGCAACACATGTTGATGCTTCTATCATTTCCGCATGTCTGAGACAAATTTCTTTTTTGTATCTCCCTCCAGGACTAGATCTCTATTCCGATTGGCTGAACCCTCTGGTGACGATAAGAGAAGAAAGGAAGGGAAAAGTAGAAGAGAAAGGAGACGGAGAGAAATAAGGGAAGCATGCTGTAGCAGCATCATAGTAGTAGTTCACTACGAACTAATAATTATGAACATATATGTTGGAACAATTACAACTAATAATTATGAACATATATGTTGGAACAATTCAAACTAATAACTATGAACATATACGTTGGAACAATTCAAACTAATAATTATGAACATAAACGTTGGAACAATTCAAACTAATAATTATGAACATAAACGTTGGAACAATTAAAACTAATAATTATGAACATAAACGTTGGAACAATTCAAACTAATAATTATGAACATAAACGTTGGAACAATTCAAACTAATAATTATGAACATATACGTTGGAACAATTCAAACTAATAATTATGAACATATACGTTGGAACAATTCAAACTAGTAATTATGAACATATACGTTGGAACAATTAAAACTAATAATTATGAACATATACGTTGGAACAATTCAAACTAATAATTATGAACATATACTTTGGAACAATTACAACTAATAATTATGAACATATATGTTGGAACAATTCAAACTAATAATTACGAACATATATGTTGGAACAATTCAAACTAATAATTATGAACATATATACGTTGGAACAATTACAACTAATAATTATGAACATATACGTTGGAACAATTCAAACTAATAATTATGAACATATATGTTGGAACAATTGAAACTAATAATTATGAACATATACGTTGGAACAATTCAAACTAATAATTATGAACACGTATGTTGGAACAATTCAAACTAATAATTATGAACATATATGTATGGAACAATTCAAACTAATAATTATGAACATATATGTTGGAACAATTCAAAATAATAATTACGAACATATACGTTGGAACAATTCAAACTAATAATTATGAACATAGATGTTGGAACAATTCAAACTAATAATTATGAACATATATGTTGGAACAATTACAACTAATAATTATGAACATAGATGTTGGAACAATTCAAACTAATAATTATGAAAATATACGTTGGAACAATTCAAACTAATAATTATGAACATATACTTTGGAACAATTACAACTAATAATTATGAACATATATGTTGGAACAATTCAAACTAATAATTACGAACATATATGTTTGAACAATTCAAACTAATAATTATGAACATATACGTTGGAACAATTACAACTAATAATTATGAACATATACGTTGGAACAATTCAAACTAATAATTACGAACATATACGTTGGAACAATTCAAACTAATAATTATGAACATAGATGTTGGAACAATTCAAACTAATAATTATGAACATATATGTTGGAACAATTACAACTAATAATTATGAACATAGATGTTTGAACAATTCAAACTAATAATTATGAACATATATGTTGGAACAATTCAAACTAATAATTATAAACATAGATGTTGGAACAATTCAAACTAATAATGATGAACATATATGTTGGAACAATTACAACTAATAATTATGAACATATATGTTGGAACAATTACAACTAATAATTATGCACATATATGTTGGAACAATTACAACTAATAATTATGAACATATACGTTGGAACAATTCAAACTAATAATTATGAACATAGATGTTGGAACAATTCAAACTAATAATTATGAACATATACGTTGGAACAATTCAAACTAATAATTACGAACATATATGTTGGAACAATTCAAACTAATAATTATGAACATAGATGTTGGAACAATTCAAAATAATCATTACGAACATATACGTTGGAACAATTCAAACTAATAATTACGAACATATATGTTGGAACAATTCAAACTAATAATTATGAACATATACGTTGGAACAATGTAAACAAATAATTATGAACATATATGTTGGAACAATTCAAACTAATAATTATGAACATAAACGTTGGAACAATTCAAACTAATAATTATGAACATATACGTTGGAACAATTTACACTAATAATTATGAATATATAAGTTGGAACAATTCAAACTAATAATTATTAACATATACGTTGGAACAATTCAAACTAATAATTATGAACATATACGTTGGAACAATTCAAACTAATAATTATGAACATATATGTTGGAACAATTCAAACTAATAATATATGAACACATATGTTGGAACAATTAAACTAATAATTATGAACATATACCTTTGAATAATATAACCTAATAATTATGAACATGAACGTTTGAACAATATAACCTAATAATTACGAACATATACCTTGGAACAATATAGACTAATAATTATGAACATATGTTGGAACAATTCAAACTAACAATTATGAACATATGTGTTTGAACAATACAAACTAATAATTATGAACATATATGTTTAAACAATATAAACATATTTATGAACATATACTTATGAACAATTATAACTAAAAACAATGAAAATACATGTGTGAACAATTCAAACTAATTATTATGGACATATACGTTGGAACAAATCAAAACAATAATTATGAAAATATATGTTAGAACAATTCAAAATAATAATTATGAACATATACGTTGAACAATTCAAAACATTAATTATGAACATATACCTTTGAACAATATAACCTAATAATTATGAACATATACGTTGGAACAATTAAAACTAATAATTATGAACATATACGTTGGAACAATTCAAACTAGTAATTATGAACATATACGTTGGAACAATTCAAACTAATAATTATGAACATATACTTTGGAACAATTACAACTAATAATTATGAACATATATGTTGGAACAATTCAAACTAATAATTACGAACATATATGTTTGAACAATTCAAACTAATAATTATGAACATATACGTTGGAACAATTACAACTAATAATTATGAACATATACGTTGGAACAATTCAAACTAATAATTATGAACACGTATGTTGGAACAATTCAAACTAATAATTATGAACATAGATGTTGGAACAATTCAAACTAATAATTATGAACATATATGTTGGAACAATTACAACTAATAATTATGAACATATACGTTGGAACAATTCAAACTAATAATTATGAACATATATGTTGGAACAATTCAAACTAATAATCATGAACATAAACGTTGGAACAATTCAAACTAATAATTATGAACATAAACGTTGGAACAATTCAAACTAATAATTATGAACATATACGTTGGAACAATTCAAACTAATAATTATGAACATATACGTTGGAACAATTCAAACTAATAATTATGAACATATACGTTGGAACAATTCAAACTAATAATTATGAACATATACGTTGGAACAATTCAAACTAATAATTATGAACATATACGTTGGAACAATTCAAACTAATAATTATGAACACATATGTTGGAACAATTAAACTAATAATTATGAACATATACCTTTGAATAATATAACCTAATAATTATGAACATGAACGTTTGAACAATATAACCTAATAATTACGAACATATACCTTGGAACAATACAGACTTATAATTATGAACATATGTTGGAACAATTCAAACTAACAATTATGAACATATGTGTTTGAACAATACAAACTAATAATTATGAACATTTATGTTTAAACAATATAAACATATTTATGAACATATATTTAGGAACAATTAAAACTAAAAACAATGAAAATAGATGTGTGAACAATTGAAACTAATTATTATGGACATATACGTTGGAACAATTCAAAATAATAATTATGAACATATATGTTAGAACAATTCAAAATAATAATTATGAACATATACGTTGAACAATTCAAAACATTAATTATGAACATATACCTTTGAACAATATAACCTTATAATTATGAACATATACGTTGGCACAATTAAAACTAATAATTATGAACATATATGTTAGAACAATATAAACTAACAATTATGAACAAATATGTTGGAACAATATAAACTAATAATTATGAACATTCAAACTAATATTCCGAACATGTAAATAAATGTTGTTTTTATTTCATGTGAATACAGCGAAATCATGTCCTTTGTCGAATGCCGTCTTTTTCTAAATTTATTTTTCTTGTGTTTGTAGGTGTGGGTTGTGCAAAAAAAAAAAAAAGTAGTAGGCAGGCAGATAGACAGGCTCGAACTTATGACACGAAGGCGGAAAAGAAAGTGGAGGGGTGTGTAATGGTGTTGGTTGAGCAATAAAAAAAAAAAGTGGTAGTAGGAAGGCAGGCTCGAACCCGTACCGCAAAAGAGGAAAAAAAGTGCAAATAAAAGTGATACGTTAGCTGTTGCGCCCATTGCCAAACCGAAAGTGACATAATTTATTAAGGCTAGACAATCGAAAAGAGGTGATGGCTTTCGAAAATATCGGCGAAAAAAGTGCCCCCTCCCAGTAAAAAAGTGCCCAGTTGAGGATTGAGGAATTAATGTTTTTGGACAATTTTTTCGATAATTGTCATTCAAAATGATATTGTGAAAGTTTTTGCGAGACATACAAACACATATACATGCATACATTTAAACAGACAGGTGTGATTTATTTTATAGACCTTCGAGTTGTAAAAGAAAAAAAAAGTAGTATTAGAATGGAGGTAGGCTTGAACCCAAAACCTTGAGGCGAATAGCCTGATGACTTCTCATGATGCTACGTGGGCAAAGAAGTGAGGAAGGGTGAAATTTAACGTTTAAAAAAGCAGGTGCTTAAATGAACGTGAACGTGTGGTTTTCTAGGTCAAACATCACACCATAGTAGAGAAAATGAAATCACATTTTGTGACATTTTATTATGATTCTATTTTATTATTGATTCAGACAACCTCATTTCGTAAATCGGACATATTATAATCTACGCAGTAAATAAAAATTTTAAGAAGCAGTGACCCCACTGAGCCCCTTCCCCTAAAGCCTTTGCCGCACATACGAAAAAATGCACACACAAACATTTACGCTTTTATATATATATATATATATATATATATATATATATATAGATAGAGAGAGAGAGAGAGAAAATAAAAAGGAACAAACCGTATTATGTGTTCATCAACGTTTCGTCTTTATTTCGAGACTTCCTCTGGATGAATGAGATTAAGAAACCAAAAAATCTACCAGTACAAAATATTTGAAAATGTTTCACGTGCACAGTGACGCAGTTCTATTACAAAGAAACGGAAAATTGATGTTGGAACTTCAAAAAGGAGGGGGGGGCTGGCGCTGTTAAAGAGAAGGAAATTTTAGTGACGTCATATAGTCGTTAATTTAATTTAAAACTATGAACGCAAGTTTATATTCTATTGGGAAAAAAAAAAATAATATAATATATAGAATATAAACTTGCGTTCATAGTTTTAAATTAAATTAACGCCGGGCGTTGCCGAGCAAGACTCACAAAACAACGGACTTTAACCTGCAGAAGTACCAAAAAAAAAGTTTTATTAACAAAAACAAAAAAGATTTTTTATTAACAAAAGAAAAAAAGATTTTTTATTAACAAAAGAAAAAAAGATTTTTTATTAACAAAAGAAAAAAAGATTTTTTATTAACAAAAAAAAAAAAAGAAAAAGATTTTTTATTAACAAAAACAAGAAAGAATTCTATTTGACAACTTTTTCTTCATTACAAAAAAGGGAAATGCCTATTTTGCCTCTGAATAGAGTTGGTAGCACCTCGAAAGGTAATAGTTCTTTATCTTCAGCAGGAACTGGTATTCAGGTTCAGTACTGTTCAAACATTGGATTAATTACAGCTGTTTGAAGGGGTTGGTATGATGTCTTCTGATGAAAGATTCAATTCTCGACTAGGGTTGACATCTCAAAAGTTCATAAGGATGTTCAGTTGAAGGAAAAGTCATTAATAACAAGTCAATAATTCTAACCTTAAAAAGTCTCTGGGAGACATAATAATAACTTAGCCTTTAGACTTAACATTTGCCATTACCGCTGGCAGATAATTACCTATTTTGCCCCCCACCTGCTGGCATATGATTACCTGTTTTGCTGCCCCCCCTCAATGCTGGCATATGACAACCTGTTAAAAACCTTCAAAATTCCAAAAAGCCCTCAAACTATTTATTTTCATTGAACTAATGTTTACACGATTCCCTTCAGATTAATGTTTACACAATTTCCCTTTTTTAAATTTTAATTTAACAAATTCTTTTCAATAATTTGAATAATAATAACTATGTAAACATTAATCTGAAGGGAATTATGTAATATGAAACAAAAGAAACCAAATATTTTTTCAAAACAAAAACGTATAATTCAAATTATTAAAAAAATGTTAAATTTAATTAATTGGCTACACAAACACATATAATAATAAATTTAAATGAGAACATTTGGACACCTGAAAATGTTATGAAATGAGAAAATCATTTTATTTACTTTTTGTTGTTGTTAAAGTCCGAAATTTTGCCAAATAACATGGCTGTATCAAAAAGAGGATAGTCCGATGTAGTTTTTTCTTTTTCTTCGTAATGTTATTATTAAGAGGTCGAGCTTCTCGAATAGAAAAAAATGTCTTGTATCCATGCTTTTTGAAATCCTTGTGTGCTTGTGTGTGTTGTGCTTGGTTTAAGCACAAAATTTAAGAAATGGAAAGTCACACATTTTAGAAAACATTTTTTTATAAATTTAAATGAGAATATTTGAAATGTGAATTTATAAATTAAAATGAGAATATTTGAAAACATGAAAAGGTTAAGAAATGATAAAATCATTTTTATTTACTTTTTTATTGTTATTTCCGATTTCTCACAAAAAAAAAAAAGAAGAAAAATGGCTGTATCAAGGAGAGGATAGTCCGATGCAGTTTTCTTTTCTTTTTCTTCATAATGTTATTATTAAGAGGTTGAGCTTCCCTAAGAGAAAAAAAACATCTTGTATCCATGCTTTTTGAAATCCATGTGTGTAATCGCTCGGTTTTAGCGCAAACACACACACACCTCCAAACACCTGGGCAATGCCGGGCACCCAGGCTAGTAGCCAATAAAAGTTATTTTGCAATTTACCTGCATCAGTTTTTGGCGTTTTTAAGTAGTTTTAAATGCTTTTTATTTCATCTCAAGTATTAACTCTTTTTACGGGTTTTAAATTTCCAACCAAAATGGCTTGTCCATTTTTTTTGACCCAGCCAGTCTCATTTTAGATTATTACAATATTTTTTTTGTTTTGTTTTTTGGAGAGTCACGTCTACACAAGGAAAGTTGTTTTTTTTTTTTAGAGGGGAAAGGGGTCATTTTTATTTATAGTGGCCACACATACCCCCTACCCCATAAAAATTAAATTATAAATGAAAGCAAAATTAGAGGAAGATTCGACAACCACCTCGACAAATTCAGCCAACGCCAGGTATCTCCGCTAATCTTCTATTATATAAAGAGCAAAATAAGCGCGCGTGTTTGTGTATGTCCACAAAAGGCGTTTTGGCTGGGGGTTCTCACGTGGATTAGATTCCACGAGAAGTTTTCTTATACTTCCTAGATCGTAATATCTCAGGTTCGCAAACGGACATCGTCTCTATCTTTTTTTTGATCGAGTTAAACAAAATTCCCACCTTGCGGTCGTCTCTGCTGTTTGTCTTTTTCGTATAAATAAAGCGAAACTACTAGAACGCAACCACCTGGCCTTCCGGCCGGGTAGTATCTGTTCTGTAATTGGTCCTTGGAAACCCTTCATACTGAGACAATTACTATTTATTTGGATACTGCTAGAGTGCCCCTTTTGGGGGGGGGGACTGGTTTTCTCCCACATTAAAAAGGACCTTGTGTCTAATTTGCTCTTGTGGGAGGTTTAAAAGCAACACCATTTTTGCAAGTCATCTTTTGATTTTAGATTGACTACGTTAGATTTTAACACTTTACCAGTTGCATCATGGCTTAGCGTCAGATTTTCTTTCACTTTCTTTTCTGCCTTTGCATTGCGGGTTCAAGCCTGCTTACTACCACTTTTTAAACTTTTTTTCTTTATTTTTTTTTGCTTGACACACACCTACGCGTACAAACACCCGGGCAATGCCGGGCACCTAGGCTAGTCTAATATATAAAAGACAAAATGTGTGTGTGTTTGTAGGTCTCACAAAAACTTCTAACAGACGCCTTGGAATGTGACAAAATTGGTATCATTTTAAAGCTTGGTCTCTCGGACAACAAATATCGAAACATTGTCCAAAAACATTCATTCCTTTACTCTCAACTGGTCCATTTTTCACAACAAGGGGGTCGCTTTTTCATTGACATTTTCACAAATCATTGTCTTCTTTCAATTGACTACCTCTAATTCCAACGTTTGTGATTTTCGGTTTTATGATGGATGCATCAGCTAAGACGTTGTGTTTCTTTTCATGTTATAGATTCAAGCCTGCCTGCTAATTTTTTTTTTTTTTTTTTTTTTTTTTAAACACCTCTCTCCACTTGGTCTGCCTCCTGAGGTTCTTCACTACACCACCTCTCCATACCCAGGCTGGGTATCCCCACCAGTATAAAATAAAAGGATATCATTAAGAATGAATAGTATGGAATGCTTATTAAATCAGATTCTTAAAGTCATTATGCAAACAAAACATCTAATAACCATTGTTATATCTCTTAAAAGTATTAGAAAAATCATACATGAGTATATTAATAATGCACAATTATTACGGAAACTATATTAGAAAATTATCAAAAATAATAAATTCAACTTTTGTCTTTATTTTTATTTATACAAAAATCATGGTAAATGATCAAACATACTTAATGAAGATAATGTTGATCCAATATCCTGAAGAAAATTGTAGACAGCTTGTTTCAAGAAATTCTCAGTGTGTTTGGTCAATAGAGAACAGATCACCTGCAGAGGGCAAAGGTGTAACATCTGGCAGTAGAGAAAGATCTGGTAAATTCTGGATGTGTGATTGGAGTTCTTGTCGTACCATCGTTACACGAGTCAATTTCCTTTTGTAATCCTAAACAGAAAAAAAATTTCATCATTATATTTTCTTTTAAATTTGAATTGAAACCAGATGTTCACTTAGATGGAAAATCTTATAAAACATTTTTCAAAACATTTTACATCAATTTGGAGAAAACATTCTATTTGGAGAAAATGTTGAAATTATAACAAAAGTTCTTCCTGTAAAATATTGAAAGACTATAACAATCCTTTGGTTTCTTTGAAACTTTTGAAAACTTTTTCAATAACTTTTAATCCAAAAACGATTTGTCTATTAAATGTTACAAATGAAAAACCCAAACTTACAACAAGTCGTAGTTCTACCTGTTGTAGAAGTTCTCTCTGTAAATTGAGATAAGCACGCACCATTCGTGCCGCTTCTTTTCGATCAACCAATTCTTGTCCTAATCTTTGGTTATAATCAGTCAACAAACCGTATGCTTCATCCACAGTTTCTGATAAGTTTTTAGCATCATCTTTATCTGCAAGAAAACATTAAGATTTACTTGCTGGAATTGTATTATTTTATACTGACAGTATCTTTTGTTGTTATTTAAAAAATATTTTTAACAGTAATAGAGAATACCTTTATAATACATTAAGATCAAGATATTTGTATATTATAAATGAAATGCTATCGATTTCTTTTATTCTAAAACTGGGGTAAAATGCAAGAAAACTTAAACAAAGCAACAAAGCAATTAAAATAAAAAAAAACAGCCAACAATAATTAAATCAAAAATCTTAATTAAAAGAAAAAACACACACAAAAAATATTGAACATAATATAAGTCTGTCAAATTAGTAAATAGTATCTTTTTAAAACTGTTAATACCAAAAGAAATCAAAACAATCAGAATCCATTGCTAATATATAATGTTACTCATAAATGAACATATGAAGTAAAATGACTTATTTCATATTGAATAGAAGAGGAGATAAAATTCATGTTTCAACTCAATAAATTAAGACAATGTAAGGGATTTGAAAAAATTAAACTTTTAACCGTAAAAGATAATCCACAATGATTTGTATTAACAGATGATTACAGATTAAAATTTGACATCATTTACATTTGATGAATACAAATACACAAAATAACTTTGGTCGAATGCAAATTATCAAGTGAAAAAAAAAATCATGTGTATAGTTTTTCTTTTAATAAACATTTTTTTCTTAGATTCTGAAAAAGTAACAAGTAAAATTAAGGAGTTTTGTATGAATATACATCAAATTTCTAAAGATATGCATTGCTGGTAAATTAATTTGCATAAATTATAAAATTTATTTAAAAAATGTTTTGAATTTTTTAATTGAAAAAAGTGGTAATTTAAAATATTGATTCCGTTCAATCATCTAATTGATGGTAGTTAAGTGGGGTGTTGAATTTACACACAATTCATCCATTTTCCATTGGCTGTTTTGTTTATGCTATTACCTTTCAGTTTTTCAAGGCATGATTGATCTGCTACTTCTTGAGGCAGAGCAGCAATCCTTTCACGCACAGCAGCATCACTACATGGAGGGTTCTCCAGATTATAGAGCGATTTCACAAGATCCTCAGTCTAAAAAATAAAAAATACTTTGGATTTCATGTTGGTTGTTAACTTTTCACTCAATGTAATATCCCACTTTTTTCAGATACATTTCTTTTAAACTTGGAAATCAACCGCTATGATTCAATTTTCTAACATTTTTGAAAAACCACTAGATTTTCTAATTAAAATGCACAATGTATTTAGATATCCAGTTGATATAATATCCTAGATTCAATTTTCTAACATTTATTTCAAATCTCATTAATTAGCATTAAAATACAGTGTGACGTGATCGACCCTCATTGGGGACCGCATAACTATACTAAGATTACTTTAATAGATCCCAGGTAATGGCGGATATTCCAAGGATTTAAAGTAGAAGATAAATATATATTTTATTTCATTGTCAAAATAGATATATTTACTTATTGTTTGGAAGTCAGAGATATATATTTTCTTATTCAAAATTGACGACAGGAAATTATCTGGCACCGACGAACTCAGTGCCAGGTCTTTTGACTGACAGCTGATGACCCAGGGGGTCATGGGAGTAATATGACTTGAATCTCAGATTGCAAGCTAGTGACATGGCTGGATTGCACACCTGCAATCTGGGTTTTTTTCCGTAAGTGTGTGGTGTGATTTGATTGGCTGAGGAAACTTTCCACCCTAAACACTGACACTCCTATTAATGCTAGTGCCGCGCGAAATTAGTCAGTTTCCAGCCAAAGTTTGTGTGTGGAACTCGAAGTAACAACACCGTTTTCTGAGACGTGACCCCTTCTCCGACCCATCTGATGCTATCTCCGAAGAGAAGAGAGATTTGAGACTTTTAAAAACTTAGTAAGAACTGAACCATATATTTGTAAAAAAATCTGTAATATATTTTGTGAAGTAAAATAGAATTCAAGCGTCTGTTGTCCTTCTTGCCTGCGTGAGTTTTGTTATTCGTTTTCAACATACCAGAGTCAATGTAACGGCCTCCAGAAGTACGAGACGACACGAGCCAAGTTTTCGAAGATCAGGGGTCCTTACTTAACTTCATAAGAGGAGGTGTTACACAGCATATGCTGTATTTTCAAGGACATTGGCAATATTACATACCTAATGTGTCATACCTTTTTTTATTTGTGGGTCAATTTTTAAAATAATTACATTGCTGAATAAACATTCCAATGATGTTAATTATAATTTTATTATACGTTCAATGTTTTTATGCTACAAGTTAAAAATGTAAAAACGGTAAAAATAATGAAAACAAAAAGGGAAACTTTTTCCAATGTTTACATTTTATATGTTATGTTTGGATACACATGCGCTGGATCAAATTTGATTGGATATGGCTGAAATTTTATAAACATAGAAATCCATCTCTACTGAACTTTGATTTATATTTTTATGACCACAGGAAGCAAAGTTATGATCGAGCAAAGTTGACGAAGAATATTTCAAAATTATAGGTATGGGCCAAATGAATGCCGATGCTCAAAATGTATAAACATTTTGGCCCCTCCCTTTACTGAAAAATTCACCAAAAATCAAGAAATTAACCAATTTTAATAAAATTTTCAGTATTTATCAAATAATGATCGCGAAATATAATGAACTAATTATTTTTATTTAAACCTGGAGTGGAAATGTATTATTTTGTTTAAACAAAAAATACCTTTACTAAAGTTATGGTTCTCAGTAATAAATAAAAAACGCAATAATTTATTTTTGCTTTTTTTATATAAATGAAGCATCGCAATTTGTAACAATAAAAAAAATAATTTTTACAGGAACATTACGAAAAAAACCCTAAAGTTCGTATTTCATATCGATATAACTCGAAGAAAAATAAATTTCTCGAACTACCGATATTACCATTGAATTAAACATTTCACACATAAAAAATTATAATATCAAAAATATTTCTACTTTTTTTTAAAATTACGGATTTCGCATAATTGTTATATGCAAGATTTTAATAATTTCCTTGCTCGCAAGAATGTGAAACTTTCAGTATAACATAATTTTTATATAATCTTGAACAATAGTTAAAAAAGAAATTAATTTAAAAACAGGAACATAAAAACAAATTAAAAAATGATAAAAATTGATACAAACGTTCGGAGTAGGAATGTATGGATGCACGTCTGGGAAAAAAAAGAAATCCGACACCCCTACTTTTACTATCATGACTTCATTTTGAAACATCGTTTTGATTAGCTAAAATTTTGGGTTGCGTTTTGGCGAACGGCATAATTACTTGCTTTTTTAGGGCTAATGAAGCTGTATTTTGTATAAACAAGGTGTTTTTTTTTATTTATTTATTTAATTCAATATCTTAGGACTTTACTAATTATCTTTGAAATAGACCCAGAAAACTAATATTAATCTTTTAAAGGATTTTTACAATGAATTTATTTAACTACAAAATTTAGCTGAATTATTTAGCTCGCCGTGAAAACATTTTCATAACTTTTTTTTTCACATGAAATTAGGAAATTAACTTTAGTCTCTAATCTTTCAAATACAATCAAAAGGTAGTCGGAAACCTACAAAAAAAATTATGATAAATCGGCTTTCAAAACTAGGTCCCCTTATTTTTGCCCGCCGATTTTTGCCCATACCTACAAAATTGATAAGATAAATCAGCATATATCATTCATTTTCAGAATTATTTTCAATATTTGTAAATATTTGATAATTATTAATTGTGCAGAAATTTCTTTAAAATGTTATCTTTTATAGAAATTCAAATCTGCTTAACAGGGAAAACGGCTTGCTATGCGCTAATGCGCTGACCAGCACTCAGCTGACTAAAGTCACCGTATTAATGAGTTTCGTTTGTATTCTCTTAAAAATAAAAAAACTTTCAAGATGAAAGCAGAAAAATCAGTTTCATTTTTTTATTCTGAGCTTGTCAATTTAAAAAAATTATTTTTCAAATTTTGTTTCAAACAATACTATTTTGTTGTTTTTAACGCCTTTAGTACAACGTTAAAACACAACAAAATGTACTAAGTGCATGTGTTTGTTATCATGCTATTTATAAATTCTTACTTGTACTTAAGGTAGAATTGTGTTTTTTAGTAGTCATAAAAAACAAATACAAGGTACTTGTGCACTTATGCTACCATGCTAAAATAATAA
This sequence comes from Euprymna scolopes, assembly GCF_053919585.1. NCBI lineage: Eukaryota > Metazoa > Mollusca > Cephalopoda > Sepiida > Sepiolidae > Euprymna > Euprymna scolopes. The sequence continues at coordinate 81,095,815 of NC_136490.1, forward strand.
CGTTATTCTTTAGAACGCCATTCTTAACATGAGGAAGGAAAGGTGTTTTTTTTAATTTTGTACTTTCACCTAACAATTAAATAAAATATATCATGAAACTTGAATTTATTTTTAACTCATTGTCAAGACCATTTTTTCGAATCTGTTAAACAAACCCATTTTTTTTAACTGAATATATCTAAATAATAACAATAATAATAATAGTAATAAAAACAACAATAATAATAATACTAACAATAATAATAATAATAACAACAATAATAATAAAAATTTTTTTTTTGAGGGAATTTATTTTTTCTTTTCTTTTTTATTATTTCTTTTATTATTTCTTTATTTTATTTTTTATTTATTTGTTTTTTATTTATTTTTTTTTTTTTTAAATCTTCTGTTTATGCCTTATATGTATGTGTGATAGTGCACGATACCTCATGTATACATGGGAGCCAAACACTATACCTGCGTTAGAACCACAGGTTAAACAATTCTGGGCTTGGTGTTGCCACAAACACCAAAATATGAAAAATGTCAAGTACAAATAATTCAAACCATGGGACCCAGAAGAAAGATCTGGGTGTCATGATCGGCAGGTGCTCCTTCGGTAGCCAGCATGGGGGACCCGGTCGTCATCCTGCGAATGTTGGCCAACTTCTTAATTTCAGAAACTCAAATAACATGGACAGCATAACCTCTAATTTCAGGGAACTAAATGCTACCGAACAAACACAGCACAGCCGTGATAATCATCAAAATGGAAAAAAATGAAGAAAGAAATGGACAACAAAAGAGAATAGACTTAGTAATGGAATGCTATTATAGAAGTCATCCTGAATATAGATATGGAGGTTATCGGAAACGAATGAAAGAACTATGGAATCTCTCCAGTGACCACCAAGCGACAGAACAAAGAATTGCGGACCAAGCAAGACTGATACTCAAGAAAGGCTGGCTCTCTAAACTAGAACTAGCAGAAATACAGCGAAAAATAAATGAGGAAACTGAACAAGAAACCACCCCCAATGGAACTGCTCGTAGAAAAACCCCACAAGTTGAAACCCCACAAGTTGAAGCCTCACAAGTAAAAACACCAAAGGCTCAGGACCTACGAAGACCAAAGACTAAAAATGTTGAAACCAAGAACAATGAAACAGAACTAACAGAGAATGAAGCAAATGAAATAAATAAAATAACACAGGAAAAACAAAACTCCCATCGTTGAAGAACCAAGAGCAGAAGAAATTAAAAACAGAAACTGAGAAGGTTAACAAGCTCCTCCCACACATCCCAACAAACACAATCACAGACTTAAACAACCTCATTTACGCAGGCGTCAAAATGGTAAGTATGAATCTCAAATCAGAAAAACAATTGGGAACAAGCGGCCCGACAAAACCTGGATGGGAAATAAGACTAGAAACCTAAATACAGAAACATAAAAAAGAAATCAAAATGATCAGCAGGAAGAAAGCAATGTGGAAAAAAAGGAATATTGGAAATGTAACTGGCAGAGAGAGGCTAAACAAAAAACATGAAGAACTGGACCAAAAAATAAAAGGAAAAGAAGCGAGATTGAGACGATATAGATATAAAGCTGAACAATGCAAACAAAACATTTGAAACCAACGAACGCCAATTCTACCAAAATGTGAATAGAGGAAAAACAAAAAAAGAACAACCAAATCCGACAGACATAAAACTCTACTGGAGTAACATATGGGAAGAGCGACGAGAACACAATAGAAATGCTGAATGGCTGAAAGACATGAAAGAAGAGTTACAACAAATCGAAGAAGGAACAATGAATGAAATCAGCAAGGAAACCCTAAAGAAAACCATAGGAAAAATGGCAAACTGGAGAGCACCAGGGCACGACGGGATACATGCATACTGGTTAAAACAATTCACAACCTTACACGAAAGGCTAGCCCAAAACCTGAGAAGATGTATACAGGAAGCAAACGTGCCAGACTGGATGACAAAAGGTAGAACCACACTGCTACAGAAGGGCACAGAGAAAGGAACCGTCCCCAGCAATTATAGGTCAATCACGTGCCTACCCACCATGTGGAAGATACTGACAGCACAACTGAGGGAACAAATCTACCAAAAACAGAATAGAAATGATAAAAATTGCCATCAACTGGTGAATATATAGTTGTTGCTTATCAGGATTCCTGGTATCCTGGTATTGTGGAAGCTACATTCGAGGATTCATGTAGAGTACGATTTATGGTTGCATCTCAGAAAATAGGGTTATATTTTGAGCTAGATCGAGAGGATTTACAAAATTGAAAATTGGACTGGTCTCAAAATGCATAAGTTCTGATCGACTATGGAAATTTCCATCTTTTACAGAAATCCAAATCTATATAAAAAATTTTCTTCTATTTATTTCTGAGATTAATCCATATCTACTCAATTTTTTTTTCTTTGAGGGGAGTAGTAAATGTCGGCCATGAATGCTCTTTAAGCATTCAATGGCTACACCCAAATTAAGCTCTCCTTTGGTGAGGAGGCCGGAAAATGCCTGCTTTCAATAAAGCTATATTTAAATACCACTATAATGCTTAGTTTTGTTCATAAATAGACACCCACTGCATAATATCATACGCCAGTTTTAAAAAAATTGAAATTTGTACATCCGAATTTATAATTCATAGCTTATGATATATATAGCTTATTATGTAAAGAGATACATCAAATTTGGCTGCATAATCAATTTTACATAAGATTGTCAAGTTTCATAAGAATAGCTTGAAAAATAAATGGTGGCGAAATTACCGAATTTCTTTAAATGTCCGTAATTTAGCCCACTTTTTCTAAAGAAAAATCCTAAGTTTTGGCATCTAAAATTTAGATAACTTTTGAACTAATGATGGTATTTGTATAATTCAAACGATTTTAAGTATCTTTTTACATAGCTCTTTTCATACAAGTTGATAAAATAACAATTATCTAAAAAGAAAAGCTCAACTTGTAATGCTACATTAATAACATTTTATAACCTTTTTGAATATTACAGATCCAAACCTCTTTAATTTAATAAAATATTTAGACACTAAGTGATTAAAAACTACCAATTTAATTTTTAAATCTTATTAGATGCCGAGTTGATTCAAACTAACTTGACTCACGTTGAGAAATGTTTTTTAGATTCTAAACATACCTAGTCGAAATCTAAACATACCTAATCTTATAGCCTTTTGTATACCGTGTTATTCAGACATATCTGATGAATAATATTTTTAGTATATCTAGTTCAATAAAACCTACCAGGTTTTTCTTTATAATACTGTTGGATACCTAGTTGATTCATACACCCCAATAACATTTTATGGATGCCTAGTTAATTCAACATTCAATGTTTACATCCTCGATTGATTCCAAACTTAGCTGATTAAATGGTATAACATTCTATGATGCCGAATTTATTAAAACCTTCCTGATTACATTCTATAACACTTTTAGATACCCAGTTGATTCACTCCAGCCGGATTCAATTTTTTGGCATTTTGGGATGCCTAATAGATTTTATCATATTCATTTCAAGCCTCTTTGATAACTAAAATGGTGGGAATAAGATAGTTCAACACAAAAAAAAATGTGAAACTGATGATGGTGATGAATTTTATAACCTAGAAATGAGAGCGAGTAAACTAATCTTGATACTCTGGTATTCAAGATACGTTCGAGTGTCAATATATTATATGTTACATTGTACAGTTGTACAACAAACTTGTTATAACTTACTCTATGTTTTGAGTCATTTCATCTGATTAATTTTAACTGATGGGATATATCAGCACGAAACTAAAAAATAATAAAAATAAAAAGCATTGCCAACTCCTTTGGACTGACATCACAGATTCCAGCATAAAAATCTTTCTTTTCGAATTTAGCCGGCTTTGAGAGAGAACACAGATTTTCGAACTTGATATTGAGTGGATTAATCACTTATTTGTATGAAGAATTGAAATGTGCCAAACTGATAATATTGCTTATCCAAAGTAATGAAATCGGAGATGAGTATACAGAAGAACCACACATCACTGTGGGGTAGGCGATGAGACAGGGATTGATGATTAATTAGCTGTCAGAATATACTTTCCCATGGTTAAATTTTGATAATGACTATAGCAAGAGGAATTGTGATTAATGCAAATTTAAAAATGCATTTATAATTATGAAGAACAGTCCTAAGGCTTTCGCTCCCCAGTGATACAGAATTTGGTGACTAGTGTTGGACAAATTGCCATCTTGATCTTTTACAATGTGTGGAGAATAGTAGTTAGTCGGATCAGGACCTTTTCAACATCCAGGGCCTTCGCCAGAGTAACTGCTGAGTAGCAAATGACAAACCAGAACCTAGAATGGCTGAATTTGGTGATGGCACAAACAGGTCATTGTTGGAGGAATAAGAGGTACATCTAAGAATGTATCACAAAATGGTGATATCCTAGTCATAATAGCACTACTAAAATAGTAGTGCTATTATGACCAGGATATCACCATTTTGTGATACATTCTTGGATGAATTTTTTTCTTCCCCAAAACAACAGAGAAAGGGAAAAGAGAAAAGAAAGAGAAAGACAATTCTGTTTTTTTTTTTTTTTGAGAGCATAGTTAAGCCATTAACTTTAGTTAATTTGACTATAAGATCAAGGCTACCTTGCCAAGACAAACCATCCAGCAGCAGAAGACAACAGAAGAAGAAGAGAATAAGTCACTATTTTAGTTTCCTTCTTCACTTTATTAAGTTTTCTGCTGTCTGTGTTTGGTTTTAATTTCACATTCAACTTTGCATGTAGTTTTGTTATTGAGTGGTAATACTAGCAGTAGTGGGATGAGCTCCGAAGATGAAGCCCTAAGAAATTTGATAGATGAAAACCAGTTGGTGGGTGGAGACAGTTATTTTGAATTACCTATGAAAATGGAAAAAAATGATATGGGGAATAAGTATCTCTATACTCCCATGGGGAAGATGCTACTGGTCTGAAAGAATGGATAAAGACAATAGAAAAAAAGATTGGTATATGATCTAAGTGATTGTAAAATTTCCTATTAGTCTGAAGGGGTGATGGAGACGGTTTCAGAGTTTATTTGTACAATTTATAAACAGTACAAGAATAACCTGGTCTGAACTCTGTGAACAAATAGAAAAAGAAAAGATATGTGTTCACATAACCAATCATGGCCCTAAGTATATGAGAGCTATCCTGATTAAAAATGGTCGACAAGGAAAACATTAATGAGCTGGTCAAGCGTATGTAAGAGTTGGCAATCCTCACATTTCCATTAGCAGAATACTGCAACACGGATATGATACAGGCTATTCTTATTGATAGTGCTGTAGGATAGGGTGACCAAGGTGAAGATCTTATAGAAAAGTCCAAGCACCTTAGAGTAAGCAGATAAGCAAAGAATGATGATTGAGAACACATAGTGAAAGGCAAAGAACAGATGAGAGTCTGATGAGGAGAAGAAAAGGTGGGGATAGAGGGAGTCCAAAGGTCAAAGCTAAGGCCAAGGTTGCAAAAGATTCGGAGGCAGAAGCCAATCCCAAGAGAAAGATGTTGGACATGTGGCAAAAGTGGCTACTTCTTTATCAATTGTCAGTTTCAAAAGTGCTGGTATTGTGTAGAGATTGGCCAAGAAGGAACTGTCCTTATGGGAAGAGATCTTCAGGAAAAGGTGTCCAAACCAAATCCTACCCCCTGGGTACACCCGTAGAGATGATAGAAAAGCAGATGGATCTAAAGGGAGATTGTTATTGCCAGCCCCTCAACAGTAGCAGGATATACTTCGAAGAAGAGAGGTCTGAATCAAACCTTATCCCCTAGGCAGACCTGTTAAGATAGAGGTGATAGAAAAGCGAACGGATCTGAAGGGGGATTGTTATTGCCGGTCACTATGTCCACTAGATATATAAAAGTGGTTGCAGGGTCTTTAAGTTGATAGATAAGGTTCGGAAAGTAATTGAAAGAATAACTGAGCAACAAATATGTAAAATAGATGAAATGCTATTTGATTGCATGTCTGGGCAACGTATGACACATGCTATATTTATTATTCAGGCAAATGTAAGAGAAGTTCTCTAGTTGTGGAAAAAAACCCTGTATTTTGCTTTTGAGGATTTGGAGAAAGCTTTTGGCAGAGTATTAGGGAATATTAGCATTGCATAGACTGGGGGTAAGCGAGTGATTAGTGAGGGTTGTTTGGAGAGTGTACAGAAATACTCAAAGTTGTGTTAATTTGCAAAGTTTGTTACTTTTCATCAGTATCTTCGAGGTATTGTCCAGGAAGTTCCACACAGGTTATCTAGAAGAGATGTACTTACATATGAAACAATGGAAAGTTTATCAAGTTCTAAATGTGGAAGAATGTTATGGAAAGTGAATGAGACTGGAAAAAGGAAAATTGCTCAGCTTGTGGTAAAGGAGTCGTGTGCAATTCAATTTTCTATGGTACTTGTAATTATTACATACACAAGATGTGCAGAGGAATTAGAGGTTGGTTGAGAGAGGACAATCAATTTGTATGCAAGAAATGTAAGATAACAGCGATGAATGTAAACTCATGTGGAAGTTCTTGAGTTGTTTAGAAATTTTGTGATGCCACTGAGGAATTGGTGTTAGTGCTATAGCAAGAAGAAGTAAGTTCAAGGAACTTTTGTCATTACTAATTGGCAGAGTGCTATCATAATCAACCAAAGGGTGTGTATGCAGTGTGTTGATGTATGAAAGTGAAAGCTAGTTAGTGAAGGTTGAGGACATGTGTTGCATGAAGAGAAATTATATGAGAATGATATGATGGATGCATAATGCAAGCCTAAAAGATAATTAATATAAATGAGTTAAGAACAAGATCTGTACATGCGAGATGTAGAACAGAAGGTTTCAATGGTATGACCACATTAAAAGAATAGATAAGAGTTCATGAGTTAGTACAGAGTGTATTTATTTTAGAGGTGGCAAACTTTAAATTGTCAACTGGCCACCTTGTTTGTACAATTTAACCTCATTAGATTATTTTCTTTGAGGGATAAGTAATAAGAACTGTTCCCATTCCTCCCATTCTCACATAATGCTATCCCTTCCACTACTTTTTTTTTTGACTTTATCTCCATTGTTTTCATTCAGGTAAGTTGTTTTTTTCTTTTTCCTCCTATATTAACTAAACAAATTATTTCAAATCTATTAGTCTAGTTAATCATGAACTAGAATTGATCTTTGCGCAAAGGAAAAAACATTGTGTGGATTTGGCAAAGTTTTCTTCACAAATTAAATAATTACAATTATACAATACTAATCTTATTCTAAATGCACACACTAATGATGTCAAATTTTCTATTGAACAGTCAAGAAAAATAATGTTATGAATTCACATATTGCATGAATATATTCAGAACTGAAAAAGGGCAAATATTGAAAGTGCATTAAAATCACCAAATTGGAGTTGTACACACTAAAAACTTAACTTTCCTTAAACTTTTGCTGATTAAAATATGCATTAATACAACACAAATCCATAGACAAGATTCAACGTATACTTCAACTGAACAGTTTGATGTGCCACAATTGTTCGACCAGTTCCTGGTATTTTGTCAGTTTCCTGTCATTAACGTGATAGATTAGTCCCTTGACACTGACAGTTACCATATTATGTATTGTTTATGTTATATATTCAATAATGACAGATCCCAGTAGTTAGAAAAATAAAGTAAACAGGATCAAAGATAATATTTATAAAAGGAAAATGCTAAAATTGAACTCAGTGATCAAAAGTTAAGAATACATATTGCTATTTAGATGCAATTCTAGGAATGTAGAGAATTGTCCATTATATTAGAAATAACTATACAACTAGTTAGGTCAGATAATCAGACAATGTAAATTAAGGAATGTCTTTGTGTTGCCAAAAACGTGTTGGAATTGCATGTAATACGCAAAATCCACATGAAAAAACATTCACGTGTTTGAGTATGTTCTGATGTCACGAAGAAAGATAGTATCAATATACTTAGTTAAGTTAGGGTTCGAAGTTAGTTACAGCGAGAAGTTGAGAATTGAGTCAGAGGAGGAGAGTTAGCCTAGGCCCCTTTTTGAAAGTGAGGCTGAGAGGGGAGAACAAAATGTAGGAACCTAACACAGCATTGAATACCTGATCATTCTTATAACCAGCTGGAATAAATGTTATGTTGTTTGTAAGCCTTTGTCTTCTTTGTCATTTTATTAGGTTGGTGCAAAAAGTAATGTTTTTTGACATTCAATTTCATAATTCCTTTCATAATAAACTTTATTATTATTAATCGAAATGAGAACCATTAGAATCAACACATTTTTTGCTAATGACAAACAAGTTTATTTATCCCATTAGCATAGAAATCTGGAGTTCTGGAAGCGATGAAGTCATTGAAGGCTGATTCAGGATCATCTCAGCTTTTAAAGCATTTGCCATGCAGGAAGTTGTCGAGATGCTTGAAAAAGTGATAATCGGTGGGCGAGAGGTCCGGTGAATATGGCGAATAAGGCAGAGTCATGTAATCTAATTCGTTCAGCTTCTGCAGGGTCAGTTGAGCAACATGCAGGCAAGGGTTGTGATGGAGGAGAATTGGTCCCTTCATATTGACAAATCTCGAGCACATACGTTGGAGCTTCTGGTGCATTTTGTCAATTTGTTGGCACTACTTCTGCCGTAATCGTTTTGCCTGGATTCAAGAAGCTGTGATGGATGAGAGCAGCCGCAGAGCACCAAACAGTCACCATAACCTTTTCTTGGTGCAATTTTGGCTTTGGAGAGTGTTGTGGAACTTCTCCAGCATCCAACCACTGTGCCAAACATCGGCAATTGTTATAGAAGATCCACTTTTCATCACATCACAATCTGCTCAAGATATGGGTCATGCGTTACCATGAACAAAGATAAGACATGAAAAATTGGATCCTTAGTACACCAAAAAAAAAAAATACTAGGCGAGTTAAAAAAAAAAAAAGGGCTCTCGGATATAAATTTAAATCATAACAGAATCAAGTGTTAGCTCTAGGAGCCCTTGATCTCTTAAAACTTACTGAAGTAAAATAAAAAATTAAAAAAAAACGAGAAAAAGTGTCCATGGAAAATTTTAAAAAAAGAAACTGAAGTAAAGGAATACATTCGATAGAAACCCCCCCCAAAAAAAACAAAGACAATATACTGGAAAAAAAAAAGTTATTTTAGAAGAACTAAAACACAAGTCAAATAGAAATATATAGTCAGGTTCCTAATGGCACAAATTTAACTTTTGTGGGAACTTTTTGGAGATATGCAAAGCAATACATTTTTGGAAAGGTTTTTGTCTCAAGAATCAGAAAATCAATGTCTGCATTTGCCCAGATGCATATTTAGGGTTTAGAATGCTTTTAGGGCACAACCTAATAAAACAAATAATTTAATACAAGCTTCTGAAATGACGAACACAACAAAGTTCATAAAAGGTAACATAGAAAAGGTTTATTAAGGAGAATATGATATGTTCCTTGTCAAAAGCTGGACTCTGGCTACCTGGTGCTATCGCAGTAGTTATTCCCCGTGGAATCGTCGATACCGTTAGAAATAACACCAGGTGGAGAGAGCGAAGAAAAGGAGGTTTGTTCTGTTTGGTGTCTTTCTCAGTAAGGATGAGTTGTTGTTCTTCAAACCGGATGCTGGCCGGTTTCCTTAGGGGATAGGAAGGATCAATGCGCCGTACCCCTGATTGGTCAGTATGTGGCCAAATAGCAATGGCAAAAAGTTCCGTTTGTTTCTGCTACACATATATGGTGGCCATATTGGATTTACAAAATGGCTGCAGTAAGATGTACGTTTTGTAATATCTCAGCTTCTAAATAAGCTGGAACACTGATTTTAACTGCTCAACCAACATTTTGAGGGTTCAGGAAGCCAATGGTGGTAGTTATGAAATTTTCACAGATGTGTATATCACAGCCATATTGGAATTTACAAAATGGCTGCTGTAAGATGTATGTTTTGTAATAAGCTGGAACACTGATTTTAACTGTTAAACTTACATTTTCAGTATCAAGGAAGTCAATGGTCCAAGTTATCATTTCATCTTTTGTAACCCCCCACCCCCTCCCCCGAATTGAAACACATAATCCACCATATGGATAAAAAACTTAACAACCCTGGCAGATACTAAATCAGAGTTATTTTTATTGAATTGCCTTTTAATTGTAAATCATCATCATCATCATCATAAACATCCTCAACATCACTTTCATACATCACAGCTTGGGAATTTTCATCGTTTTCACACTGGCTGCTGCACTGACACATGTCAGTACAGGCTAAGTCTTTAGACCTGCAAGAACATCTGCCAGAAGAACAGTCAAATATACATTTGCATGTGACCATCTCAAGCATGGTCTTAGGGGCTGGGAGGACCTCTGTGATCATTGGTTTCAGGATGTCATCCAATTGTTTGAAGTACCCATTTTCCAGGGGATCCAGTTGTGAAATCTGCAGAGCAATGACTGCTTGTGCTCATACCCTTGTTTGGACATGGACTTAAATATGCTGCTTTAGAGCTCCAGGTGTTGGAGGGAGCATGTCACTTTCTGCCCTATGCTTGCAGAACAGATGCCATCACAGTTCAGGGATTGTTTTATGTTTTGACGAGTAAACTGCACATACAAAAGACTCCAGTGTTGACAGCATTCCCTCTGACACTTCTGCTTCATCCATAAGCATTTGCAGAGCATTGATAACATCTGCAGCTGCTTTGATGTAGATCTGCAGCCAGGTTGTCTTGCATATACGGGAGAACCTCCCTGTGTTGTCGGCCCCAGTGAACGCATGGAAGGCTGGCAAAGCCTTTGCTCTTTCTTTACATAGAGCTCGCCACAGTGGTTCAATTTGTATAACATCAGAGGCCATAGAAATGAACGTGTTTTTCAGAAATAGGTCATAGTTTGCTGTGACTAGCACTAAAACGTCCGTATCTGGGAAGAAAAATACTAACTGTGCATTAGGTGGGTTTCGCTGTGAAGCATCCACCCAATCTAGGTACCTCATCATGGCCTTGAACATTGCATTCTGGGATTTCTGTTCCATTTTTGAAATGCTGTGATGACCTCAGCAGTGGTCAAGGCTTCCTAGAAGGTACTGTTTGCTTGCTTCACAGATTCAGCCCTTGTGTCTTTATCCTCAGAGCAGGCAGCTTCTACTCCTAATACTGCCATCAGGCACACATCTTTCAGTTGTGAGTTGTCCTTGAAGAACACCTCCAGAGCCATTTCATAGTGCTATGTATGAGTAGATATGGGCATGGAGAGCTCGCTTGTAGTGAGTGCATTTCAGGATTTGCCTTGTCATGGCAGGACCATACACACCTGCTTCCACCCAGACATCATCTATGCATGGAGGTACCAAGTGCTCTGAGGCCAGCCATTATGACATGCAGTTCACCCAGTCTGGGAACAATCATTTGTTTCAAGTCAGGTCTGGCATCTAGGAGCTGCACCACCTTCTCATATAGAGCCATGTCAAAGGTAATGACTGTGGGGTGATCTTCCTCAACTGCCAATTTCCTCAACTGATTTGCTTGTACGATCACAGTTAGTAGAGTTGACTACTCGTGTGCCACCTCAAGGTGTCAAGGGAAGGCTTTCAAACAGCAGTGAGTTGTATCCTGCCCAGCCTGGAATTTTGCTGGAGGTTTCTCGAGGTTTCATTCTGAATAAAGCAGATGCAACAACCCATCCAAACTGTCAGTTGATAGGATCCTGAGATCCCCTGGCCGATAGCAAACTGTTCTGATTTCTTGGTAACCTGTGCTTTTGGCTTGTTACAGTGAAGCATGTCAACATGTTAGAATATGACTGATATACTCTTTGCATCACCTATGATCAAAGGTTCTGCAACAGGTTCTTTAGAAGGATCAACTTTCTGGTACACTGCCATGATGGTTCTGTGGGTGGTTCCTCTTCAAAATCTGTATTATCTACTGCGAAAAATATAAAGGTCCCCTTCTTCAGGAATTGTGGTACATAGAAGCCTCGGTAGGCTCTGACGTTTTCTATAACAGCATTTGCCAGAGTAGTTTCCATGAGAAGGACATGGCGATGTGAAATAACATAGCTATGAGCATTGAGAAGATTCAACAGCTTCTTGTTGCGTGTGTCATGGTGGAAAGTCAGTGCCAGTCCCAGAATCTGAGGGTTCCTTCATGCACGGGGTGACTTGAATGCTTATTCATTGCTTGGCTCGTACCTTACCTGTTTACTTATACATGATATTCTGGCTCACTATCAGTGTTGCTCGGTCAACATCTTTGGTTCTCTTTACAGTTTCCAGCTTTTCAACAGGCCCAACTATTATCCAATGGATTAAGATGTATAATTCAGCTGGAACATCATCATTGTCACGAGATACATGCATGACATTTCTTTCCTTGGGCTCTTTGAAGGTTGCAATACTTTTCCTTATCATCTGTGCTGCTTTGTAGATTGTTTTCATGCTGCTCTCTTCCTCCTTACCAGTTGTTATTGAGAAATTAATCATGTCCTCTTCACATGCATCTGCGGAGTAGAGTGCGGTTGGCTTCCTTATGTTTGGTCGAACAGACTTCAGGTGCGGCAAATAAGGATCCTTTCTTTCAGCCATTTTATATTGAATACAGATACATGACTTAAAAAACTTCCAAACCAAGCCTATTTACATAAGTCATTTCAATATCACCCATCCCAGGGTATGCTTTGTTTTTTGTTTCTACATCAATAAGATTTATCAGCTTAAGCAGACTCGCCTTTTGTAGAAAAGGTTCTTCAGCAGTTTTGCTAGTGTTAGTATCTCGAAGAGCATGGAACACATTTTTGGCCCAGCAAGCTTTGTGGTATAGGACATCAATTGCATGCGCATCACCTGGTGATATGCAGGTATTCAGCCTAGTCTTAAGTGCAGGATTATGGGACCTTTCCACAGCATCTTTGAGATTTTTACCTGCATTCTCAGTCCTGATCTGGTACAGTTGTTGGCCATTGTCCTGTTGCCAGAAGAAGCACTCTTTCTTATCCAGTGGACTTGTATGTGATCATGTGAATGGCAATGCAGAACCAGATGTAGTGGGACCTGGAACAGCCTCTTCTCTGCTTCCTCTTTTCTGGCCAGGCTTTTTGGCAGTGTAGTGCTCTGTAGCTAAAGTGTGTGCGTTGCGATCTCTTGCACGTTGTATTTCAACTTTGTTAGTTGCACTCGAATGACATAAGCGAATCCAGACCGCCCTCTCTTCACACATTGTTTCTGGTGTGCAGTTCTGCAGTCACCTTTGGGCTTGGACATAGTCCCCATCATTCAAACTAGCCCTCTCTAGAATTACCTGCAGTACAAGCCCATAGGACTCTAATCAAGGATGTTGCACCAAGACTTCTTTATTTTTATCATCAGACTGGCAGAGAATGCACTACTTCCAGTTAATGGACTCCTTGGTTTGACACACCTCCTCTCTACTTTGCGACTCATCACTCATGCTTAACCTACAAACACAGAGAATTACAGTAATGTCAAAATAGCATTACAAAAACTACCAGTTCTCAAAATATCTGAGGTAAATTAACAATTTGAATTAGTGATATAAAAGCAAGATTTTTTATGAACAGCTGAAATGTGAATTTATAAATGATGCATCTTTTTTATTACAAAGATATTGCAATAAAACAACACCACATCAGTTTGAACCCAGTTATGCATCTAAAGGTTAATGTTAAAAATGTTGTTGCTTTATAACTACCACAATTGGTTTCTATGATTCTGCAAATGTAGGTGTATCAGTTAAAATCAGTGTTCCAGCTTATTTAGAAGCCAAGATATTACAAAACGTACATCTTACGGCGGCCATTTTGTAAATCTAATATGGCCGCCATGTACGCATCTGAGCAAATGCAAACATTGTTTTCTGATTTCTGAGACAAAAACCTTTCCAAAAAGGTATAGGTTTGCAAATCTCCAAAAAGTTCCCACAAAATTACATTAGGAACCTGACTAATATTATTAGTTATTAAAATGTCTGTTAAATTAAAAAATAAATTGTTGAACTTCACAGAATTAAAACTGAAAACAAAGCGATTTCAGATAAAAAAGAAAGTAAAAGAAAACGAAATTCATTGAAAAATACTATGATATTCATTTTATCATTGTTATTGTCTTGAAATACACACATAGATAATGTATTTTTAATACAAAAATAAATTGTTACAACGTGTAAATTTTAAGTAAAGAGAAATATTAGAATAAAATAATGTTCCAATGTAATGAAAAAGAAAAAAAATTATTAGTAACACCTACAGAATAAAATAATGTTCCAATGTAATGAAAAAGAAAAAAAAAATTATTAGTAACACCCACAGAATTGAAAAATAATGTATTGGTTTGTTAAATGTTTGGTTTTAACTGTGAAACAGAAAGAATTATTATTAAATGCAACTTAGAAAAATAAAAAAAACAAGACAAACATTGAGGACACACATGTAACCTGAAAAGAGCTGTATAACTTTCTAGGATATTTTGAATGACTGTCAATCATAATTTGACAAATAAGCTTCTGATGATAGATTATGTGGCATTGGGTTAAATTATTGTTTATTTGCAGGAAGAATTCGGAGAATGAATATTCTGTAGCTTGAACAGGACACTTGAAATTTTGATGTCTAGAAGGTCATACTTTGAAATGTGCTATAAATTGTTGTTAATGCATGTAAAATTGTTAATTTGACAATATATGAAAATGTATTTTTGTTACCAGAAATTCAGGAAGTCATTACGAGGCGAATCACTTAGATTAATTAGAAGGGAAAGGTAAAATATGCCGTAAATAGAATAAGGATGTAACAAGATACATTATAAATTTTTTTTTTTAGAGATGTATCAATGTGGGGATAAGCCTGTTATAGGATCTTGGATGCTCTGATGGAAGAGAAAGATAAAATTGTTAGGGATTCAGTATGCGCAGTAGGATTTGGTGCAGTGAAGGGGGTTTATTTTAGTTAAGGGTGATGTTTCCGATTTCTTTGTTAAGTTCTAAGAATCCAAGTGAATCATTATGATAAAAGGTATCTTGCATAATTAAAAGCCAGCCACTAAAAAATTTAAGTAAATGAGCTTTGCTGTATGTGCCAAAAGAAGTAAAATAGTATAGAAATGAGACAAAGCTCTAATTAGTAGAACAACCATGCGAGAGAAAGGGTCAGGACCCTTTCTCTCGCGTGGTTGTTCTACTAATTGGACGAGGAGTCATCAAATTGGTAAAGAGGTAAAATGGGACCTCTGTTGTTACGGTATAAGGGTAGCTTGATTAAACAGCTGTTATTGATCATATGCTCTCCAGCGAGTGCAACCTTGTTGTGGTTAGGGGGCTTGCATATCTCTAGGACCTGGATAGCTATGCTGGAAGGAGATTTGTCTCTTGGTAAAGTCACTCAAGCGAGAAAGATTAAAGGGTAGAGATCAGACTAAGAGCACTCACTTGTCCTCCAAGTTGGAGGTTAGAATAGAGCCAACAACCCAATTCTGTAAAAGAAAAGTTACAAAAACTGCAATGACATCATCTGTGGACTTTTTGATCCAGGAAGGGTCCTCTCTAGTAAAGTTCATGATGCGAGCAGGTGAAAGCCTCCAGGAAGCCAACCCTTCTACCAACCAAGGCCAAGACCAGGATAGGGACCTGGAACATCAGAACCCTATAAGAGACAGGCAAGACTGCACAGGTGTGTAGTGAGATGCACAGATACAATCTTAAGATCTTAGGACTGTGTGAGACCCGATGGAATGAAAGTGGAAGAACAAGACTGACGAGTGGAGACACCATCATCAACTCTGGACATGAAGAAGGCCACCACCACACATGTACGGTGTAGTGCTGCTGATGACGCCCGAAACAACGCAAGCACTGTTTTCCTGGGAACCTGTATCTTCAAGAATTCTCATGGTAAGATTCAACTCCAAAGGCAGAAAAGTCACTAGAATACAGTTACCAACGCAGCGGACATTGAGGACAAAGATGAGTTTTATGAGCAGATTCAAGCAACTGTGGACAGAACAGCAAAGATCTTGATTGGAGATTTGAACGGCAAGGTTGGCATGGACAACATGGACACAGAATTTATCATGGGTAGACATGACACTGGAGAATGGAACGAGAACGGAGAGCTGTTCACCGAATTCTGCACTTTCAACGACCTGGTCATTGAGGAAACCATTTTTCCACATGATTATCCACAAGACCACATGGATTTGCCCCGATGAAAAGGCAGAAAACCAAATTGATCATGTCACAATCAGGTGAAAGTGGAGTCAGAGCCTGCATGATGTCAGGGTGAAGCTAGGTGCAGACATGGCACCAGACCACCACCTGATTGTGGCAGTAGTGAAAAGAAAGCTGAGGGTCTACAAAAACCAGGCGGGAAGACCAGTACACAAGTTCAATGTCCACAACTTGATAGAAAATCAAAGGCAGAGGAATTCAGGACAGAACTATGAAACAAGTTCAGTGTGCTTGATCATCTACAGGAAGAGACAATTGAAGAACAGTGGAGTAGTCTTCGAGAGACCTGGAAGACAACATGCAAAACAGTCTTGAGCAAGAAGACAAAGAAGCACAAACATTGGCTGACAATGGACACTCATCACGGAGAGAAAGAACTTGAAAGACACTATCAACCAGATGCAAGACCTGATAGAGAAACAAGAACTACATGTGTGATACTGGGAGACAAACAAGGAAGTGAAACGCAGTGCACATAGAGACAAGAGAAGGTTCAGAGAGGGCCCACCGCTGAGGCAGAAACCGCAGCAGACCAACGTAACATTAAGAGGCTATATGAAATCACCAGGACACTCTCTGGGAAGAACAGTAACCCAAGCCACCCTGTGAAAGACAAGAAATGGGAATGCGATCACAACAGAAGATGAGCAGAGAGCAAGATGGGCAGAGCATTTCAAGGAGATGTTCAACAGATCAGCACCACCCATCCTGCCAGACATCCCACCACCAACCCAGCTCCTGGACATCAACACCAACCCTCCCAGATCATTAGAGCCATAAAATCCCTCGTCTGGCAAGGTCCTGATGGAATACCACCTGAAGCACTCAAGGCTGATATCCAGACCTCAACTGAGATGCTGCAGCCTTTCTCATCAAGATCTGGGAACAAGAACGAGTACCAATGAACTGAAAGCGAAGACACCTTGTAAAGCTGCAAAAGAAAGGTGATCTCTCATCTTGTCATAACTGGAGAGGAATCATGCTGCTATCCATACCAGGTAAATTACTGAGCAGAATCATTCTGGAGAGGCTGAAGATCGCCTTAGACAAGACACTTCGAGACGAACAGGCTGGCTTCCGACAGGACCGCTCATACACGCAACCATGCATATCATCATCGAGCAGTCCCAGGACTGGCAGATCTGTACACAGTCTTTGTCAATTTCCAGAAGGTATTTGACAGCATCGATACAGAGGTCATCTGGAGACTGCTGCATCACTATGGCTTTCCTCCAAAGTTTGTCACCATCATGTAACTGTTTTTTTTAAATAATTTTTTTATTACATTTTGACCCCAAACAAAGCACGTTGCCACTTTGATGTAGGGGGCTACTATCAAGGACATAAGCTACAGGTGTACTATGTAGGGAGTTGGGCAGCAAGATGTCTGTTCACGTTAGACTTGAACTTCTGCATGTCAGTACAGTTGGGGAAGCAGGGACCCGGAAGGGAATTCTAAAGTCTAGCGGTTCTGGGGAAGAAACTACTGGAGTAGCAGGCTCTCTTACATCTAGGGATCTCCATTGTGAAGGGGTGGAATTTAGCTGCTTGTCGGATTTGTCGGGGGTATTTACATCGAGAGGGTACAAGTACTTGCAGTTCGTCAGAGCATTCACCGTTAAAGTACTTGTAGAACACGCAGAGGGATGCCACATTTCATCGATGGGACAGAGGCTGAAGCTTAGATGGCAGTTCAGGACCTATCAGGTTGGTGACTCTTTTGAACTTTATCTAGGAGCAAGAGATGCACCAGCCCAAATATGACAACAATACTCCATACATGAGCAAATGGTGGCATTATAGAGGTACAGGATACATTCGGGTGTTAGTAGCTTTCTAGCACGGTAGAGAGAATCTACCTTCTTCGCAGCAGCCTGGCAATACTCTCAATGTAATTGTTCCAACTCGTTTCCTGTGAACGTTAGGCCAAGGAGTTTAAAAGATGTACTTTCAGATAAAGAGTCATTGGCCATTGCTATTGGTGGTAGAGAAGGTTTCTTGTAATTATTGAAGGAAACAAGTTTAGTTTTGGCAGCGTTGAAACCATCCATTTTTGTCCCCATTCCACTACAGATCGGAGGTCACCCTTTAGTGTAGAAACTGCCATTTCTTTAGATATGTTGATTTGTTTTCCTGTCGTGTCTGTTATAGAGCGTGGTGTCATCAGCATATATACCCATCTCACAGACAATTTTGTCAGGGAGGTCATTTATGAATATTAGGAATAATAGAGGCCCAAGGATAGACCCTTGAGGCACTCCTGCATTTATATCATATTGTTTAGATGTATGACCGTCAAGGACAACCTGGATTTTTCTCTTATCGGAGAAGGATTTAATTATGTTAAGTATTCTTCCAGTGATACTGTATGATCTGATTTTCCTGAGAAGACCTTCATGCCATACCCTGTAAAAATCCTTAGATATATCTAGAGCTACCGCTCTGCCTTCCCCTGCTTTGTCCAGTGAATGGTATATATGTTCAGAGATTGCAGTTAGGATATCTGCTGTGTAACAGGCTTGCCTAAATTCATATTGTTGGTCGATCAAAGCTTGGTTAGTTATGGACTCAAATATTTTGACGAAAAGTGAGAAGGGGCTAATGGGGCGATAATTTAATGGGTCAGTTTTTTCGTCAGAATTCTTGAAAACTTGTACCACAGAAGCATTTTTCCAGCAGTCTGGAAAGCAAGATTCATTAAGGCATTTATTGTAATTTTTCGAGAGAACTGGAGCTACTTTGGTGGAACATTTTTTTAATAACACAGCCAGAATGAGATCAGGTCCACATGCTTTTGAAATGTCAAGATTTTTTATGATAGCATGCACCTGAGAAGAGGTGATTTTCAGATCATCTAGTGTGGCGGTTGTCCGCAAAGGAAAGTTAGGGAGGGGGTGGTTAGCAGGGTCCAGTATGGAGTTGGAGGCAAACCGACTGGCGGTTGCTGAGCAAACAACCTCATGACTGTTGGATAGTGAGGGAATTGTTGATTGCCCATTATTTACTACATTGATTCCTAATTTCTGTGCTTTGATGCATTTTTTGGTGGTTTCAGTAAATTCTCTCAGCTGTCGCTATTTCTTTCTTACAGTTATTCTGGCTTCTATATACTTCTGTCTGTTTAAACTGGACTTACATTGGTTAAATTGTGGTATGCATGCTGCCTTTATGCAATGGCAGCTGCACAAGTAGAAGTAAACCATTGGGGGGGAGTGGGGTTTACTATAAAATTTCTGTGTGTGAACATGTGTTTCAATTGCCGTTTTGAACCATTCAGTGGTCTCATTTGCGCACTGTTCAGCAGTAAGTGAAAAGATATTTCACCATGGGGCATCTCTGATGAGATCCCTGATGACTTCCCAGTCAGCCTTTTTATAATATCTCGTTGTTTTGAGCAATGGCTCTTCAATTTTGGTTCTAGAGTTTAGGGCGATTTCAACCATTATCACTGCATGGTCTGCGTTCCCAAGTGGGCTGTGAGCATTCCTTATACAATCATCGGGAACAGATCTATGCGTGTTGTTCTTGCTGGTCTGGGAAATGGGTTGGAAACGTAACCATCTGTGATCGGAAATGAGATATAGAGAAGTTATGTGTTGTGGTACCAGCTGCGTCTGTAAGTAGAAAATCCAAGCCAGTTGCTGTGGTGGACATTGAAGTCACCAAATACATGCACTTGTGCGCTAGTGTCGAGGGAAAGTGCCGTAGCTGTGTTGTATGAGAATGCCACCTGTTAAGTGATCCACGACGCGAAACTGATGGAACCCTTCACCATACAAACCGGCGTCCATCAAGGTTGCCTGCTCTCACCGATAATATTTCTAGTGGTGGTCGACTGGGTCATGAAACGACCTATGGCAGGGGCAGAGGATCGGTGTACAAAACAGCTAGTAAGGGTGCTGGAGGTAAACGTTTTATCTGGGCTGACGCTATCCGCCTGATAGTCAGGGACCCAAACCTTGGATTAACCACTAAGGAGGCTGTCCTATCAGCAGGTGCAAAGTACTGGGGCTGCTGTATTGCCATTTGCTGAATGGATTCTGGACCATGCAGTCGCTTCTGGTGGGGCCTCTCGATGCCATATTAGTGGGTAATTGTTATGGCTTTACCTTATCATGTGCTACAAAAAAAAAATCTTCGTTTCTTTTTCTCTCTTAGTTTCCCCTCTCTGTTCTGCGCTAAGTAAGTCTGATGACCTAGTCCACAAATTCCAAAATTTCATCATGACAAGATCCAAGAAAAAATACATGATTAAACTCTGTTTTCCAACTTCAAACGTAGACCCCTACTACCATGTCTCCTTCTCCAACATCAGGGGTCTACATTCTAACCTTCCAAAGGTTGAAACCCAATTATAGGAGACTAAACCAGACCTTTTCTTTTTAAGCGAAACTGGCATTGGACAGGCTATTTCCCTAGAAGAGTTCGCAATTAAAGGATACTCTAACTTAACTTCTAAATCTGACCCCCAAGATCGCCATGGGCATGGAATATGTGCCTATATAAAAGATGGCTTTCCATGTGGTAGGGCATCTCCAGGGAAGATCCTGACTTACCCTATATGTGTTTCCGGGTTGCATTTATATTTACTCTCTATCGCCCCCACAACAGCAGAGTTACTATCTTTAGAAGCATATCTGAGAAAATTGACTAAGTCCTATCTGCTTATCCTTCAGCTAACATTCATGTATTAGGAAACTTCAATGTTCACAACGTCGAATGGTTGACCCACTCAAACAAGACCGATGATGAGGGGAGGTTCTGTCATGATTTCTCCATTGCCTATGACCTCACTCAGATTGTTCACGAACCCACCCGTGTGCCCGACAATGACGGCCAGTATGCGAGCCTACTAGACCTTTTCTCCCTACTTGCCCTAGACTATGTTCAGTTTCTGTTCTGTCGCCTCTTGGATCTTCCGACCACTCTGCTGTATCAATTAAGATAAAAATCAAATGTAATAAGTCCCCAGACGTACCTCTCCATCGTACAGTATATCGATACACTAAGGCTGACTGGGATAGCTTCCGTACATTTATATCGGATCTACCTCTGCGTTCCATGTTTAAAAAGGATGTGTCCTCTATAATATCAGACCTGACGGAATGGTAAATTGTAGGTATAGACCGTTTCATACCCTCGAAAAAGTTCCAGCAAAAACCTAACAGCCAGCCATGGTTCTCTCCAGAATGTGCTGCTGCCATTGCGCACAGAAATCACTTTTTCCACTGCTTCCAACATAATAGATGTATGGAAACTAAAGCCGCTTTCAGGACTGCCAGCAACCATTGTAACAAAGTAATAAAGAACGCAAGAGAATTGTATGCTCAATCCGTCAAGTCCAAAGTAGCTGAGCAGCGGCTAGGTTCCCACCAGTTTTGGCAAATTGCAAACAGAATCCTGAACAGAAGCGTGTGCTCTATCCCAACTATAATCAATGGACCTGAGGTAATCTCGTCAGCATCAGACAAAGCCAAACTCTTTGCCAAGAACTTTGCAGCTAATTCTACCCTTTGTGACCAAGGCCGCCAACCCACAATATTTCCTCCTGTATCAGAAAACACTATGTGATATACGTATAGCTGTACGTGATGTTGCCAAGCTAATCAAAAACCTTGATTCCAATAAAACAACTGGCCCTGACGGTATTCCAATTATAGTACTCAAAAAACTTCAACCTGAACTAATGCCCATACTTACAAAACTGTTTAAACGTCGTCTTAAGGAGAATAGCTTCCCATCACCCTGGAAAATTTCATTAGTATGCCCTGTATTTAAGAATTCAGGTCATCGCTCATCCCCCTCTCAATACAGGCCAATAAGTCTCCTGTGCGTCATGAGTAAGTTGCCGGAATCTGTGTTAAATACAGAAGTAATCAACCATCTCAACAAAAATAACCTTCTTAGTGACACTCAATATGGTTTCCATTCTGCTAGATCTACAGCAGATGTGCTTACAGTTATATCTCATAGGATTAGCAAATCTCTCGACGGAGGCAACCTTTCTAGGGCAATTGCTCTTGACATATCTAAGGCCTTTGATAGGGTATGGCATAAAGGTTTACTTCACAAGATCTCTAGCTATGGTATAGATGGAAATGTCTTCTCAATTATTAAATCATTTCTTTCTGATAGGTTCATAAGAGTAGTTGAGGGGCAAAAATCAGAAGCTCACAGTATTAATGCTGGTGTCCCTCAGGGGCTCATCCTGGGCCCAACTCTCTTCCTGATCTACATTAATGATCTTCCAAATCACATCCTTACATCATTTGCTGATGACACTACCATTTATGGTAGCCCATCTAAGAGAGTAAATGACCAAGTTCTCTCCAATTCTCTCTCCTCTGATCTTGAGCACGTAGTACAATGGGGAAAGGAGTTGTTGGTTACTTTTAATGCATCTAAAACCAAGCTTCTCTCTTTACATCATCAACACTCTGATCCACATCTGGCATCAATTGAAATGAATGGCTCTCGTCTTCAGGAGACCTCAAGTTTTGACAAGCTTCTGGGCTTGCCCATTACTCCTGATCTTAAATGGAACACGTACATCAAATCTGTTGCCAAGGCCGCTGGAAAAATGGTGGGATCTTTCTATCGATCCGGTAGATATCTCACTGCTGATGCAATTCTCTTTCTATATAAGAGCCAGGTACGTTCAAGGATGGAATACTGTTGCCACATCTGGGCAGGGGTTGCTAGAAAGGACTTGTCCTGCCTTGATAGAGTTCAAAATAGACTTCATAGCCTCGTAGGAGATGTCCTTTTCTCTTCCCTGCAACCTCTATCTCACAGAAGAGATGTTGCGAGTTTGTCTCTGATGTATCGTTATTTTCATGGAAAGTGTTCGACTGAGCTTCAGTCTATGGTCCCCCCTAGCCAAACTTTCACAAGAAACTCGTCTAGCTGAAAACACTATCAATAATTCCCTCCACTTTTTATCTGTGCCTAAACCTAAACGTAGATTCCATGAACAGAGCTTCTTTCTTAGAACTGCACGCCTGTGGAATTGTCTTCCGTTTTCCTGCTTTCCGGCTGACTACAATATGGTTGTGTTCAAGTCTAACGTAAATAAGTTCTTGATGAACCGTTCCATATAAGTTATCAAATTTACCGAATTTTCATTACTAATGATTACTATATTGTCCAATTTCTACTGTAGACGCTTTAACCCTTATCCTTGAGTGGCCTCTTGGCCTTGATAATGTGGTGATGCCTGTGTTAAAAAAAAAAAAAAAAAGAAGGATCTGGACTATACAGATGATATCAGCCTCTTTTCACACAGGTTTCAAGATGTGCAGAAGAAGCTGTGTTGTGTGGCAGAAGACAACATTAGGAAGATAGAGGTCATGCGGTTAAATAACAGAAGGCAAGATCCAGTGCAACTACAACAAGAGAACATTAGAAAGGTTGACAAGTTTGTGTACCTGGGCAGTGTTATCAACAGATGAGGACATTAAGCACCAGATAAGCAAAGCCAAACATGTCTTCAGCATCTTAAGACTAATCTGGAGAACAACAGCCCTACTCATTCTGGAATAAGATCTGAATTTTCAACACCAATGTGTTGGTTCTACTCTATGGCTCAGAAACGTGAGGAGTGACCAAAACCAACCTGCAAACTCCAGACATTCACCAAAAGATGTCTCAGAACCATCCAAAACATCAGATGGCCAGAGATTATCTCCAATGAACAACTATGGGACAAAACCAACCAAACCCCAATGGAGGTAGAGATCAAAAACGAAAATGGAATTGGATTGGCCACACCTTGCGGAAGCCTGCATCCAACATCACCAGGCAAGCCTAGGAATGGAACCCGTAAGGCAAGCGTAAAATTGGTTGCCCGAGGTAGACATGGACAAGAAGTATTGAGACTGAGACCAGCGCTGATGGAATGACATGGGCCGAACTGAAAAGGACCAGCCAGAACTGGGATAATTGGAGGAGCATCATTGTGGCCCTATGTTCTCCAAGGAATCAAGAGGCCTAAACAAAAACAGTGATCATAGGAAGTTGTAGCTTTCCTCCAAAAGGAAATATTCCAAGAACATCGGATGGAGATTCTGTTCTAAATGTAATTAGGGAGTCAGTTGGAAAAGGGCTGACCAAAAAAGTTTCTTCTTATGATGGTGTCTGATCTTTCTTAGCCAAGTGGGTTGTAAGGACCTTGAGGAGTTGTTCAGGAAAGGGATGTTATATATTGACAAAGATAGATCCTGGTAATTAGAGAAAAGAAGTAAACAGGATCAAAGATAATATTTATAAAAGGAAAATGCTAAAATTGAACTCAGTGATCAAAAGTTAAGAATACATATTGCTATTTAGATGCAATTCTAGGAATGTAGAGAATTGTCCATTATATTAGAAAAAACTATACAACTAGTTAGGTCAGATAATCAGACAATGTAAATTAAGGAATGTCTTTGTGTTGCCAAAAACGTGTTGGAGTTACATGTAATATGCAAAATCCACATGAAAAAACATTCACATGTTTGAGCATGTTCTGATGTCACAAAGAAAGATAAATCCAATATATTCAGTTAAGTTAGGGTTTGTAGTTAGTTCCAGCAAGAGTTGAGAGTTGAGTTCAGAACAGTATGAGGAGGAGAGAAAGAGAGACAAGACAATGTAGAGATTTAATATAGCTTTGAATTCCCACCATTCATCACCAGCTGGAATAAATATTTTCATGATATTTGTAAGCCTTTGTCTTCATCTTGTAAAAGAATTTATAATAAACCCCCTTCCAAAATGTTAACTGTATCTCCTCAGAATAATGTATCATCCTTCTGAGTTAAAAGATTCTTGATGAACCGATGAACAAATTCCTGATGAACCACCCCCTTAAGTAATGACACTTTACCAAATCTCTGATACTAACTATTACTACGATACTACCCCATTGATTACTGTACACACAATAACACTTATTCCGGAGTGGCTTCTGGGCCTTGATAAGTGGTGACCTCCATGGAAAAAAAAAAAAAAAATAATAGTCATCACCCTCATCGCTGTCGCTGTATATGCTGTTATATAAACGTCATGTCCCAGTAAATGTCTTCTCATTCCTGATATGTATCACACAACAGACATCGATTTGGTACCTCACTATTCAATACTTAGTTCTTTCTGAATGTAGTAGTAGATAATTTGCTTACGTTGTTTCGGTGTCTTCATTCCAGCTTTGACAAATTTGATTGCGTCCATTTTTTCCCAGGTTTGTTAATGTTTATTGCTTTCATCTTGGTTTTGTTCTTCTCCCATATAAGTATTTTTTCGGGAGTGAAGGTGGGGGCTCAATAAGATGTTGTACATCGACTGAATGAGAAAGCAAACTTTATGAAAATCTGAACAACTAATTCTCTTCTCAATGTGCTCTCATTTCATTTAGGCTTCTTCCTGATCAAGACTAACCATTTGACAGTAAGAAATGCTGTTTTGTCAGAATACATCGGGTTGCTGAGGTTTGTGTCAGATGGGTATGTACAAAATATGCAAACTCAGTTCTTAGGATCTTTTCTGCGGTGTCGGGATTTTTTTCACAAAATTTCTATTAGTTCAGAAGTGGATATTACTCAGAGCCTAAGTTCACGGCAACATAAATTGTTATCTGGTCGGGGGAGGAATCATGCTTCATGGGATCAGTGTAACGAGGCTCTCTCAAGTCCTTAAATGCAGGAACTAACCTTAAGTCTCCATGGCCACGCTCTTGTCTAGTGATAAACCTTTCAGAATGTAACCAGACACTTGCTACTGGAACTACAATTCTGATACTAAGTAAAAATTTTAATTTTTACTGAGAAACATACGAACGAGTTACCACAAACATATTTTTTCAAGTGCCTAGAACTGTTTTTCTTGAAAAAAAAAAATAAAAATAAGGACAGTGGAAAAAATATCAAAAGAAAAATGATTGAAAAGAAAGAAGTTAGTGTCTAAGTTCTTGTAGTGGGAAAGAATTAAATATGGAAACAAAAGAAATTATCAAAAGGAAAAAGATCCAAATTGAACTTTGACAGTATAGCTAAAAATCACTACAAGTTAAAATCGCTATTACAAGTGCATAAAGGGCAAGACGACGGTGCAACAGTTGCAAAAAGAGAAGCAGGCAACAGTAGCAAGAAGGGATAAATAAGCATATTTTTTGGGGTTCCTTGCTTGTTTTTGTTCATTTTTTTTTTTTTTTTTTAGGTGCTGGTATCAGTGTGGTTTTCTCAATTAAGTCTACTGTAATGAATGTTGATTTTAAGAACTGAAGTAGTAATATTTTAAAAATAAAGGATAGAAAGAAGAACATGTCATTATTATGCCCCCCCCTCAAGTAGGGGTAGATAATTTAAACTGGGTTTCGATAAAGGAAAAGAGAATCACTGTGGAGACCTCATATGTCAGCTTTAAAGTAAAATGAGAAATTAAAATTGTGATTTAGAGAAGAGATTAACTATTAGAAATTTTTTTTTTTGAAAGAAGAAAGAAAAAAGGAAAGAAAAAGAGAAGAAAAAAACAAAATAGAAAGAGAGCAACAGTCATGTATTTGTTTAGAGAGTGAATATGTACAGCGATTAAGTTTTTAGGGGGGAAAAACAAAGTAGTAATGAGTAAAAAGAAGAAAAAAGAGGCGACATTTTAAAAAAGTGTGATTTGCTTTTTTGTAATTTCTGAGATGAAGTCAGTTAAAGAAAGAAATGAAACATGATTTTTTTGTGTGTTTTGTTAACTTGTGCATTATAGATCATGTATGGGTGTTGTCAAGAGATAGAAAGAAATAAGGAATTTCACAAAGTTCCGAGCCATTTGAGGGAATGACATGTCAGTGGGCGTCACGTCTTAGCAGATTGAGATGCAAAGAAAGTTACATCTGGAGACGCAAATGTTAATGAAGAAAGTGCAAAGATTGTTGCACCGAAAGTCAGGGTAAGTTGACTTTTATACTGATTTTAGATATCATCTAGAAGTTGATTTAAACATTTTTGATACGAAATCCACATGCTTTTGGACATAAAGTTGGTGCACATCTTATAACATGTTTAGAGATCCAATTTATTCTAAAAATCCTTAATAACTTGGAAGCTTTTTGATTCAAATAACCCTTATTCAATTTATACAGAGTAGAATGATGGAATTGTTACCCTAAAGAAAACATTACAGCTTGATGTAGATCAGGAAGAGAGTTGGACCCAGCATTAAACCTATAAGCTTCTGATTTCTGCCCATCAACCACAAGTCTTATGAAACTATCAGAAAGAAATGATTTAATAACTGAAAAGACATTTCCATCTATACCATATCTGGAGATCTGGTGAAGTAGACCTTTATGCCATACATATCAAAGGCCTTTGATATGTCAAGAGCAATTGCCCTAGAAAGGAAGCCTCCATTGAGAGATTCGCTAATCCTATGAGATATAACCGTAAGCACATCTGCTGTAGATCTAGCAGAATGGAAACCATATTGCAGGTCACTAAGGTGATTATTTTTGCTGAGGTGGTTAACTACTCTATTTAACAGATTCCAGCAACTTATTCATTATGCACAAGAAACTTATTGGTCTATACTGAGAGGGAGATAATCAATCACCTGAATTCTTAAATACAGGGCATGCTGATGAGATTTTCCAGGGTGCTACCTATTAATTTATTGATGTAACACTAATGTGAAATCAATAAGTAAATAAAATACAGCATCAGGAAGTTAGTTTCAGTTACTCCTATTTTTTTCTGCTACAGTGAAATCACTCAGATTTGAAAACTCAATCTTCCACTTAAATAGTCACTTACCATTCCAATGAACTTAATATAATTTAAAGGATGCAGTTTGAAACATAAAAAACAATACCAAGTGAAACTAACAAAAAAGAAAAAAAACAATTCTTTATTCATTCTTACGGTTGGTGCTTGTCCAAGTTCTTCTAAAGCTTCAATTTCTTGCCGTAATGTCAAATCTTGTTCATGATGTTTCTTCTTTTTTACTGTTGGAGATTTATTCGTACTTGCATTACTGTTATGACTATGGTTCGTG
This sequence comes from Euprymna scolopes, assembly GCF_053919585.1. NCBI lineage: Eukaryota > Metazoa > Mollusca > Cephalopoda > Sepiida > Sepiolidae > Euprymna > Euprymna scolopes. The sequence continues at coordinate 81,124,127 of NC_136490.1, forward strand.
GTAGCTGTAGAATCTATAGACTCAGACCAGGGTGAACCTGGATGAAACCAAAAAAATGCACTTTAAAAAAGGAAAAGAAGTCATTGAATTCTAAGAGATGCTGATGCTTATCCAAATAGCTGAAAAAGAAAAATGATAATGGAGAATTCATGTCTGTAACTGAAATTTCAAATATTAGTTTAAAAGAATATTCAAGAATAACACTCATTAGAAGAAATTGTTATAACAAAATATAAGATGTGATAGACATTTCTTTATTATGCTATTTCATTCATTTATTATAGTGTTTATTTACCAACAACAAATAGATAAAATAAAAGCTGCATATGTAGCAAGCTTATTACTATATTTAATATATTAAGTAATATTTCCCAAGTTTAATTTAATTTCAAAAACTAATAACTTTCTAAACGCCCCCCCCTAAAAACACCCACTGAATTTAATGAGATTAGGTTTCCATAAAAAGCAAAACTTAGATTTGTAAATCATAAATGTATAGTGCATTGATTAAAAACTTTAAAAAAAAACTACAGATGGGTGATATAAGCAAAATACTGATTAATATTAGTATGATAATCTATATATATATAAAAGGCAAAAAGTGTGTGACCATTTTGTGTATGTCTCGCAAAGTATTCTTTCGCACAAGCTCCCGGTGGGGGTTTACGATCGCTTAGAACTGTTTATATAGACCCTAGATAATAATATCTACCATTTAGGAATGCGGGTCGCCTCTACATTTATTTACGTGGAATTTTGAGATTTGTGCTATTTCGCTCTGTCCCCTGTTTGTCCTGCGTTTTAGTATAAATAAAGTGAAACTAAACTCAAATGGAGGTGTTCTCGGCATCGTGCCGGGAAACGTCCAGAAGCAATCAGCTTTGATCAATGTGGAGACAAACTCCTTTTATATCAGACAATTGCTATTCAATCTGGACAATGGGGAGCTGGTTTCCCCCTCCCCAACATCTGTTGGGGGAAAAAACCAGTCAAAGTTGCATAAACAAACCCAAGTTAACTGCGTGACTTCTATTTGACCTCATTAATTAGGTCAAATAGAAGCAGCAGAGTTAACTTTTATTGCGGCCACCTGTCAATACTTAAATAAATTCATACGTGTTTCTGTTGTATGTCGCCATGGCCCAGTGGTTAACGTCGCACATTTTTTTTTCACACTTTAATTTCCAACTTTACTTCAAGGGTTTGGGTTCGATCCTCATACTCACCTACCAAAACATTTTATTTTATTTTACCCCCCCCCCACCCGGAGTTTTGATTTACCCAAACCCACACACACCTCAAAACACCCGGTCATCGCTGGGTAGCCCCTGCTAGTCTATATATATATATAAAAGCGAAAATGTTTGTGTGTTTGTGTGTCAAAAAAACTTTCGACAGACAGAACAAAAATTCACAAACTTGGTATCATATTGAAGCCCTGACCCGCTGGACAACAAATATTGAATTTTTGGCCCAAAAGGTCCACTCTAAGTTGGTTAGCTGACCATTTTTCTGCAGGAGGGCTCCCCCCCCCCCAAAAAAAAGTGACATTTTAACGTTAAATTCTACGTAATTTAAAAAACGTTGAGTAATGTCACGTGACCTGACGTCAGAAAGCTGTAATGGCAGCTGCTATTACACAAATTAACTGCCTTCGAAGGGTAACTTGATATTATAACCCAGAGTGAAATATTAATTTTTGAGTCGAAAACTTAGTACCAACGTACTTATCACATTTCAAAACGTAGAATCCCAAATTTACACGAAAATTGAAGAGGGGAAAATAAAATTATTAGTGATTGAACTTTTTTACTGATGAGAATTGATTTACTATGTTTTAAAATGTAAACAATGCATTTCACAATCAAAAACATTACATATAGACGAGTATGAAGGGAAAGGGGCGAGACATAATATGAGTTAATCAGCGATTGTTTCACTACACCCTTATACTTACACATACGAATCTCAGGCATAAGCACCTCCTTATTTTTGAGTAACTTCTGTTTCTCTAAAGCTTGAGATCCCAGGCATAACCTCCCCCTTATTTTGATAGAGAGGGGGGGGCGAAAGATAAAACCACTTGAATTCTAAGCCCAGATACTACACTTTGATCTTAGCCAAAAGGCCAAGTAAACAAAGATGCAAATTATATATTTATCGTAATTGAGACAAGATGCCATATCCCAAACATTGTACATCACTAAACTGCTGATTCCAAATACGGAAATAAAAACATTATTCAGAAAGCCATTCTTAGTATTGGGAGTTTATGTTTTTATAAACAAGCATTGTTATAATATGCAAGTAACCTCCCTTGGATGTAGCTTCATTGTCAAATTCCATTAGAATAATATACAATCATTGTTATAATATGCGAGTGACCTCCCTTGTATCTAACTTCATTGTCGAATACCATTAAAATAATATACAATCATTGTTATAATATGCAAGTGACTTCTCTAGGATGTAACTTCATCGTCGATTACCATTAGAATAATATGCAATCATTGTTACAATACGCAAGTAACCTCCCTTGGATGTAGCTTCATTGTGGAATAACATTAGATTAATATACAATAATTGTTATAATATGCAACTGACCTCCGTTGGATGTAGCTTCATTGTCGAATACCATTAGATAATTATACAATCATTGTTATAATATGCGACTGACGTCCCTAGGATGTAACTTCATTGGCGAATACCATTAAAATAATATACAGTCATTGTTACAATATGCAAGTGACCTCCCTTGGATGTAGCTTCATTGTCGAATATCATTACATAAATATACAATCAGTTATAATATGCGAGTGACCTCCCTTGGATGTAACTTCATTGTCGACTACCATTAGATTATGCAAGTGACCTCTCTTAGATGTAGTGTCATTGTTGAATACCATTAGATTAATATGCAATCATTGTAATATTATGCCAGTGAACTCTCTTGGATGTGGCTTCATAGCTGGATATTTGTACTAGCAGAATAGCCAGCGTTTTCAGGGATTGTATAAGAAAGGTGGATATATGTACTAGCAAAATACCCGACATTGCCTGGGATTGGATGAGATAGGCGGGATGTTTCCTAGGAGAATACCTGGGATCGGATAAGATAGGTAGATATTTGTGCTAACAGAATACCCTATATAGGAGGATGGGACGATTATGTCATAAAATAATGAAAAATTATTATCGAAATTAGTAACATATACAAGAATTATGAAAAATGATTAAACGTGGGTTATCTTATTGGTGTGTTTGTAATGAAATAACTAGCCAGACAATGTCTCAAATGTATTTTTTTGTAAGAGGAAGAGGATTATTTGGGTTAAATAATGAAAAATGATTGTCGGAATTAGTAACATATCCAAGAATTATGAAAAATTATGAAATGTTGTTACGTGGTGGGTGTTATTTTTGAAGCACCAAATATGTGTGTATGTTACGTTGTTCTTATTTAGATGACGACTTATATATTTATTGTTGTTCATGTTAGTAAGAGTCTTAGTGTGATAGAGACAGTCTTAGGAGTGTTCATGCTGTTGAGTGTTCATATTTGTGAAGATTGGAGACGTACACAGGGTATATATAAAGAGACAGTTCTGTATATATGTAATAGACAGTGTACATGTTACTACAGGAGCACCAAGCCTGTAATTCAACTAGAAGAGATTTTTGAATATCTTGATAGATAGATCAAGAGTGCGTTTGACATTTACGTTTGACAGTTGTACATATAATATAAACACGTTACCTTTCTCGTTGTAATGATGAACACAGAAAGACGGCAGTTATAAAAAACATGATCATTTATTCTTCGACCGGTCGGAAATGATTCTATATTTCAGGGATTCAAAGTTGCTGCATGTTTATTTCTAAACCCTCTCGCTTCCCAGAGGGTGCCTTGACTCTAACCGAGAATACTTCTCTGATCTGACTCCTCTCACTTCTTCTCTCTGACTGATCCTGATTCTCACTTATCTAACTAAATTCATAACTCATGACGTCATCGCATGACCGAGCACGTGTATATGAGACCCATGGCATAAATCCTTCTCTAATCTAATTTTACGTAACTCACTTTACAATACCATTTTTCATTCTCTTTGTTTCATAAAGGAATTTAACATATTTGTTAATTCTGTAACCCATATTTCTATTATGTTTTCTTTCTAAGAATGTAAATAGTTTCCATCCAAATTGTATTTATTAAATATTTTAACAGAATCAACAATTTAACTGGACATTCCATTTATAATAACATTCTGTGTTTATTTTAACTTATGATTGAAATTCTCAATTCCAAGTCTAGCTTCGCAAGTTCGAATCCTTGACTATCATATTTCATATTTACATTTAACTAATTCCTTATTTTTTTACTTACATGAAAAGGGGACAGTCCTTATCATGTAACAATGTGAGTTATTTGATTGGTGTGTTTATAATGAAATAAACAGCCCAGACAATGTAGCAAAGTTATTTTTTAGTAAGAGGAAGGGGATTATGTGTGTTAAATTATGAAATATGATTGTCGAAATTAGTAACATATTCAAGAATTATGAAAAATGATGATTGGTTGGTTGGTTGTTTTTGTTTTACAGCATATCAACCTTTTTCAGGTTATTTAATGCTGAATCTAGTTATTTTGAGAAACGATTTTTAATGGAGTATATTTGTTTTTTAAGTCGGATTCTATTTAACCCATAGTTGGGACCCTAACAGGTACTACCACTCCGAGTCAGAGTGGACCTAGGAGCAATGGCAATTAAAGGGTGGCTCCACACTCCCCAAGGCCCGCAAGGTGGGGCCTCACCATCGGATATAGTTTTAGGCCATATCCAGGACCGTTGTATAAAGGGTTCTTTTTAAATTGTTTTATAAAGGCCAATTTTTTTAAGATATGAGAGTATAGTGTGGGGATTGTTTTTATCAAATAACTCTTTCTTTGTAGAATCGATTTCTTATGGTTACAAAATCAGTACATTCAATTAATATGTGTTTGATTGTGAGTGGTGTTTGACAAGGTATACAGATGGGTTGGCTTTCTTTTTTTAGGAGATATGAATGGGTTAAGTGAGTATGGCCTATTTTTATTCTTGTTAGTTTGACTTCTTCTTTTCTGTTTAGTTTTGTATTTTGTTCTTGTTTTTTGGCATGATTCCGTGAAGTTTATTGTTAGGGTGTTCATTCCAGTAGGTTTGCCATTCCTCTGTTGTATATGCGTTGATACGTCTTTTTAGATCTATGTATGGAATTTTAAAATTTGCATTGATTGGGAGATTTAAGGCGTTTTTTGCTGCTGAATCTACTAATTCATTACCTTTAATACCAGAATGGCTTGAGATCCAGCAGAAAATGATTTCTTTTTTTACTGTTTAGTTCAGTTCATTTTTGGAGTAATTTTGCGATTAGGGGATTGTCCATCTTTTTATTTTTAATCGCTTTTAGAGCAGATTGGGAGTCTGAAAGGATTATAAATTTGTTTTTTTTTTTAGTTATTGGAGGCGAGTTTAAGAGCTAGGATTAGAGCATGTATTTCAGCACTGAAGATTGAGGTTTCTTTTGGGAGGTTTGATTGTTTTTTTGATTGACTTATTGAGTATTGCTGCACTGGCTGTTGCATTATTTTGTTTAGACCCATCTGTATAGATGTGTGTGTGGTCTGGATACTTTTCTTTGATTTTATCGAGATAAGTTATTGGATGAGTATGTTTCTTTTAATATTTACTTAAACTTAGGTCGTATGTTAGGAGATACGATTTTCCAGGGAGGGGTTTTGAGTAGGACAGTTTCGTGAATTTTGGTTATGGGTAGACTTGCTTTTTTGGAAATCGATTTTATTCTAAGTCCAAAGGTTTTGATTGCATTTTCTTTTTGGTCGAAAAGGTGTTTACGGTTTGGATTTAAAGTGCTATTGTGTTCTGGGTTTGTGGGGTTGGCTGTAAGTTTTGTGTTACTAGACCAAGGTTTTGATTTCTAAGCATTGGAGGAGTTTCATGTGCTTCTGCATACAGGCTTTCTACAGGGGAGGTTGGAAATGCTCCTAGTGCTAGTCTTAGTCTCGAGTGGCATATTGTGTTGAGGGTTTTTAGATATGACTTTCTGGTGGATTGATATATGAAGCTACCATAATCTATTTTTGATCTGATTAATGCTCTATATAGTTTGAGTAGTGTGTTCTTGTCAGCTCCCCAATCTGTATGGGCAATGACTCGTAGGAGTTGTAATGCTTTATTACATCTGGTTTTGATGTGATTGATGTGTGGAATGAAATTTAGTTTTTTATCAAAAATGATTCTCAGGTGCTTGTGTTCATTTACGAATGGAATTTTTTCGCCTTCAATCTGTAAGGTTGGGTCAGGGTGGAGTTTGCGTTGGTTACAGAAATGGATGCATTTTGTTTTAGTTTTGGAGAATTTGAAACCATTTTTAGTTGCCCATTTATTAATTTTATTTATGTTATGTTGTAGTTTTCTTTCAATAGTGTATTTAGATCTGTAGCTGATTGAGCAGTCATCTACATATAAGGAGCTGTGTATATTAGGAGAGAGTTCTTTTATAATGTTATTGATTTTTATGTTAAAGATAGTTGTTGATAATAGGCTGCCTTGGGGCACTCCTTCTTGATTTTATGGATCTGATAAAGTTGATTCTATGCGAACTTGGAAAGATCTGTCTGTTAGGAAGTTTTTTATGAATTCAGGTAATCTGCCTCTTAGTCCGATGTTGTGGAGATCGTTTATGATACCGTGTTTCCAGGTAGTTTCATATGCTTTTTCAAGATCGAAAAAAACAGATGTTACGTGTTCCTTATCGATAAAAGCATCTCTGATATAATTTTTGAGGTTAGTGATGTGGTCTATACATCCTCGATTTTTTTGGTATCCACACTGGATTTCAGAAATTATTTTGTTGTCATCTAGATACCATATAAGGCGGTAGTTAATCATCCTTTCGAACGTTTTGCATAGGCAGCTTGTGAGAGCTATTGGTCTGTAGTTTTCTGGGTTTGATGTATCTTTTCCCAGTTTGGGTATTGGGATTATTGTTGCATTTTTCCACGAAGTTGGGAAATCTTTTGTTTCCCATATTTTATTATAAATTTTGAGAAGGAGTTTTAGTGATTCGGGTCGAATTTCTTTAAGGAAACTGTAGTGCACTTCATCTGGTCCTACAGTTGAGTTATGAGATTTTTCTATGGAGGTTTCTAGTTCATTGAGTGAGAAGATTTCATTTTAAGGCTCTTGGTTTTTGGAGTTAAAGTTTATTTTGTACTTTTCTTCATGTTTCTTAAGTATTTGGAATTGTCTATTGTAGTGTTTTGATGATGAGTTTCCGGCAAAGGTTTTAGCTAATGTGTTAGCAATATCTTTTTTATCAGTTATTTTGTTTATTTGTGAGAAGGTGTTTGATTGGATTCGGATTATATTTTCCAGTTATTTTCCTAATCATTTCTTAGACGGTTTTGGGTTTAGTGGTGATGTTGATTTTGTTGACAAATTGTTGCCAGCAGGATCTTTTGCATTCTTTAATTGTTTTTCGAGTTTTAGCTCTTTGGTGTTTATATTCTATTAAGTTGTTGGTTGTGGGTTGTTTTTGAAATTTTCTTAAGGCTGCCTTTCTCTAATGGCCGTTTTACATTCTGGATTGAACCATGATTTGTTTTTTTTTCCAGGAGGAGAATTTTCGGATATGCATTTTTTGGCTATTGTTATGAGTACTTCCATGAATTCTTCTATTGTTTGGATTTGATGTTCTGTTAGTTTTAGTGAACAGAGTTCCTTAAATTCGTCCCAGTTGGCTTTGTTTGTGTTCCACCTGGGTATGTGATTTTGGATGGAGTTACTGTAATTGATTATAATAGGGAAGTGATCACTTCCACAGGGTTCTTCGTAAGTGCTCCATGTATAATCCAAGAAGCTTGATGGATCACACATGGTAAGATCAATGGCACTAGTTGATCTGTTTGTTGGATTTAAGTATGTGGGATTTTTTGATTGAGAAGGCACAAGTTTTTTTTGTTAATTGTTCAATTTTGTTTCCTTTTGACTTTGTGACTTCGCATCCCCATAACGTACTGTGGCAGCTAAAGTCTCCTAGAAGAATGAATGGTGAAGGTAGTTGTTTTATTAAATTTTCTAGTTCATTTTCATTTATTGGTTCATGAGGAGGGAGGTATATTGGGCAGATTGTGATTGTTTTGCGTAATGTGACTTGAGTTGTAATTGCTTGGAGATTTGTTTTGACAGAGAAATTGCTTTGAGGTATGTTATTCCTTACAAGAATTGAGGTGCCTCCATTAGCACGAAGGCCTGTGTTATGGAAATAGTTGTATTGTTCATAGTTTGGTGTTTTGAAATGGTTATTGTTTTGTAGGAAGGTTTCTTGTAAGCAAACAATGGCTGGGTTGAAGAGTAAGATAAGTATAAGAAGTTCATTATAGTTAGATCTTATTCCACGACAATTCCATTGGATAATTTGTTGTGTTATTTCTATCCATGAGGATGTTTAGTTTTCCTCTATTTCCATCTCTTTAGAAGTAGAGGGTTTATCTTTTGTCGGAGTTTGTGTCTTTGGTGAAGTGTTTTGCTGGGTTTTTTCTTTTTTTTTTGTTTGGATCTGGACGTCGATCTGGCTCTTGCTTGAGATGTTGCTGTTTTGGCTTCTTGTTCATTTTTCTCCTCTTGATTACTTGTGTTTGGTTTCTTTTTTTTTTTCTAGGGTGTTTTCGGTTTCCATTTTTTCTAGAATCTGGAATCTATGTTGAGTGTCTATTGTTTAGTTTTCTTCTTTCCTGGAATGTTCTTTATTTGCTGTTTTATCATTGCTTATGTTTTTATTAATTTCTGGTGGTTGTTTTGTTGGTTTCTGTGATAATTTTTTTAATGGTTCTGTTGTGGATGGAATATTATTTTCTTTGTTTGGATTTGTTATTTCTATTTTGTTTCCCAGATTTGAGTATTTTCCTTTTAGGCTATTTTGAAATTCTGGCCATTCTTTAATATTTAATGTAATCAGTTTGTTTATCAGTTCCCTATATTGATCATGTATTTCATTATGTTGGTATGGTTTAGTTGTCTTTTTTTGTCGTCTCAGCATATGTGTTGTCTTTCATGTACATCTCAACTATTTTTCTGGCTTCTGGAAAGGTTGTGTTTTTTTTTGTACTTTACTTCTATAATTTCTCTTTCTTTTTTATATGTTTTGCATATTCTAGAGAAGACCGGGTGATCTTCTTTGCAGTTAGTGCATTTCACCTCATTTATGCATTTTTCTTCGATGTGGTCAGGCTCTTTGTTGCCACATTTTCCACATATTTTTATTCCTTTACAGGATTCTTTATGATGTCTATATTTTTGGCAATGGAAACATCTTAATGGAGCTGGGATATATTGGTCTACTTTTACATTTAAGTAGCCAATTTTTATTTCCTTAGGTATTGTTGGTTTGTTGAACGTTAATATGTGTTGGTTGTTATTATTTTATTGTTTCTTTTTATGTTTATGTGGATGTGGTTGATTACTCCTTGTTTTTCTAATTCGGTTTTTATTTCGTCTTCAGTTGCTAGCGATAGTCCATAACTTCAAATTACTCCTTTTGAAGTGTTTAGTGTTTTATGGGAAAAGACTTTGCACCTGTACTCATGGAAGTTCTTCATTTTGAGTAGAGATTGAGCATCTTTTGTTTTTTTTTAATCATTTTTGGTTTACTTTTTGTGGATAATGTTTTTTCTATTAGGAAAGGTGATAAATTTCCAAATTTTTTATTTTTGATTAATTCAATAAACAAGAATCGTGGGAAGTTTCCTTCGTTTATAGTTGGAACTGTTTTTCTAGTTTTGAATTTTTGTTCTTCATCTGAGCTTGAGAAGTCAGAGTCAGAGGAATGGTTTCTTTTAAGGGTTTTGAGGGGGATGCATTTGTTTTTATCAGCCATAGATTTTGGGATTTATTTTTCATCAACCACACTCCCTACCCACCTCGGAGTCCAAAATTGGGGCATAGTAAGGGGGAAACCCATTCGCCCTGACCATGTCGGGGCTACATGGAGGATATACTCTTTTGGTAAGGAGTTCTCAAGCACTATACTTTCTGTTCAATATGTCCTAAAAAATACATTTGCTCAGGTGGAGTGTTGAGTTCTGGTCTTTCCAATTGATTGACCCTTGCCACTGCCTTCTAGCACTTACTTGGTTTGCCTATTTTTTGTAGTGGGGGGAAGAAAAAAAAAAAAGATGGGAGTACCTTTAAGTTTCGTTCTTTGTTGTGGTAGTTGGTACTTTGGGTGTAAGTGCTAGAGCTTGGCGTGACTGGCCGATTGGTCGGATCAGGCCTATCCAACCGCCCGTCTAGCCGAAGTAAGGGCCGAAGACTTTTATGCACCCAGGTCTAGGTTAGCTCAATCATCAGGATCACGTCCTAAGGCATTATGGGTAGCAACCCACGGATAACTGGTTGCCCCATTGAGGGATTTTTACCCTCTGCAGGGGTGCAGTTGGCTTATTCTAGTGCCCTACCAACAGGGCAAAAAAAAGGGGGGGGGCGACAGGGTTGGTAAGTAGGGAAGGAAATGGAAAGGAGAGGGGAAGGGGGTTGTTGTTTTTGCTTTTGTTTTTGCAGAACATAATTAAGTTTTACAAAAGAGAATAGAAAACAAAAACAGAAAATCTCAAAGTTAGTATTTTAGTAAGAGGGGGTAGATTATGTGGGTTAAATAATGATTGCCGAAATTAGTAACATACCCAAGAACTATGAAAAATGATTAAATGTGAGTTATTTGATTGGTGTGTTCGTAATGAAATAGATAGGCTAGAAGATGTATCAAAGTTGTTATTTTTGTAAAAGGAAGGGGATCGTGTCGGTTAAAGAGGGTGCCGATTATATGGGTTACTTCATTAAAAATAATTGTCGAAATTAGTAACATATCCAAGAATTATGGAAAATGGTCAAATGTGAGTAACTTGATAGGTCTGTTTGTAATGAAATAACCAGCCATACAATGTCTGAAAGTTATTATTTTAGTGATAGGAGGGGGCGATATGTGGATTAACCTATGAAAAATTATTGTCAAAATTAGTAACATATCCAAGAATTATGAAAAATGAAGTCTTAGTTATTTGATTGGTGTGTTTATAATGAACAGCCCAGACAATGTAGCAAATTTATGATTTTAGTAAGAATTGGGCGATTATATGTGCGCACTTATTAAATATGATTGTTGAAATTCATAACATATCCAAGAATTATGAAAAATGGTGAAATGTGAGGTATTTTATTGATGTGTTTGTAATGAAATAAACAGCCCAGAAATGTCTCAAAGGTATTATTTTAGTAAGAGGAGAGGGATTATGTGATTGAACTCAGAAAAAATGACGGTTGAAATTAGCAACATATCCAAAACTTATGAAAAATGATGAAATATGAGTTGATTGGTGTATTCGTAATGAAGTAGACAGACAAGACAATGTATGGATGATATTATTTTAGTAAGAGGTGGCGATTATTTGGGTTACTTCATTAAAAATAATTGTTGAAATTAGTAACATATCCAAGAATTATGAAACATGATATAATGTGAGTTACTTTGTTGGTGGGTCTGTAATGAAATAACCAGCCATACAATGTCTAAAAGTTATTATTTTGGTGATAGAAGAGGGCGATAATGTGGATTTACTCATAAAAAATGATAGTCGAAATTAGTAACATACCATAGCCTATGCATCAAATTTTTTATTTTAGTAAGAGTCTGGGCGATAATGTAAGTTAAATCATGTGACATGGTTGTTGAAATTAGTAACATATCCAAAAATTATGAAAAATGATGAAATGTGAGTTATTTGGATGATGTGTTTGTAATGAAAAACCAGCCAAGAAAATGTCTCAAAGTTATTATTTTAGACAGGTGAGCGATAATGTGGGTTAAATTGTCGAAATTTGTAACAATCCAAGAATTATGGGATTCAACAAGATACATCCACATATATACTTACAGATTACCAGGAGTCACCGTGGATTCAATGAGATACATGCAAATGTATGCAAGTAGAATACACAGTCGCCTGAGATGTAATGAGATAGATGCAAATATATACTAGCAGAATACTTGGTGTTGCCTTGGATTGAATTAGATTGATTGAAATACATACTAACAGAATACCTTGCGTCGCCCAGGATTTAATGAGATTGATTGAGATATATACTAACAAAACACCCAGCGTTGCCTGCGATTGAATGAAATAGACCTTGCATATACATGCTATAAATTACCTACCTTAGGTAAGATACAATTATTTCACATGTGTAATATCCGTCTTATGTAGGTAAAATATTCTTTTGCTTGAAAAAGCAAATGATACATAAACATACAAAATTCCTCTCTCATAAGAATAAGAAATATATTACTGTTGTGGTTGCAAGGTTGAACAATAATTAGTAAGGAAATACAATGAAGACGCAAACAACAAGATAACGCAATAATAAGTGTATTAAAGAAAAGGTATATTTACAATATGTACAAATGACGGTGTCGAGTCAGAGAGTCTTGGTGGGAGGACATGTACGCTCTTCGGCGTTACTTCTGGTGGCATTTGAGTAAGACACACCAAGGCCAACCTAGGCTTGCCATTTATAGTGTTATGTTATTCGCATATGCAAATAAGTGGTTGCCACCACAACACCCCCCTCCCAAGATTTGAAGTCACACAGATTTCAATATCTTTTTCTTTTTGGGTTTACCATTAATCGTTCATTCACTTTTCTTTTCCTACCTGATCTTCGGGGTTCAGGTGCATTTTGAGGCGGTTCCAAATTAAAAGATTTGTATATGATATCTATGGTGTCCTCCTCTTCGACTGTTGTCGTATCATCATCATCTTGGATATGACGTTTTTTTATCTGATTTAGGTGCCTTTTATGTATATTCTGTGGACCTTTAATCATGTATGTACAATCACCAATGCGTTTATCCACTACTCCACATTCCCAGTAAGATGTGTTATTTCTGTAGCACTTAAAATATACTCGATCTCCCGAGTTATATTTCTTTCTTCTCGTGTGTGTAGTGTTTCGGATAATTGCCTGCCTTGGCAATAGTTTGTCAAACGCTGATTTTACCTTTCTGGCAAACATTAGATCAGCTGGTGATATGTTTGATGGTGTACTAGGATGTGGTGTAATCCTATATACTTGCAAGAATTGTTGCAAAGCTTTTTCTGTTGGTGTTCCAATGGATTTCTTTAACGCTCGTTTTAGCGTGTCCACGAACCTTTCCGCGAGGCCGTTCGACCTTAGATGATACGGCGGAGTCGTGATGTGCTTCACTCGGAATGTGTCGCAAAATTCCTTAAACTCTGCGGATGTGAACTGCGTTCCGTTGTCAGTGACCAGTGTGTCTGGTACACCGAATCTTGCAAACAACTCGTGTAGGAACCCTACTGAGTTGTTCGTTGTTGGATTCCTGCAACGCATTACCTCCGGCCATTTTGTGAAACTATCCACTACAATTAAATAATAGTTTTCACCTACTGGACCAGCGAAGTTCATGTGGATTCTCGACCATGGTTGGTCGGTTTTCGGCCAAGGTTTGTGTACTATAGGTGGAGATTTTGCCGCTAACTGACATCCTTTACATTTATCAATTGTTGTCGCTATGTCAGTGTCCATGTTACGCCAGTACATGTAGCTTCTCATTAACGACTTCATTCGATTTATCCCCGGATGTCCTGTGTGGAAATCTCTTAACATCCTATTCTGCAATGTTTTGGGTATTACCACTCTCTTGCTGTACAGTAACACATCGTCACATATGGAGAAAACTTCCTGCACCTTTGTGTCCATTATAATTTTCTCTTTTATGTCCTTTATATATTCGTCTTTCTCGGCTTCCCTTTTAATGTCCGACAAAGTTACGGGTAGTTCCTTAATGATGTTTGCTACCATATTTTTTACTTCAACATTTGTCCGAATTGCTGCAATGACTGATTCTTCCAGATTGTGCTTCTGTGGTATCAGTCTTGACAGTCCATCCGCATGACCAATCTTTTTTGATGCTAGATGTTGTAGCTGGAAATCGTAATTAAGTAGTATTGTATCCCAGCGCAGCAATCTATTTGCGGTGTATACCGGCAATCCTTTTTTTGATCCATAGATCGTGACTAACGGTTTATGGTCGGTTTCAAGTATGAATTGTCTACCATATAAATATCGGTGAAATTTAGTCACGGCAAAAATTACGCTCAACGCTTCTTTTTCGATTTGTGAATATGCCCTTTCGGCTGGTATCAGCGTTCTCGAAGCGTGCGCTATTGGTTTTCTGGACCCATCCGGCATAATATGTTGAATGCATGCTCCTAAGCCGTAGGAGCTAGCGTCACTAGCGACAACTATTTTTAAGTTTGTGTCAAAGTGCGTTAAGAATAATTCGGATGTTAGTGCGCTCTTTATTTTGTCAAAAGCGGTTTGACATTCTTGCGTCCAGTTCCACGGTGTATCCTTTTTAAGCAGATTATTTAAGGGGGCTCGCAAGTTATGCATTCCTTCAATAAAAGATTGGTAATAATTTGCGAGTCCTAAGAAACTCTGCAAGGTTGTTACATTATCGGGTGCTGGCATATTTTTTATTGCCGCAGATCTGTCCGGGTCTGGACGTCGTCCATGTTTGTTTATTATGTGTCCAAGATACTTAATCTCGATCATACAAAAGTCACATTTACTTTCTTTTACTTTAAAGCCGAATTCTTGTATTCGAATAAATACTTGTTTTAAATGTTCCTTATGTTCTTCTAGGGATTTGCTCCTGACAACAATGTCGTCCAGGTATGCACATGCGCATTCAATACCACTTAGCATGGTGTCCATCGCTTGCTGAAAGATGGCAGGCGCTACTTTGATGCCAAAAGGCAATCGGTTGTATTTGTATAATCCCTTATGCGTATTGATGCATAGTATTTTTGAGCAATTCTCCTCGACCGGTATTTGCAAATACGCGTCGCTCAAGTCTATCTTGGAGAAGATATTACCCCCATTCAACTTTGTGAATATTTCCTCTTGGCTTGGTAGGGGGTAATGGTGATCTTTTAATAGGGAGTTGACCCCGGTCGAAAAGTCTGCGCACACTCTAACTTCGTCATTCTTTTTCTTTACGTATACGGTGGGGGCTGCCCACTCGCTGTGTTCTATTTTTGATAGAATTCCCGTCTGTTCCAATCTATTTAATTCTTTATCAATCTTTTCCAACCCAGCGAACGGAACATTTCGCTTTTTTCTAAAAATTGGGCTGGCGTTTTCTTTAAGTTCAAACGAGGCCTTGAATTTATTGCAGCAACCTAAGTTAGTCGTGAATGCCTCAGGAAATAATTCTTTTAAATTGTCTTTTATATTTACTGTTGTTGGAGAAGAACATTCTAATTTTTTACAGAATGTATTGATTGGCTTATCCCATAGTCCGAATTTCTCAATTAAATCTATTCCAAACAGATTTTCACTATTTTTTAGTACGAATATTTTTAATTTCTTCGAAATCCCTTTCAATTTTATCGGGAGGACAACTTCTCCTTCAAATTTTATACCACCACCAGTTACCGTCCGGGCTGCTTTACTAGTTTTCATCATGGCCGGTTTTCCCAACTTTTTCCACATATTCAGGTTTATTACAGAAACATCGGAGCCGGAGTCGAGTTGTAACTTTATTGATGTTTTAAATATTTCCACTTTTACGTATTTTCGCCGATCTTTGTCTAATTTTGTATTTGATTTTGTTTGCTGTACTCTCTTTCTGGTGTAATCTTCATATCTGCAGCAATCGCTTTTGTGTCCCACCTTCTTACAATTGTAGCATTTTTTCTTCTTATAAGGACAATCTGATTCCCAATGCTTTTCTGCACATCTCTTACAGTTATATCTAGGAAGAGGCTTGTTATATTGTGTACTATATTTATGGTTATTATCTTTGGGATATCTCGTTCCATTGCTTTTCTTTGTAAAGTTCTTGGTTGGTGCGTATGGTTTTCTAACTTTTCTTACATATGCCACTCCGGATTCTTCTATATTTTTTGAATCCTTTTTTAGTGTAATGGCCCTTTCACAGTCCTCTGCTAGTTTCTGGAGGGTTAAATCTTGCTCAGATTCCAGCTTAGACAACACTCGTCTGCGTATTTCTGCATTCTTCGTGGAAACTAACCCTTGAGCGAAGATTAGACATTTAAAATCTTCTACCGTTAGTTTTGCAAGCTTAAAATTATCGCAGTTTTTATTGATGTGTATGTCAAATAATCTTGGTTGTCCATCTTTCTTAGATTCATGCACAGCCATCTTTTATGAAAAAGAGATATATTTGGATTAAATAATTCTTTTAGTAATTTTACAGCTTCCATGAACTCTAATTCCGCAGTTTTTTTAGGTAATATGTAATCTACGAATTTGCTGTGTTCTGATGTACCCAATTTTCTGAGTAAGAGGCTCACTTTCTGACTATTTGGCCAATTTTTACAGTCCAGTTGAAAAACATCCTCGTATCTTGTGTAGTATGCTTCAAAATTCTTCTCTTCCTCAGGCACATAATGAAATGTGTCCATGCTATTAAAAATAGTTGTATGGGAGAAATTAACACTATCGAGATTTTCTCGATTACTCTTTAGTAGTTCCAGTGTTTTAGCAAAACGTTCCTCTTGTCTTTCTTCATATTCCAATTGCAGTTTTTTCTGCTTTAATTGCGCCATTTTCTGTTTTTCTTCTTGTTCCTGCTGCCATTTCAATAATCTGTCCTCTCTCTTTTCCTCGCGGTCAGCCTGTGCCTGTATTTGTGTTTGCAAAAGCTCGTTTTGTGTAGCTTGTCTGCGTTCATCCCGCTCAGCCTGTGCTTGTAAAAATTGCATGAACATTTTTGATAAGTCTTCCATGTTTTTCTTTTTTTTTTTTAGTGTGTAGTTAAAAAAAATATTGTACCATGTACCATATACACCGGTTTGGCTTACAACAAAAAAGCAAATTGCTGTAAGCTCCTGTTTTCAATAATAATATCGCTGCTTGCAATAATATATTCTTTTTGCGAGTCACGCTGCAAAAAAAAATAAAACAGGTTTATCTGGAATCACAAAATGGAATTGACTTTCCGTTTTTAGGCACTTACTAATAAGTAACTCTTTCCACAAAATAAAAGTTTGGGTTTTTTTTTTTTTTTTTTTAATCGAGTCACAATTGAATAGGTTGCTCCAACCATGACGTGACTTCAGAAATCAAGGCTGCATAATCTGGGAAATGCTTTCCTTTCAAAAACAACTTCATGGCTGGGAAGAGGTGAAAGTCAGAGGGTGCAAGGTCCGGACAGTAGGGAGGATGGGGGAGGATTTCATAACCACACGCCCGTGCTTCTGATCTGGCGACATGCGAGTTGTGGACCAAATCGTTGTTCTGCAGGAGGAGGGTACCTTTGCTGATCTTGACGCATACTAGGCTCCTGTAATTGTGGTACCCTTTGCCAGGCAATCTGTCATCACTACTCCATCCTGGTCCCAGAAGACTGTGAGCATGATGTTGCCAGCGGAGGGCTGCACCCTTGCCTTCTTTGGAGGTGGTGAGTCCAAGTGCTTCCACTGCATTGACTGGGCTTTGGTCTCTGGATCATAGTGATAGACTCATAGGTTTCATCCTGTGTAATCAGTCTTTTGAAAAACTTTGACTCATCTTCTTGGCACATCTCCAAATTCATCAAGACAGATACGTATTATTAGAATAATATTACTAAGTTCTTTTATTAAAGTTATAAACCAAAAAGAAAATACCCAATTTCTGTGTTCATTTTATTTATTCATTTTTCTACATTGCTACAAACAAGAGATCAATTGCCTGAAAAAACAAAACGTAAACAAAAAACAAAAGAGAAAAAGAAAAAGCGAGAACCTATTAATGGGAGAAAGGAGCAAGGGGAGGAAAGAGAGAGAGAGATTATAGAGAGAAATTATATAGAGAGAGGGAGTTGTTGGAAAAGCAGCAGCATTTAGGACGCAGTCACTGATTGCAACAGTAGCAGAGGTTGGGCAAGGAGTCGAGACAACAGGCAAGCAAGAGGAGTTGCAGCGCATGTGTGTACTTGACAACAACACCGTATGCTGGAAAATACAAACCATCAAGCTATTAAGTAAAACAAAAAGACGAAAAAACAGCAAAAGAACAAATCTGTTCGTGATGGAAACAAAAGAAAAATGGACCAAATAAAGAAATTGTATGAACATTTCTCAGCAAAGGATGAGGTTTAAGAAGCAAATAAGGAATTTTGTATATGGATGTCGAAGCAGACAAATGCATTCAAACCAGAATCTTGAATTGCAAATCACTGCAAACCGAATGCATGAAATATAACAAGAATGAAATAAATTATCACAAATCATGCATGGTATTGAAGGAAGGATGAACATTTAAACAAACAAACAAAAAGACACATAAAAAGAAAAGAAATGTGAGTTCTCATCAATTTTTATTTTTCTCTCTCCCTTACACTCTCTCTTGCATTTTTCTAATGTTGGCAGACTATTTTTTCTATGAATATCAACTTTGTTGCAGGTTGGATATTTTTCATTTGATAATCATAACTGATATAAGACTGTTTTATTTCCATATTTTTATTTTTCCTAAATTTTATTTAGTTTTATAAATAAAATTTTATAAGTTTTCCATCTGCCTTTGTCTTGTTATTTCTGTGTGTATTCCACTGTAATATATATATATATATATATATATATATATATATATATATATATATATATATATATATTTATTTTACTGATGTCATGAGAAATGAACATTATCTACTCTTCCCTATGTTAGCACTTTGCTACACACTCGGGGGACTTCCTTTTTTTTTTTTTTTATATATTTTGTTACATTATCTTCCACCGTTCCCAGTAGATTTTGAGGTAACGTAACAACATACACACACATATATACACATTTAAATATATATATATATATATATATATATATGTAAACACACATACATACATACCCACATATATATATATACACACACACACACACATCTATCTATATATATATACATACACATACATATGTATACACAATTATATATATACACACACACTCATCTATCTATATATATATACACATACATATGTATACACAATTATATATATAGAAAGAGAGAGAGAGAAAGAGAGAGAGAGATAAAAAAAACGAACAAACCAAGTTATGTGTTGTTATTGCTCTGAATGAATGAAATTAAGAAAACAAAACACCAGTACAAATGTTTGAAAATATATTTTTGATGTTGTTGCAATATTTTTGACTTAGTGTTGGGAGATTCTGTGGTTAGAAGCAAGAAAGAGAAGTCTTACCGTGGGTGCTCAGCGAGTGAGTACAGGCGAAGAAAAGGAAGAACAAACATGGCGGGCAGCATTTTTATTTCGTCCGTTCTCGCATAATCTCGTGTGTGCGTGAAGATGGAACCTATAAAACGGTGTGTGCGTGAAGATGGAACCTATAAAACGATGTTCATTTCTGGGTGCTGGGAGATGATTCCCGGCCAGCCAAGAGAGAAGAGACAGAGGACTGTAGTGATAATCTTTCTTGAACATTTTACGTGAAGCTATTTCGGCGATGGCCAACGCAGGTTTAAGCAATATGATTAAGCCTTTTAATGGCGACGGTGATGTGGTGGCGTGGCTTAAAAAAGTGGACCTTGTAGCAAGGATTCAGAAGCTGGATGATGTGGCCGCAGTAATACCACTGTTTCTGGAAGGGGACGCACTGGCCCTTTATTTGGAGCTCAGCGAGCGGGAACAGGGTGATGCAGACGCCATCAAGGGTCGACTGATCGAAGCTTTCGCAGAGGGGCCTTTCGAGGCCTTTAATAAGTTGAAAGAGAAGAGGTGGACTGGTGAATCTGTGGATGTCTATGCGAATGAGATAAGGAGATTGGTTGAGTTGTCGGGCATCAGAGGATATGCCACGAGTCACATAGTCAAGATGACTTTTGTTACCGGGTTCCCGGAAGAAATATCGAAAAGGTTGCAGCAGGTACCGGGGGTGGAGACGCTGGATGTGAGTGAGCTGCTTAGAACTGCGAAAATTTTGGTGAGCACCCTGCCCACGGAGCCTGGAGGAACGACAGCAACGGTACAGCAGGATGTGGGCAGGAATCTGCCAAACCCGGGGATCGCATGCTTCGAATGCGGGGGACCACACATGAGAAGAGACTGCAGGAAGTTCTTGCAACGGACAGTGCGTTACAAATGCAATCGAAGAGGCCATTTAGCGGTAAAATGCACAAGTTCGGGAAACTGGCGAGAGGAGGCTGACGCGCCAGCGGCCGCCCCGATTCGAGAATAGAGGCGCACCCGCAGCAGATGCCCAAACAGAAGATTGCGGTGGAAGGACGGGAAATTATGGCCCTGATTGACACTGGCTGCACCACTACCATGGTGCACACTACCCTGGTTGGAAGATGGAAAGGGAAGGGTGAAGTAGTGGCATTCGATGGGTCGCGAGTGAAGTGTCGAGGGAAGAAGACTGTCACTATTGATATTGCTGAACGTCGGATGAGGGTCCATGCAATTGTCACTGATCGCCTGGTGCCTGGTGTCCAAGCCATCATTGGAATGGATGTTATATGCCGCCTTGGAGGTGTTACCATCACATGTGACAATGTGAGGTTCGGACTAGCTGAGTGCGCGGTGACGGAGAACGCCCCCAGAGGGATCAACAAGGCCGGGGAGGAAAGAAAATTGTCGATCAAAGATCAGGACTTCCGAGCCGAATTCGATGGAGAGCGGTGGAGTGGGCATGGAAACATCAAGCGCCATTGCTGACAAACAGGGTGGCGTGCTACACAAATTCGCTTAGAGGAGGGGCGAGAAAGGAGTTTGAGTAGGAAGTTGACCGATGGATTGAGGAAGGGATACTGATGCCTTGGACGGATGATGTGGAGTCGGGCATTTTGCCGTTGATGGCCGTTCTGCAAACAACTAAAGGGAAAGTAAGACCGGTCCTGGATTTCCGAGAGCTGAACGGCCATGTTAAGTGCCATACGGGAGGCGACACCGTAGATGTGTGCAGTGAGACCATTAGGGAATGGAGGCAGATGAATGGCGCATCTACATTGGTAGATCTAAAATCTGCCTATTTGCAACTCCATTTTGCCAAGAAGCTCTGGAAATATCAGTTAGTCAAGTACAAAGGCAAAACCTACTGCCTTACACGAGTAGGGTTCGGGTTAAATTCGGCACCCAAGATTATGTCAACTATCCTCAGGAAGATTCTGGAGACAATGGGAAAGGGAGATGGGGTAGTGAGCTCATACATAGACGACATTCTGGTGAATGAAACTGTGGTAACTGCCAAGAAAGAAGTTCGGGTTGGTCGCCAAAGAGCCGGAAAAATTAGACGGAGGGGCTGCTTTGGGCCTAAAACTGAAACGAGGTGCGTCAGGCGG
Organism: Euprymna scolopes; assembly: GCF_053919585.1. Classification (NCBI taxonomy): domain Eukaryota; kingdom Metazoa; phylum Mollusca; class Cephalopoda; order Sepiida; family Sepiolidae; genus Euprymna; species Euprymna scolopes. The sequence continues at coordinate 81,145,571 of NC_136490.1, forward strand.
CCTAGAGTTTCGCAGGGGAAACGAAATCCCAAAACTGAAGCAGGAGCTCAACAGACGTGAACTTTTTTCCATATGCGGAAAGTTGATCGGACATTACCCCATTGCTAGTTGGCTTAGACCAGCATGCAGCTACATAAAGAGACACGCCGAAGGACAAGGATGGAATGATAAGGTGGGAGAAAGAACGGTCGCCATGATGGAAGAGCTCCTGAAAGAAGCAGAACGGCAAGACCCAGTCCGGGGAACCTGGAACATACCGCGAACATTGGATGGAGTTGTGTGGTGCGATGCAAGCAGCATTGCAACAGGGGTCGTTTTGGAAATTGGAGGAGTAGTTGCAGAAGATGCAGCCTGGTTGAGGAAAAAGAATGACGTCAGCCACATTAATGTGGCGGAATTAGACGCGACAATAAAAGCAGTCAATCTGGCCTTGAAATGGGGACTACGTGACATCTGCATCAAAACAGACTCCGCCACGGTGTTTGCTTGGCTAAAGTCTCTCATTTCAAGCGAAAAAAGGATAAAAACGAGAGGGGCTGCTGAGATGTTAGTGAAGCGCAGGCTTGGGGTGCTGGCTGAGCTGATGCAAGAGTTTTGTTTGAAGCTTCGCGTAGACATGGTGGCTTCTGAAAAGAACCGAGCAGATGCTCTCACGAGAGTGAAGAAGAGTTGGCTGTTGCCAAAGAAAGATGTTGTTGCTGCATCGGATCTAGATGATGTTGGTGTGCGAGAACTGCACAATTTGCACCATATGGGAGTAGAGAGGACTTGGTACTTAGTGAAAAAAGTCGACCCAAGGATCACCAAGGAGCAGGTGAGGCAAGTGGTCAGGACATGCGACAGATGTCAGTCGATTGATCCTGCTCCAAGCACGCATGAAGCTGGCCAATTGGAGGTGAGTGGGACCTGGGAGAGACTGGCATGCGATGTCACCCATTACAAGGGTGGACTTTACCTTACCATGATTGACTGTGGGCCCGGGCGATTTGCCCTATGGAAGAAGCTACGTGGAGGAACAGGCAATGAAATAGCGGCAATCTTTGATGAGGTGTTTTTGGAGTGAGGCCCCGTGGAAGAGTTGTTAACCGACAACGGGACTGCGTTCAAGTCAGTAGTAGTGACAGAAGTACTGAAGAAATGGAAGATCCAACAATTTTTCAGAGCTGCCTACAGACCTAGTGGCAACGGGATCGTAGAGAGAAACCACCGCACCATAACGGCAGTTGCGGAAAGAGGAGGCACCTCACCTGAGCAAGCCGTCTTCTGATATAACATGTCGCCTAAACTGGGACAAGTACCAGAGACGGTCCCGCAACTGTCAATGTTTGCATATTCCTGGAGGCATCCCAGGGTGGAGCCGGCAAGCCGAGAAGTAGAGGCCACAGGGACAATTAAACTCGGGGACGAGGTATGGGTGAAGCCACCGGGGGCGCGCTGCACCACACAATGGAGTAGGGGTCGCGTGACTGGGAGGAACACTAGTAACAACATTGTGGTGGGAGGAGTCCCAAGGCACATTCTTGACGTCAGACCAGTTGAGGGCGAAGCAGTGGAGGGGAGTGTGCAGCCACAGGAGGAGGACGAGACACCTCAGAGGCCAAGTAGAGAGAGGCAACCGCCACAGTGGATGAGAGACTATGAAATGTGATCTTGAGATCAGGGAGGCATGTGGTTAGAAGCAAGAAAGAGAAGTCTTACCGTGGGTGCTCAGCGAGTGAGTACAGGCGAAGAAAAGGAAGAACAAACATGGCGGGCAGCATTTTTATTTCGTCCGTTCTCGCATAATCTCGTGTGTGCGTGAAGATGGAACCTATAAAACGATGTTCATTTCTGGGTGCTGGGAGATGATTCCCGGCCAGCCAAGAGAGAAGAGACAGAGGACTGTAGCGATAATCTTTCTTGAACATTCCGTTTGTGTATTTGAGGTGAACCCCCCCCCCATTTTACGTCAGATTCTATTTATAAACGCTGCTGCTAAGAACTGACGAATCAAATTAATTCACGTTTTGCTATCAACCAATCAGAAACCAGAATTGCTATATAAAAATTAAACCATTTTTAGCAACCTTGCACATATTTTTTTCATGTCAACAAGAGAAGGATCTTTTGCTCTTTGGCTGCAAAATTATAAAGTCAGGAACCTGTACAGAACAGTTGTCTACTGAGAATTTGTCATCTCCAGGACTTGCATAAAATAACTACCCATCAGAAACTCTTCTGGAACTAAAATGACTTACAACTCAAGAGGTTATGGATCTGGCAAGAGACTTTACTTTGATGGATCAGAATCAAAATTCAAATTGTGGCAAGTATAAACAGAAACGACCCCAACTTTATTGAAAAGAATGCAACTGGCTTTGCAGAATTAATACACTACTTAGATGACCAAAGTCTACCACTGGTAATGAGAGAGGCTCTGGACGATAGCTGCAAAGCATTGAACATATTAAGAGAGCATTATTTATTGAAAGGAAAATCCAAAATTTTCTCTTTATATACTGAACTGATATCTCTAAAACATATAGAAGCCAAGACAATTACATATTATATTATACTAGCGAGGGGTACCCGGCGTTGCCCGGGTGTTTTTTGGGGTATGTGAAAAAACCCCGAAAATGTGAAAAAAACCTTCACGATGCGCAGTTAGAAAATAGTAAAGTGTTTAAAAAAAAACAGGTGCGCGTTTTTGATTGACGTGACGGCGATAGGTATTCAGCAGTTACGATTTTGTGCGGGACAGTTTTGAATGAGGTGAATAAATCCCGCTCCCTGTTTATTAGGAGAAGCGAAATGAAAGTTACAGTCTGATATGACGAAGTCGACATTGAACAAACGTTTACTTAGCTCTCTTGAGACAACTGGCTTTCGGCCTGTGATTAGTGTCGAGTTTTGCTTTTTTTATACCGAAAACCGAATGTAACGCGTGCCAATGCGGGAAATGTGGAATAATTAACGTTTGAAAGTCAATAAAATTAAATAGACAGGCGAGCTCCGTGGATAACTTTGAGATTATTGTAACCTTAAAATGCTTAAATGACACTGAATTATTGTAATCTTAGGATGCTTAAATGACACTGAATTATTGTAATCTTAGGATGCTTAAATGACACTGAATTATTGTAATCTTAGGATGCTTAAATGACACTGAATTATTGTAACCTTAGAATGCTTAAATGACACTGAATTATTGTAACCTTAGAATGCTTAAATGACACTGAATTATTGTAACCTTAGGATGCTTAAATGACACTGAATTATTGTAATCTTAGGATGCTAAAATGACACTGAATTATTGTAATCTTAGGATGCTTAAATGACACTGAATTATTGTAATCTTAGGATGCTTTAATGACACTGAATTATTGTAATCTTAGGATGCTAAAATGACACTGAATTATTGTAATCTTAGGATGCTTAAATGACACTGAATTATTGTAACCTTAGGATGCTTTAATGACACTGAATTATTGTAATCTTAGAATGCTTAAATGACACTGAATTATTGTAACCTGTTTTAGAAGCAGAATTAACTAAAACCCTGTAGTAATTAATTGTGATAATCAAGCCAGCATAGTTTTAGCACAGAACGCAGATCTAAGCATATAGATATTAAATATCACTTGATCAGAAATGAAGTGAAAAGAGGAATCCATTGTAAATTACATATTATCAGAAAAAAATATAGCTGATATATTCACAAAACCGGTGACTAAAATAAAGTTAAAGCGTTTTGCCTGAAAACTTGTCAGGATTTGACTTTAAATAACTTTTAACAAGCCCCCCCCTCTCTCTCTCATATATATATATATATTCTAGTTTATATATTTAAATTTCATTTAAAAGGATCAATTTTTAAATAAAATTCAAAATTTATTGCTTGAATCAAAGAATACAAAGTTTAAATTAATGTCCTTAACCCATGAGTTTCAGTGTAAGCACATCTCCTAGGAGGAAAATTTCTAGCAAAATACTAATATTGGTTAACAATAATTTTGCTAAGTAGCATATAAAAAGAAAAAATATTAAAAGTGGAATGCCTTTAAGTGACATTGATAAAAGGATTGAATGTAGAATGTAAAGAAAGAATATGATGAATGGTATCCAAATGCAGAATTAATTCTTGAAAAAAGTTAAATATCCATAATGTGTGAAGGTTGGTGAAATGTGGGTAAAAACTGAGAATTCATGGTGATATTCATAGTAAAAGCAGCAGCAAATTTTTGCAAAAATTAATCTGTTTTAATAATGGTAGTATTTTTTTTTGACAATTGAACAAAATTAAAAATGGCTTCATTTTTTTACATGTTTAAATTTTAAGATCCATTGACTTTTATTATGTACTAGCGAAGGTACCCGGCGTTGCCCGGGTGTTTGGAGGTGTGTGTGGGGTTAAATAAAAAACAAACCGGGGGGGGGGGTAGGATCGAACCCGACGCCCTGAGGCAAAGTTTGAAAATAAAATCGGCCAGTCAGAATGAGTTACTGAAAGATGTTTAAATTGACAGGCGCGTGCACGGAAGTCATCGAGCGTTACAACGACGACAATGTCAATGACCAGGTTTGTTTGTTATAAGTGAAGTAAAAAAAGAAAACAACGTTAAAACTTAAGTGGGGAGGGGGGAATCAAAACATTGAAAAAAAAACTAATGTAAGGCAAACGAACGATGAAAACAGAAAAACGAACATGTGAAAAATGACTTAAATAAGCCTGTTTCGATATTAAAATTTAAAAAATCGGTGCATACCCGGGTGTTTTTGGGTGTGTGGTCGGGGGTGGATAAGTGAAGTAAAAAAAAAACAAAAAAAAAACAGAAAAACGTTCGTTACGTGAAAAATGGCTTAAATAACACTGGTTCAATATTTAAATTTAAAAAAATCGAAAAAAAAAAAAAAAAGAAGACATCTCACACCACGATTCGAACCCAAAACGCTTAGATAATGACCAACATGCTAATCAACTGACCTAACGTGACGTACATAAAATTTAATCAGTTTTTCAACTATTTAAAGTAAATCAAGGCATGAGGTCATCTGACGCATGCGTAAAACCGGTCGGCATCACAAGAGGACTGTTTTTGTTGACACCCCCTGTCGAAAATTGTCGATTTTGGGGTGAAAAAATTAACGTTTTTGGCCAATTTTTCAATATTTTTCAAGCGAAGGATGGAGCTTCAATATGATACAGAGTTTGTGAATTTTTGTTCTGTTTGTCAAAAGTTTTTAGCAGACACACAAACATACACATATACATTTTCGCTTTTATATATATATATAGATAATTGTATATAAAAATATATATTTATTTTTTAACAAAATTAAAAATGGGCCAAAAAAAATAGGGGGGGGGTGCAATATTTTTTACTCATTATGGGGGTATGGCCCCTCAGTGTTGGGAGATTTTATTTATAAACGCTACTGCTAGGAACTGACGAATCAAATTAATTCACGTTCAACCAATCAAAAACTAAAATTGCTCCATAAAAATTAAACTTTTTTTAGCAACCATGTACATATTTTTTCATATCACCACAAGAAGGATCTTCTACCTTTTGGCTGCAAAATTATCAAGTCCGCAACATGTACAGAAGAGCTGTCCACTGAAAATTTGTCATCTACCGGACTTGGTTTTTTAGGTATGGGAACCCAGTCACGTCTAAATATTTATTTAAACATTTTCATAAATTTTAATGTAATTAGACAGGCAAATACATTTTTAAAATAATTGAATTAAATTATAATTACTAACGCCATTTATGGTGCAAAATGTTATTTTAAGCTTTATAATTTTTTTCCTTCATAATAATTGATCAATCAAGCTTTAAATTTTTTTTAAATACTTGCTGAAAGTAAAGAAAAACTGCTTTTTTTCTATTTTTACATCAAACAAATTTTTAGCATTTTAGCATTAAAACTGAGAAATATACTCAGTTTTAATATCACTTTTAGTCAGTTTTTAATTTCATGATTAAAATGATTTTTCCTTTCTTATTTTCTAATTAATAATAACTGGGGCTGTGACAACAACATATTCTTTTCATTTTTTTTACTCCTGAGTATATATCCGACACAGTTAGACACAGTTAATCAACTGAGAACCAATTCACTATATAAAAGCATAAGATATCAATTGATCCACACCTGAGAGACAAAACAATGAAAAGAATATGCTGTTGTCCTAATAAATAACCGATGAGCCACACTTTTTTTCCCATAAACTAGATCATACCGCATTTTCCTCAATTCTTTATTACATAAATCAAGTTGACAAAGACTTTTATTAGAATTTGGTGACCCTTAAAAGGGCTGTTTTTGGTAACCCTGTGGAAGGATGCAACTTATTAGAATGTCACAACCATCATCTATGGAAATCCATGTTTTCATAGTTATAGTTAATTTTCCAAAAGGGAAACAACTTTTTGTAATCCGTAATGGGCTACCATACCTTGAAAAAACTGTAATATGCAGATACAATCATTACTTATAATAATTTTCACACACTATTAAAAATAAAATTTTTTTTTTTTTTTTTTTTGGTATCGATTCTTTAAAGCTTTGTTTATGTACTGGTACATGGAAAGTTTACACATTCTAAAATAAAATTAAAAATTTATTTTTAAAGATTTGAAAGTATGCCTATTTTAGCATTTTTGTAAAAAAAAAAAAAAAAAAAAAAATTTATCCTCATCTGAAAGAAAATTATTGATAACATATTCAATGGATCTCACACTTCAAAATGCAAAAGAAACAATTAAACACATTCAAATTTTGGATTTGAATCTTCAATATCGAAGGCACCCTGTGAATTTGTTTTTGTTTTTCTACACTCGATTACCTTACTACAAAATGAAAGTGTGCTCAGTGGATCGCTTGGACTTTAAGGGGTCGAACAAGGGACAAATGAGGAAGGGAGGAGCATGAAGCCCCCCCAAATATATTTATACAAGAATATGAAAAAAAAAGTTACACCCATATAAAGTGCATTCTTTCAGTGAACATTTTATATTGATTAGATAATTTTATATTGATTAGATAATTACCTGATTTTTGGTAGATTTTTAAAGACAGACTGTTACAAAAATCAAAAACACTTAATAAATTTAGCGGTCACTATGTGTGTGTGTGTGTGTGTGTGTATATATATATATATATATATATATATATATATATATATATATATATATATATATATATATACATACACATACGTACATTTATCTATACATATAATTATGTGTGTATATATATATATATATATATATATATATATAAGTCAAAGGTAATCAAGAGTGATAACGAATGAATTTAATGAGGTTATTTAAGAGTGCTCAATAAAAGAACAAGATATATTTTATTAATATAAACAACTTTACATAGTCATGACACTGGACATGCTAATGTTTCAGACAAATGGCCAGTTAAAACCAGAAGTCCTTGGCAGGCGACTTAATAAATGATTGCTTTCCATAGAAGAAACCAGTCCGCAAACCTATAAAAGGTATGTATATATATATATATATATATATATATATATATATATATATATATACACAAACAAACAGTTAATAAAAGATGTTAAAAAACACTTTGAAATGAGTTAAAAACATATTTAATCTAAAAAGGAAACACTAGATAAGTGGATAGTCCTTAATCCACGGAGTTTCGAAGAAATACTTTCCTTCTCATCAGAGGGTAGGAATTAGCAAAATGCGGGATCGGATTTTGCATACAAAAGTATTTGATGAAACAACGAGTAAGTCAGATATTTAATTGTAATTTTTATTTTATATATATATATATATATATATATATATACATATATATATATATATATATATATCTATACATACAAATATATATTTTATTTATTAATTAATAATTACTACGTGCATAAAAGTCATCTATTTCCATACATGTTTCAGAGTTTACTCCTCATCAGAATAGCTAGACTTTATTGACAAGGATTGAACCTACAACGGCTCGATAAGTAGTCTGGTGTTTTACCACGGGACCACCGGGCCCTTGCCAATTTTATGCACGATTTTTATTGCTTATAAATGTAATATTGTTGAATATTAGCGATTAATTTCTTTCTTTTTTTTTTTTTTTCGCTCCCTAAGCGTTTTTATTATAAGAAAGGAGTTATTTGCCCTTTGTTTACATTTTTCTTCACCCACATTTTAGAACATATGTACTTTTTTTTATTTTATTAAAATACTAGACCACCCGTGACCCGTTGGGTCAGTACGTTATATTAGCTATGGAATTCATGTATTAGCGTGACACTTGTGGCATAAAGAAAATAGTTTTTTTTTACATAACAGAAGCATTTCTATGAAAGTATATTAAAATGAAAAAAGAATATAGATAGATTTCTATGAGTCGTTCTGTTTATTATAATTGTTATTTTTTTTTAAATTACAGTTACTGAATTATAAGTGGTTGGTCATACTTATAGGTAAATATGCACTGAACAGGTATCATAATCCTTATTATAGTTAAATTCAAATTTTGATATATCATCTTTTAAATGAAATTGTTAGTTGAAAGTACAGAATAATAAAAAAAACACTCTCCACATGTTAATAATGGCTTTTTAAATAGAAAATGAAAATAAAATGTAACTTTTTTCATTTAATTTAAGCAAACATTCAGTACCCATTGTGTAAAATATTTAATTTGTATGTTAATAATAAGGTCAATAAAATTAAGACAATTCTTTTCTATTTACATTTTTTGTACAATTAATTTTTTTTAAAGAAAACTTTTGTTATCCTTTTGCTTAATTGAGACTTCTTATCAGGTTCTAACTCTCTTATATCCAGATTAATTATATTAATCAATTTATTTTATTGAATATGTATCGCTGAAAAGCACGGGTGCTTAAGCACTTATTGTACAGAAAATAAATATTGTATTCATATGCTAATAATAAGGTAACTAAAACTAAGACAATACTTTTCTATTTACAACATTTTTTGTACAATTTGAGTGTTTTAAAAAAACTTTTATGTTTTCCTTTCGCTTAACTCTACTGAGTGCAACATATAGTTGACCATGTTGAAAGACAGGTTTGTCTAGATAAACTAAAACTTTATGTAAGGTCTGTCCTTGAGACTTATGAATAGTCATAGCAAATGCTAATTGTATAGGAAACTGGACTCTGGCAAACGGAATATTGTCACCTTCAGATAAGACCATTTTCAATCTTGGAATTAAAACGATTTCTCCTTCAAACTGTGATGCAATAATTTTAGCAACAATCAAATTATTATACAGCTCCTCTATTATTAGTCTTGTACCATTACATAAGCGTGGTGGATCAATATTCCTCATACATATGATTGGAGCTCCTTTCTTGAGTTCAAGTTTATGTGGAGGTAATCCTGATAACTCTATCGAATCAAGAAATTCTGTTGGGTAATGTGTAGCTTCTGTTCCTTCAAGAACAGAATTAAATGACAAATATTCTTTGACTTGTCCAGGAAATTTTTCAATACAATTATGATTTATTGCTCTAACTGTATCATTAAATGGTACTAATATGCAATTTTCCGCAAACATTTCTAGATTGTCAAACGAAGGATAAATGTATTCAATGCATTGGTCAACATTATCTGCATGGATTATCAAATCTTCAGGCAGTTCAATCTCACCATTTTCATTTTTTTCAAGTTTGTCTTCACCAATCTTTATAATAAATTTAGAGTATTCATCATCATCATCTTGAACTCTCATGTTTTGTTTTAAATAAAATTTCTTAAATTTACGCCACAAAAACGACTCTTTGATGCAAGCATTGTAAATGTCAGCATCATTTCCTCTTTTTATGACTGGTAGTAGTTGCCTGAAGTCACCAATATCCCTCTGAATGTTTCATTGTTTCCACATATATCCTTGAGAGTCCTATCGAACGTCTCTAAACTCTCCCTTCTTATCATTGGACATTCGTCCCAAATAATAAGTTTTGCTGCCCTTATCAAGTTGGCTGTTTCTGATTGTTTATCAAAATTACAAACATCATTTTCTCTTACATTGAGAGGAAGCTTGAATCTGGAATGAGCAGTGCGACCACCAGGCATCAATGTTGCAGCAATACCTGATGATGCTACAGCCAGTGCAATTTGTCCTAAGCTCCTTACTTTTGAAAGAAGAAGTTTTATTAAGAAGGTCTTTCCTGTGCCTCCTGGAGCATCGATGAAAATCAATGAAGAAGAGTCTGTGTTTAAGCAACTGCATATAAAGTTGTAGATGATCGATTGTTCGTCATTTAATAAATGTTGATGTGTCTTTACATATGTCATTTGCTCTGCTATATTGTAACTTTGCTCATCCATTATGGCTCTATTTATGTGAATCACATTAGGTAAATTCTGAGGCAAAGGCAATCCAAAATCTTGCAGTGATTTGTCAGCAGCACAAAGTTTATCATTTATGTACCTCAACGTGTTGTTGATGGCATTTTTATTGACCATGTTCTGATTGTTGACTTGGATTTGCATTGCATTGTAGTAATCCATTGCCATGGAGTTGGAAAATCTTTCCCACAACTCAAGAGGATTTGAACATTCTGTGTTTAAAAGTATCACAATGAACAGATCCCTTATCGCTCTTGGCATTCTCGTTTTATCTGCATCCTCCATTGTTTGTATCCAGTGGTTGTCATGAAGCAGTAATCCTCTTTCTTTGCAAGCAGTTTTAAATAATGGACATATATGACCTGCTACAGTTCGCAGAGATTCAAAAGAATTAGGTCCTTTTACATGGTGAAGTAGTAGCCGCAAAAAGTACAATTCACCACTATTTGGTGAGACTGTGTACATACGACCAAGAATATTTGCTTCAAAAACTCCTGGGTGGTCAACTATTCTTCTACCCATTTTTCTTCTTTGCCATTTCTTATTTTGCCACACATAGTATTTTGGGACATCCGAGTAATAGAGTGTTCTGGCAAATTCATCATTCTGGCAAATATTGAAAAACTCTGTTAGAGTTGTGCAAGAAGCATTTCTATTAAGGTCTCTGTTGCTTGTCCTTTGAATATAGATCATATGTTGATCAGGGAGATGTATCTGAAGACGAACAACTGCAGGTTCTCTAACATGAATTGGAAATCCCAGTATCATCGAAACTGCTTCTGATGGTCCAATATATCTTCCTGTCAAGTATTGCTTAATTTCGTCTTTGCTTACACTGAAAACTGCCTGATCGCTTCCCTTTAATGTATATTTAATTACATATTTAATGGATTTTACAGAAGTGCATATTTCTACATTTAAGTGACAATTAAATAACTTCAAGAGAGTCATGTTGTAAGGTACAACCCATTTGGAAGTTATAGGTTCATTTCTACCTTCTTTATAGCCTTGATGACCTCCCATTTCTGGTGACCTTCGCCTATAAATAGGGTAGGAATCATATCCACATCTTGTTTCATCACTATATGGTTTTGGGTACCTCTTTGAACAGCTCCCATTTTTCTAGCACAGAGATGTACTGTTGCAGTTTGGTCCATGTATCATATGCGTCAATACCAATTCATGTTCTTCTGGATGTTCGACTTTATTTGGTATTTCAGCTTGAACAAAATCATCATAATTCTGGGGTCTGGGTTTAGATTCTTCTTCCATCCATAGCAGGCAATGTAGGTGTGGTAAACCTCTTTTCTGGTATTCAACACTTATAACGTAGGCAATACAATTACCCAACAGACCTTGTGTTCCTGTTAAATATTTAATGAAAAGTTTTCTTTTTAAATCAAAAATTCTTGCAATTATGTCTGGTCGATCGTGAGGAAATTGGTTCTCAATGAGATTATCCTTAATCTCAGGCCAATTTGGATTGCATGTCATTGTGATGAAGTAAGTTGCAGTCCCATATTTTCTAACATACATCATAGCATCTTGACATCTTTCCATCATATATCGTGGACCACCAACAAATGTTGATGACAAAATAACTTTTCTGCCTATGTTACTAAGATCATCATTATCATGTAACGCATCGACAAAACCTCTGTATGTTGTAGATCTAAGAGAGGATTGATTCAATCTAATGTAGTTCAAACGATCTACTTCAATTTTTCCTGCCATATCCACAACATACTGCTGAAACAATCTCCCACCTCTTAATATTTGGTTAAATTCATCATCACGGATCATAATGCGGTAGGCATAATAACGCATAGCAGTTAATTTCCGGTTATTTGTCATTGTCATCTCGGGATGCCAGCCATCCTCACCATCAGGGAAAAACAGTACATACTGTAGTGGATCATATGATCGATGATATTCCGATATTGTTTGAAGCTGACCACCTTTTTCTCTCAATATTATGTGGCGTGATGTTGTTTGCTGTTCATTGTTATTTTGAATAATAATTCCTACTTCATTAAAAATCTGATTATTGTATCGCCTTTCATACTCATTAATCGGTTTCCTCGTAGGATCTATAACAATAACTGCATTAGGTATGTTGTATATCATGTCCTTAGTTTGTTGAAATGCAGTCACATAGATATTAGCACGTCTTAGAATATACTCAATATTTTCTATGATATTCCGACGTAACTCAATGTTCGGGTACATATTCATCCGAACATCAATACTATATTCTTTGTCAAGAAAGTATATCTGAATAAACTGAGCTTGATTGTCTGGCTCAGGTAATAATGATCCAATATAGTGATGAATCTGCCCTTGAATAACTATAGATGGATTCCATCCGTGTTGTGGCTTGATTTCTTTGCAACCAAAAGATGTCATTTGAAACAGGCTATTATATTGTCTCAGGTGTCTTCTGAAGTGGCGAGCTTCTTCACCTTGATCAGCATACAAATAATAGAGTTCATGTGGCAACTTGTGCAACTTTGGCAATCTAACCTTGCCATTCATGCAACAAAAATGTGCAGTTTCTCCAACAAAAAGTTTTGCTTTACAATGAGAACATAGCTTATTCAAATTTCCAACATTTCCCTGTAAGTTTGCTCTGCGCTGTAAATTATATTGACTATTTCGCAAAGCAAGTATGTTGTTTATTTCCACAACATTCTCGTCACCTCGGTTTCGTTCATCTCTTATTCTTTGGCTACTCAGTCTCTCTTCTCTTTGTTGTGCTGTCTCGCTAGCTCGTCTTTGCTCAGCTCTAATTCTCTGCCTGTTCAGTCTCTCTTCTCTCCTCTCTGTTGTTTCATTATTTCTTGTCTCTTGTGTTCGCATTCTTTGCATGCTCAGTCGGTATTCTCTTCGCTGCGGCGTTTCTAAATTTCGATATCTATAATCTTTTTCCCTTTGTTTTTTCAAGCGAATTTCTCTTTGTTCACTTGTTTCAGAAGCTCTTTGAAGTTTATACGTTTCTCTAGAACGAATCAGTCGAGTTCGTCTTTGTTGTTCAGTTTCAGTAAGTTGTGGCATGCCAGAGGGGCCAGCTTGTTGCTGATCCACATTGGTTTCGTCGTTGATTTTGGGTTTTTTACTTTTTATTTGGTTGTGTGACATATTAGTAAAGTTCTACAAAGAATGTAAAATAATTTGTTACAGCTTTGTGTAATAACTTCTGAAAAATTTAAAATATTAAATGTGTTAAAAAATGGATGTAATATGTGTAAAACATATGATTCAAGTATTTGTTGTTAAAAAAACAACAAAAGGAAACACTATTTAATGTAATAGAAACGTGTGCATTTAGCAATGCGGCTTTCCGTTTTTGTGTAAAAACTTCTGATGAATTTAAAATATTGGATTTAAAAAATATATTGGATTTAAAAAATGGATTTAATATGTATAAAACATCTGATTCAAGTATTTGCTGTTTAAAAACAACAAAGGAAAACACTATTTAATGTAATAGAAATGTGTGCATTTACCGATTCAGCTTTCCGTTTGGAAATGTAAGCAGACGACTTTAAAAAACATGGGAAGAAGAAAAAGAAATTTTTTTGTAATAACGCCCTCTAGTAAAAAGGTCTGCATTAGTTAAGGGGGATAACTCTATCCAGTTTTACATCGGTTACCTTTTTCTCTCTCTCACACATACACGTAACTATTTCTCGCGTACGTAACGAAAACAGAGGGAGTAGGAGTGTTGAAATCTATGAGAGTGAAAGTGAGAGGTGTTTTCTTTGAAACTGCGACAGACTTCACGAAGTTGAATGTTTTTAGCCGTTAAAAAAAAAAAAAAAAAACTACGGTTGATTTTATAAAATTATTTATTTATAATGACATGAATTAAAGATTTCTCGCGTACGTAACGAAAACAGAGGGAGTAGGAGTGTTGAAAAAAAACAAAAAAACTATTTGATCAAATTAAATGAAATTGTTTGTATTAAAAGCGATATAAAAATTCCGGAATTGGAATAACGGATTGAAGACGTTGCTATTTACGCATGCGCAACCGGATGTTGAAAACCGGAAATCTGATTGCAAACATACAAGATCCATAGACTTTTAGTATTATATAGATTATTTATTAATTACTTACTTTTATGCACGGGTCACAGGTAGTCTAGTAATATTATAAAACTTTGTTACATTAAATAACATTTTGGGCTCATGCTACCATTACATATATATTTTTATTTTTCTGATTTGGATAATGTATATTTTATTGAGATAAATAACTTATTAAATATCAGACACAAGTAATTTAAATAGATAAATAATTTACTAACACCCTTCAATTATTATGGCAACGAGTTTCTGCTAAAAGTATTTTTATGTCAATCCTAAGGATAAGAATACAGGTGTCTGCAAGTTATGTCAAACCATCACATCAAAGGGTGGTAAATCAGCAAAGACTTTTACGATGACTCAATGATGTCAAACCATCTTAGAAAAGTTCGTTCAAAGGAAGCAAAAGTCGCAAATAAGAAAAGGAAACACAATGAATGTTCAGGGATAGACATTCTAGTAATGTGGTTACAACTATGAGACTCCAGCAACACACCAAATTACTATAGAATCAATATTGTACCCCTGCCCCCCAAAAATATGGGATATTAATGACCACAGATCACAAGAGATTCATTATCTGATAGAAAAAATGATTGTTGTTGATATTCAACCATATTCTGTAATATCTGACCTTGGATTTAAAAGGCTTATTTCAAAACATTTTCCAAATTCCATTCAAAAGTATTAGGTTGACAAGAAAGTTCTAGAATTTTTAGATTTTGATTTCAAATAATGTATTTTCAAATACGTTTTAATTATAATTCCTTTACTTCATTTATCATTTTAAAGAGCGTTTTTTGCTCTATATAATCATTTAAATTACAATTGTTTTAAAAAAAAATTGTCTTTTTAGAATGTTGAATACAAGATGAAAAAAAAAAAAGCAAATTTGCAAAATTTTCTTTTTTCAATTCAAGCTAGGCTGAGAAACTGCTGACACAGCTCGTGATATCAATGAAGCGTTTGGCCCAGGAACCACTACTGATCGCGCAGCAAAATGGTGGTTTAAGGATTTTCGTAGCAGCAACAAGTCTTCAAGATGATGGGCATAGTGGTCGACCATCAGATGTTGACAAAGATTAATTAAGAGCCAATGCATGCCCAACTGTTTGAGAACTTGCTTCTGAATTAGACATAACATTCGATGATTTCAAAAAACCTTGATAAATGGCTGCCTCACGAATTTCACGACAACCAAAAGAAACACTGTTATGAAGTGTCATTTTCCCTTCTTTTACTCAACAAGAATGACCCGTTTCTTGACTGGGTTGTGACTTGTGATGAAAAGTGGGTTCTTTATGACAACCGCGGATGGTCAGCTCAGTGGTTAGATGCTGATAAAGCTCTATGACACTTTCCAAAGTCAGAGTTGCACCAAAAGAAGGTCATGCTAACTGTTTGGTGGTCTGCAACTGGTCTCCTTCGTTAGTTTTTTTGAATGCAGGTGAAACCATAACAGTAAACAAGTACTGTCAACAAATGGATGAAATGAACCAGAAACTTCAACAACAGCATCAGCATTAGTCAACAAAAATAGCCCAATTCTCCTTCATGACAATGCCCGACCGCACATTGTTAAACTGACCAAATTGGGATACAAAACTCTGCCTCATCTTCCATACTCTCCAGACCTGTCACCTACCGACTACTACTTTTTCAAGCATCTCAACAACTTTCTGTGTGAGAAATGCTTCACAAACACAAGCGATATAAAAAAAAGTCTTCAGTGACTTGATCGCCACCAAAGCGCAAAATTTTTATGTTACTGGTATGTTGACTCTGATAGTGCTTATTTTGATCAATAAATTTTTGTTTGATCTGAGATATGTTCATCTGAATTTTAAAGTTAAAAACTGCAAAACTTTCTTGTCAACCTGATACATCACTAAAAAAATAAGTCTCAATATATTTACAAAAGTAAAAACAAAAATTCAATCATCTCTTGAAATTAGCAGCATTACTTTGACTACAGACATTTGGAAACCTGCCACACTAGTTTCTTCTCAACTTAAATATGTTCCACAAGCAGGAAAATCACACTCCTTTACTGTAGAGGTTCCAGATGCTGAAAGATTTCCTTTAGAATTTCCTTCCTCTTTTGTTTCGCTGACTACCAATAGGCAGAAATGTAAACGTAAACAAGCATCTTGTTACATAACACCCCACTTAAGACCTTCCATAAATCTGCCCCCAAATTCACAGTAGTATATATTTTAGTGATAGTATGCTATTTTTTGGAATTAGTGAATCGAAATAAAAAAGGAAAGTGACTTTCACTGATTGATAAGCTAACATGTTAATTAAAATGCCATTGTTTTAGGAATCCTCATTGGTAAGTAGCAGAGTTAACAGTTTAAATTTGTGAGTTTTCAAGCCATGTGAGAAATCGAGGGAGACATACTTACTGGAAGATTTAGCTTTACTTGAATGTTGACTTCGTCCTTCTACAATGATAAAACGGGAAAAAAAAGAGATGATGATGCAGACAGTTATTTGCTTGGCTCAATATGCAACACTCCTTTCACCCTCATTTTCCAAAATGTATACATGATATGAATACATTTTCACTCTTTCTCTCTCCTCCTCCTCATAGCTACAGATACAACAGCAATTTAACAAAAATACATCAATGATTTGTTATAAAATTAAACATTTACAAAAACAATTTTTTAATGCATTTTCATAGTTTTGCAAAGTTCGATGGCAGAGAAAAAAAATCATCTTTAATTGTTTTCATGGATCACTTTTTTTTTCCAAGTCCACATATAATTTCATTTTTTTCTCAAGATTATCTCACATACTTTTTTTTTTCAATGTCTCTCCCGATGCATGATTTTTGATCATCAATAGTAACCACATCACAATTATAAAATTAACATCGGTAAATGACACTCGATAGCTTGATGCGTGCTTCTGCTCAAGTTTTATTTTTTAATTTTAAAACTTATATTCATTTCAGCTTCTCTGTTACCATGTTTCCTAAGTGTCATTCATTGTCCGACCCATGAAGAAAGGGTTCTCGTTTGTTTTCTTAATGGATGGCGTGGGGGTGACTTGAAAACTAATTCCTTTTTTTTTTTAATGGGTATGACTGCTTTACTGAGCATAGTTCTCACATATCCCAAACATTCCCCCCCCCCCACCGTTCTCTACCAAATCGCCTAGTCTATTTACCTCTGGGTCAACTCCTCTTTCTTTTAATGGATGTGAAAATTTACTATCTCTGTAGCCACTCAGGTTTACGACATTTTCAAATATCTGCTGTCATGCTATTTATGTCTCCTGACGTCATACTGCGCATTCAAGATACAGCGTTCCATCAATGGAACGTTAGATTCTTCATCAGAATTCTCCTGTTGATGTTGACACTTCAGATTCGCTGTCTGAATCGCTAAATTTCTTTGGAGCAGACAATGCAGTTTTTCGCAATTTGTCTCTCTGTAGTGGGGATCTGCCACTCCTCAATAAATACTGCCCGAGATGTTCAACATGCACCTTTGTTACTGAGCCTGTTAATTGATCTCTAATTCTATATGATAGAGAACCTGTTTTTTCTATTACTACATGGTACAGCTTCCAGCGTACATCTAATTTTCCTCTCTTCTGATGGTTTTTGTAATAAACTAAGTCACCAATCTTGAATTCTACCGTTTTTGATTTTTGCTCCAATTTTTCCATCATCTTTTTACAAGACTTCCTAATGTTATTTCGAACTAAAGTTTTGATGCATCTCTTGTAGAGTGATTTCATGTTCATCACCGTAGTATACTCTATATGATCTCAATGTTATCCAAAGGCAGAATAACATCTGTTGTAGAGCAAGTAGTATGGTGAAAACTTTGTCATTTCACTCACATGGAACCTAACAGTCGCTAATATCTGATCGATGCAAACATTTCTTGACTGTTCGTTGTTCCTTAACTTCTTTGATAAGACGTCATGATCATTTTATGGCATCTATTTTATCATTACTTTGACGGTGATAAAATGACGCGCTCACGTGATGTATATTTAGTTCCTCTAATGCCTCTTTTATGACTTTGTTTATGTTTTCAGGCCCATTATCTGTTAATAGTTGCAGTGGTGCCCTGAATCTGGGAAAAATCTTGTCAATCAATAGATGCACCACTGTTTCTGCTCTCTTATTAGGAACTGCAAACACCTTTGCCCAACCACTGTACATATCTATAAATGTCACTATGTACTAGTTCCCTGAAAGAGTCTTTGGGTAGGGTACAGAAATGTCTAATGCTAATTGCGCGAAAGGAAATGGAGGCAAATCGCACATCTGCATTTGAGGTTGTTGCTTCCTTAAATTTCTAGTTTGGCAGCAAATACATTTACCAATGTATTTGTTTACTTCCTTAAATAGACAAGGCCAGAAATATTTCTGTTTTATAATGCGAAACATCTTTTTTATGCCCAATATTGTTGTGATATTGGAATAACACCCTTTTTCTAAGATGTGATGGTACATAAAATCTAATTAATGGTTCGTCCTCAGCTTGCGACATATATATAATACACTACTTCGTCCATTAATATAAACTTATTTTGTTCTACTTTGGATGCTTTACCGTTTTTCATTCACATCTTCAAATCTAATATCTCTTTATCAGCTTTTTGTTCCCTAACTAAACCTTATAGCTGATAACGTAGGTTGTTCATGCTTTACTGATGAGTCCTCGACATTCTTATACAATGCAAACTCTTTTGGCTCTAAAAGATTTGAGTTTATTGTGCTCAATAAATAGTTCCAACTATTTATCTCCACCAGGATATCATTGTCCTGACCCGAATCCACAGCATGTAATAAGAGACCTGCACAAATATTGTCTTTACCTTTCAGGTATTGTATGGCGCAATTATAACCAGCAATACATCTGTATTTTCCTATTCTAGGAGCCTATGATCTGTATAGATGGTGAATATTGCATTACGCAAGAAGTGGTTTAATTTATTAAAGACATAGAAAAGGAAGCATATGCAATACACTGTCGGTGACCATCTCATCTGGGTGTTACTTTTTTTTTTTTTTTTTTTTTTTACTTAATTTGAGATAAAAAAATAGATCAGCTTTTCTACCTTGTTACCCTCCCTCTGATCAGACACTATTTGTGACAAACACGCCCCCAATTAAATGATTGGAGACGTCTGTATACAGTCTGTAGTTCTTATCAGGATTGGGAGATGCTAGTCTGCAAGCTTCAGTTTTTAGGCTGTCAAAGACAAACTGGCATGTGTCGTCCCATTGAAAACACGCATACTTCTTCGTTAACCGAACTAATGGCTTGGCAATATTGGAAACATTTGTTATAAATTGCCAATAGTATGAAGTTATACCAATAAATGCTCTCACCTGCCTCAGTTGAAATCGAGTTTATAGATTTGACTTTGTCCAGGTCTGGCTATATACCCTTCTCACTAACTTTGAACCCCAGATACTGTATTTCCTTTCTAAAAAACTCACACTCGGTGTCTTTTAACCTGGGGTTGTGTTTGCATAATCTATCTAGTACCTTATCTATGTGTTTTAAATGGTCTTCCTTTGTATTGGAGAATATTACTATGTCATCCAATTACGGTAATCCAAACTCTTTATTTCCCTATAAAACCATGGACATTAATTCCTGGAAGACCCTAGTTCCGAGTCCAAACAGCATTATGTTACAGTGAAATAAACTCTGGTGGCAGGTGAATGCTGTTTTCTCTTCATTGTTCTTATTCCATTTAACCTGTGTGAGACTAACCGTAGCCCTCGGCGCAAGAGGGTCCGTGTGTGCCTGGCGTGTGGGGTGGTGGCTGATCCTGTGGTCGGGGCAGCGGACGAAAGAGTTTTAAGATGGCGCCTGCCTGCTTTTATAAGAGACGGAATCTTGCAGGATCGCGCGAGATCTCGCGGGGATGCAAATTAGCTAGGCCATCTTGAGGAATAAAAATCGGTCCATTGGAGGTGCGAGGCAGTCGGGTTCTGACGTTCGTGGCGATCAGTACAGTGACCGTTGGGTTCCGGTTCTATTCGTGCAGTCAGCTGAGCTTTGTTAGTTACCTTCGCGCCATGGCTGTCATTGTTTGTTGGTTCGCTGTGTGTTGCCGTGGTTCTTCAGTGAAACGCTTCGTCGCCCACGACGAGACTCCCCGTCTCCTACACAAGATACTCATACAACCTGCCAGTAACCCGACTTTAAATCTAATTTCAAGAAGTATTTTGCTGACCCAAGCGAGGCTAATATGTCGTCAATAACTGGTAATGCTCGGGCATACTTCTTTGTGACTTTTATTCAATGCTGTAAAGTCTACACAAAATCTCTTAATACTATCTTTCTTTTCTACTAATAGAGAAGCTCCACGAGCCATTTGATGTTTCAATTACTTCTGCCTGCATCATTTCATCTACTGCTGAATCATTTTCCTTTGCTTTAGCTGTGTTTCATATGTTCATTTACATATGGGCTCATGCATTCCTGTATCGATATGCATCTCTACTGTATCAGTTCTGCCCAAGTCCTTATCCTCTGTAACAAACAAATCCCTATTCCACTTTAGTAACCTATCTCTAACTTGAATTCTTCAGGTACATTTTATTTCTTTTCAAGTTTTCATCAGATATTCTATTATTTTGTTTATCTGGCATTGTAATCTCAGTAATGCTACTAGCTGCACTCCACTTAGTTATTTGACAACCCCTTTTTAAAGTGACCGTTTGGTTGGTGTTATTCATTATGAGCAGTGGAAACTTACTAGACTTGTATATTTCTACCACCGCATTTACCACTGAAATTCCACTAAGATTACTAATAAATCCGCTGTTTATTTGCTCTATCTCATATTCCAATCTCTGACCGTTACTAAAACCCGCCTGAGCATTGCATGTATGTAGATGCTGGGATTTTAAAGTTATTTTTTTAGCTAGTCTATTATTGAAATATGAGAATCTTTCTCCAATGCTTATATAATCATTTTTTAATCTTATTGCACCTAAATCAAAGTACATTCTCACCTTATTCATGGCCTAGTATTACGCTTCTGGTGAATTTTTTCACAACAAAGAATTTATACTGTGTAGACTTTTTTCAAGATTAAAGCCATATATTTTGTCAAGAGTAAAGCCATATATTTTGTCAAGAGTAAAGCCATATTTTTTGACAAGAGTAAAGCCATATTTTTTGACAAGAGTAAAGCCATATATTTTGTCAAGAGTAAAGACATATTTTTTGTCAAGAGTAAAGCCATATTTTTTGACAAGAGTAAAGCCATATTTTTTGACAAGAGTGAAGCAGTATTTTTATCAAGAGTAAAGAAATATTTTTTGTCAAGAGTGAAGAAAATTTTATTTGTCAAGAGTGACATTTTTTTGTCAAGAATGACATCATATTTTTTTGTCAAGAGTGACATCATATTTTTTTGTCAAGAATGACATCATATTTTTTTGTCAAGAATGACATCATATTTTTTGTCAAGAGTAAAGCCATATTTTTTGTCAAGAGTTAAGCCATATTTTTTGTTAAGAGTGAAGCCATATTTTTTGTCAAGAGTGAAGCCATATTTTTTGAAAAGAGTAAAGCTATATTTTGTGGAAAGAGTGACGCTATTTTTTGTCAAGAGTAAAACCATATTTTTTGACAAGAGTGAAACCATATTTTTTGACAAAGAGTAACACCATATTTTTTGACAAAGAGTAACACCATATTTTTTGACAAAGAGTAACACCATATTTTTTGACAAAGAGTAACACCATATTTTTTGACAAAGAGTAACACCATATTTTTTGACAAAGAGTTACACCATATTTTTTGACAAGAGTTACACCATATTTTTTGACAAGAGTTACACCATATTTTTTGACAAGAGTTACACCATATTTTTTGACAAGAGTTACACCATATTTTTTGACAAGAGTAACAACATATTTTTTGTCAAGAGTAACACCATGTTTTTTCAAGAGTGAAGCCATATTTTCACCTAGAGTCAAGTCATATTTTTCCAAGAGTGAAACACTATTTGTTTTAGAGTTAAGCCATATTTCTTGTCAAAAATCGAGCCATATCTTTTGTTAAGTGTGAAGCACTATCTTTTTGTAAAGTCATATTTTTTGTAAAAAGTGAAGCTATATTATAGTCAAGAGTGAAGCATTTTTTCTGTAAAGATTGAAGCCATATTTTTTAAAAGAGTAAAGCCATATTTTTTAAAAGAGTAAAGCCATATTTTTTAAAAGAGTAAAGCCATATTTTTTCAAGAGTAAAGTTTTTGACAAGAGTAGTTTTATTTTGTACAAGGGTAAAGCCATATTTTTTCAAGAGGAAAGCCATATATTGTGTCAAAAGTAAAGCCATATTTTTTGTCCAGATTGAAGCCATATTTTTGTTATGAATAAAGCCGTATTTTTTGACAAGTGAACCCATATTTTTTGACAAGAGTAAAGCCATATTTTTGTCAAAAGTAAAGCCATAATTTTATCAAGAGTAAACCATATTTTTTTACAAGAGTGATGCCATATTTTTTGCCTTGAGTAAAGACATTTTTTGTCAAGAGTAAAGCCATACTTTTTTCAAGAGTGAAACCATATTTTTTGTCAAAAGAGAGACCATATTTTTTGTCAAGATTGAAGCCATATTTTTTGTCAAGATTGAAGCCATATTTTTTGTCAAGATTGAAGCCATATTTTTTGTCAAGATTGAAGCCATATTTTTTGTCAAAATGGAAGCCATATTTTTTGTCAAAACGGAAGTGAAACCATATTTTTTACAAGAGGAAAGCCATATTTTTTGCCAAGAGTAAAGCACTATTTTTTTTCAAGATTGAACCCATATTTTTTGTCAAGTGTGAAGCACTATTTTTTTGTGAAGAATAGAACCACATGTTTTGTAAGAAGTGAAGACATTTTAGTCAAGAGTGAAGCAATTTTTTTTTACAAGAGTAAAGACATTTTTTTACAAGAGTAAAGACATTTTTTTACAAGAGTAAAGACATTTTTTTACAAGAGTAAAGACATTTTTTTACAAGAGTGAAGCAATTTTTTTACAAGAGTGAAGCAATTTTTTTACAAGAGTAAAGACATTTTTGACAAGAGTAAAGACATTTTTGACAAGAGTAAAGACATTTTTGACAAGAGTAAAGACATTTTTGACAAGAGTAAAGACATTTTTGACAAGAGTAAAGACATTTTTGACAAGAGTAAAGACATTTTTGACAAGAGTAAAGACATTTTTGACAAGAGTAAAGACATTTTTGACAAGAGTAAAGACATTTTTGACAAGAGTAAAGACATTTTTGACAAGAGTAAAGACATTTTTGACAAGAGTAAAGACATTTTTAACAAGAGTAAAGACATTTTTAACAAGAGTAAAGACATTTTTAACAAGAGTAAAGACATTTTTGACAAGAGTAAAGACATTTTTGACAAGAGTAAAGACATATTTTTTGACAAGAGTAAAGACATATTTTTTGACAAGAGTAAAGACATATTTTTTGACAAGAGTAAAGACATATTTTTTGACAAGAGTAAAGACATATTTTTTGACAAGAGTAAAGACATATTTTTTGACAAGAGTAAAGACATATTTGTTGACAAGAGTAAAGACATATTTCTTGACAAGAGTAAAGACATATTTGTTGACAAGAGTAAAGCCATATTTTTTGACAAGAGTAAAGCCATATTTTTTTGACAAGAGTAAAGACATTTTTGACAAGAGTAAAGCCATATTTTTTTGACAAGAGTAAAGACATTTTTGACAAGGGTAAAGCCATATTTTTTGTCAAGAGTAAAGCCATATTTTTTTCCAGAGTAAAGCCATATTTTTTCTCAAGAGTAAAGAGCTATCTTTTTGTCAAGAGTGAAGAAATGTTATTTGTCAAGAGTGAAGAAATGTTATTTGTCAAGAGTAAAGCAATATTTTTCGTGAAGAGTAGAGACATTTTCTTTAAAGAATGATGCCATATTTTTTGCCAAGAGTAAAGCCATATTTATTTTCAAGAGTGAAGCAGTATTTGTATTAAGAGTAAAGAACTATTTTTTTGTCAAGAATGAAGAAATTTTACTTGTCAAGAGTGAAGCCATATTTTTTTTTCAAGTGTGAAGCCATACTTTTTTCAAGAGTGAAGTCATACGTTTTGTTAAAAGTGAAGCAGTATTTTTATTAAGTGTAAATACTATTTTTTCTGTCAAGAGTGAAGCCACTTTTTTCATGAAGAGTGAAACCATAAGTTTTTTTTTCTCAACAGTGAAGCAATACTTTTTTGTTAAAAAGTTAAGCCATATTTTTTGTCAAGTGTGAAACCATATTTTTTTGTCAAGAGTTAAGTCATCTTTTTTTTCCAACAATGAAGTTGTATTTTTAGCGTTGTAGAATAGTTACCATCGAATTTAGTATTTATAATTTGTTACAAGAAAGATATCCTAAAAAATCATGATAAATATGATGGAGAAGCGAATCAAAGTATATATCTAGTTAACAAAAAAAAAATACAAGAAGCAATATGTGATGTTAAAGTTCTTTGAAAAATGATTGTAAATTCTAAAGTAATTTTGTGTGCTTTTTTTGTGTTTGTTTCAGCTTAATTTGAATTTAAACTAAAGTAATTCTGTGTATGATAACAAAATTATAATTTACATTATTTTTTTATCAATGATAATAAGTTTTTGTTTTATTTTTGATGCAGAATAGTCATCAATTATTTTGTTGTTTTATCAACCCTGGGCCCCAAAATTTAATCACGAAGATCAATCTATAATTGTTTAAAGAAAAAGACAAAAAAAATTATTAGGGAGCAAATTATGAGTATTGTTAATATATATATGTGAAGTCTATTCTTCTCAATTGAATTTCATTGTCCAGACACTAAGAACACCTGATCTTTCTTATTATTCATAATTGACAAAAAATCCTGAGGATGCGGTTCAAATTCTGCAAGAGTACCGAAACATCTATCCATAGCACCTTGTAGTTAATAGTAAATATTTCAGACGTGGTTAAGAAAATAAATGAAAAGCTAATAAGAAGTCAAATAAGTAAAGATGAAATGCAGTTTGATTTCATGTAAGAGAAGTACCTTAATAACAAAAAAATGAGAAAATTGTTGACAATTCTAAGAGACTAGCCTGGGTGCCCGGATGTTTGGAGGTGTGTGTTGAGCAAAAAAAAAAAAAAAAGTTGTAGTAGGCAGGCAGACAGGCTCAAACCCGTGATGCAAAGGTGGAAAAGAAAGTGGTGGTGTGTGATAGGGTGTTGGTTGAGCAAAAAAAAAAAAAAAAAAAAGGAGTAGTAAGCAGGCGAGAACCCATAACGCACCAGAGGAAATGGAGAAATAGAGGTGAAAAAAACAAAACAAAACAAAAAAACAAATGGTCTTACCGACATGCCTACCGTGGTTGTGACGTCATGGACGGTCAAAATAACGCCTTTTATGCGACATTGAGGGTTGAATGACTTGAAAAAAATATCAGAAAAAAAAAAACAAAAAAAATACTAACCCTCCCTGTCCAGTTGAGGGTGAAGGAATTAATGTTTTTAGCCAATTTTTCGATATTTGTCGTCCGAAGGATCAAGCTTCAAAATAATACCAATCTCGTGAAAATCCGTTGCCTCTGTCAAAAGTTTTAGGCAGACATACAAACATACATACATTCATACATACATTTAAACAGACAGGTGAGATTTATATTATAGATGGATTTGGGTAAATTATGAGCATGAGAGTTGTTAGCAACGGTCATTCAAGCAATGTACATAAATTCTCAAAATTGTATTAGAAATAACAGCATTTAATGTCAAAATGGGAATACATAAATGCTTTGTACAGAGACTGCTATTTTTTTTTTTTTTTTATGCTTGTTTGTTAAACTAGCAATACACATGAAACAAGCTGTGCGTGAGTGGTGCCCCTCTGGTGCTGTATGTGAGATAACGCCACAAAAAATAGTGAAGAAATGACGAATGTGAGAAATGTGAAGGGCCAACGTTGCCTTCACATTTTCGCCAAGTTTCAGAAAAATCTAATGCATGGGGCAAAAGTTATGGGGTAAAAAGTGTCCGGTTTTTGCAATTTGGGAGAATTTGTGACCCCTTTTGAGCTCCTGGGAATGCCGAATCCAAGTGAAAAGGGACAAACGGTGCAGTTTCAATAGCACCATAGGAAACCATTATATAGACATATATATCAAGTTTTTGAATAATATGAAAAAAGAGTTCCAAAAAGGCATGTTTTTTAGCCCTAAAAGTCTCAGAGGGATGCGAACCAGAATTTTGCCAGTGGTACCCATACTGAATTTATATTAAGAACAATGGCCTCCACATTTTGGTAAAGTTTCAGGAAAATCTAATGGTGGATCAAACACTATAGGGCAAAAAGTGTCATTTTGCCCATTATGGGGCATTTTTGACCTCTTTTGAGCCCCTAGGGATGCCAAATCCCAGTGCAAATGGATAATGTTTCAGGCCTTAACACATATATATTTGAGTTGATTACCATGAAAAACCACTATATAGTCAGACATATCAAGTTTTTGTTGAGAAATATGAAAAAAAAAAAAAAAGCCACAAAAAGGGGCGTTTTTAGCACTGAAAGTTCCTGGGAACGTGAACCAGAATTTTGCCAGGGTCACCCATACTGGGTTTATATTAAGAACAATGGCCTCCACATTCTGGCCAAGTTTCAGAAAAATCTAATGAATGAATCACAAGTTATAGAGCAAAATGTGACATTTTTGGACATTTTTGACTTCTTTTAAGCCCCTGGAGATGAAATGGGAATTTTCTGTTGCATGTAGGAATGTACCAATTAGCAAATTGGCCGATTACAGATTGCTAGCATTATAAGTGTATGCTGTATTTTCATGGACATCGGCAATATTACTTACCTAATTTGCTTCAACAAGTCATATCTTTTTTATTTGTTGATCAATTTTTAAAAAAATTACATCGATGGAAAGAGAATAAAATAAACATTCCAATGATGTTAATTTATTTTTCTCTTATGCGTTCAATGTTTTTATGCTCCAAGTTAAAAATGAAAAAAATAGTAAAAAATGATAACAGCAAAAAGGGAAACTTTTTTTCAATGTTTAAATTGTAGTATTTATTTGCTTTAAAACCTCTTTCAAGAATTTTAGCTGAGTTTCATACTAAATCCATTCCAATATTCAAAATGATTCATTGTCATACTAAAAGTTGTTTCTTTTTTCTTCAGGTAACATTTGATTCCTTCCAGAGCTATAATAATATATTTAATTGAAAATGCCTCCAAAGAAGAAGCTTTCAGAGATTAAAAGGGCACAAATTGTTGCTTTAACTGGTGAAGAATATTTTCAGGTAGAAATTGCCAGGATGATGGAATGTTCAAGAACGGGAGTTCAAACAACGATTAAAAGATACAAGTCTTAAAAAAAAAAAAAAAGAAAAGGACAAAGCCATAAAAAGTCTACAAGTGCCAGGAAGACAATCTTTGAAAAGAGCATCCCTTGCAGATAGAAAGTTCTTCAGAGCTTGTTGCTGAACTTGGGGAAGATGCAAACAAGAACATATCAGTGCAAACAGTGAAAAAAAGGTTATGAGAAGCAGGATTAAAAGGATGCAAAGCAAGGAAGAAGCCATACTTGTCTCAGGCTAACAAGAAAAAATTACTAGAATTTGCAAAAAAAACAAAACATGAAAATTGGACACCTGGTGATTGGGCCAATATTGTTTGGTCTGGCGAAAGTAACTTTGAAATAAGTTAACAGCTTCTATTTTCTAAACTTTGAAAGGAACAATTGAAATTTTTATGTGAATACACATCCATAACATCTATTCAAAAGTTGTAGCAAATTCTTATCTTTTTCATCAGATTTTTGGCACCTCTGGACCAGTTTATGTTTGTCATAGGAAGGAGAGGATTTCATCCTGATTGTGTGGTTCCAACTGTCAAATTTGGAGGATGAAACTTAATTGTTTCGGGCTACATGGCTTCTTCAGGCACTAGACTGTTGTACACATGTGAGGGCAGAATGAACACAATTTATACTAACATGCTGGACCAGGTTTACCAAACCTCTTTGACAAAATATTTTAATAATAACATTGAAAATGATGTAATCTTCCAATAACACAATATCCTATGTCATACATCAAAAGTTTCAATGGGTTCGAGAAAAAAGGGTTTACAGTGATGAAGTGGCCCCCTCAATGTCCAGTCCTAAATCCCATTGAAACTTTGTGGTCCCATTAAGGGAAAAGAGTGAGAATGCACCATCAAAAAAAAAAAAAAAAAATTAGAGGCCAAGATGAAGAGTGGCAGAAAATAGATCCTACTACCTGCAACAATTTAGCCAATAACATGCAAAAAAGAAAAAAACGGTAAAAGGAAGTATAAAGCTAAAAGGAAGATATGCCAAATACTGTTGTTAAAATAGATTTATTAATGTTTACTTCACTATTCTAAACCTTTAAACATAAGTTTGAATCATAATTTTGATTTTTCATTGGTACTCCATAATTTTGACTATGGCTGTATATTTTTATTTTTCTGGTTTACATAATGTATATTTATTACTAATTAGATATCTGTTGTGGTGGCACACATTCATTTGCATATGTGGATAGTAATTACACATAAATAGGAAAACTCTGTTAGTCTGAGTGTGTGTTCACCAGAAGCCACCGAAGGCCGCCGAGAGCAGATATGTTTTGAAACAAAAATGTAGTAGGCAAAAAAAAAATAGATAAATAAATGTTCTGTCAGCAACAGTACAACTTCAAAATAGTCAATATCGCCCACCTCCAGAAGAGAGGGAATTCCTGTCCGTGATAACCGTGGTAAAAGAAGACACACTCCAATCGCCAGAAACACCCACACACACAGTTTGCAGGACACTGCCGACTCGTCTCTAGCCTCCTGCTTTTATAGTGGCCGGGAATTATCCATTTGCATAATCACATGAGAAAGAAACGTGATTTTCCGAGAGTTGCATGGGGTAAATGCTAATAAAAACCCCCGGACGCCATCTTGGAATTCTCTTTTTCCCCCCAACCGGTGACACAACAGACGTACCCGAGGTAAGCTCTTTTTCCCCTCATTTTAGTTATTGCTACTTCTGCTACACTCCCCCCTGATCTCATGATCACAAATGGGGCAGGGGGGCAGTCGTCTCTGTCTGGCACTTCTCCGAAGAACCGGAGGCAGCACTTCCTCCCTGCCATCCTCCTCATCGCCATTATTGCCACCAGTCTGCTCCATAGGCGGTGTTTCACAATCAGGGCAGGGGGGCAGTATTCGTTTCTGTCGGGTACTCCTTCGTAGAGGCAAGACGGGTGGTCCTTCCTCCGCTTCTTCAGTATGTACATTATATGGCTCAAAATCCTCTTCGTCGTCCTGCATCATACTCTCTGTCTTTTCAGAAGACATCATACTGTCTGAGTCTCCCTCTTCCTCCGATGTAACAACATAATGGCGAGGGCGCATCTCCTTCACGTGACGAGGCACACCGTCCACCAAAATCGACTGAGGGCTGATCACCTTGGTCACCTCACCCTTGCCGAACCTCGTGGTACATCGATTTTGCGGTCTTCTGACCCATACGCGATCTCCAACCTGGTAAAAGCTGTTCTTGGGACCTGGGGACGCAGTTGCGAGATTGGTCTCCTTTACTCGAACTTCGTATTGATAAATCCTGTTGGCAGGCACAGTGGAGGGAGATGTGTCGTCTCTTGGTGTGATGTTATACCAGTAGACAGCCTCCTGTATAAGACAACACATTCTAGCCGCTATTCGTTTCACTGTACGATGACATCGCTCCGCTATGCCATTCCCGGCTGGAGCGTATGCACAACGGAATCGCAAGTGAACTCCCCATTTACATGCAAATGCTTGGAACATATTGCTGCAGAAAGCTGTGTCATTGTCTAAAAGGAGTTCATGCGGCGCGCCACGCTCGAGGAACACTGCCTCCAACTGATGAATCATGCTTGCCGAGTCCTGCCTTGCCAATTTCCTCCAAATGGAGAAACGCGATGGACCACAGTCTGTTAAAGTTCAAAAATGGAAGGTGCCATAATGCGTGATATCCATTCCAATTCTCTGCCAATTCTCGTTAACTTCCAGCTTTCCCTTTTCCCACCTGACTGGCGCTGGGTCAATGGACTGACATTCCTCGCATTTCTGTATGACCGTTCTGACAGTTGCTTTTGTCGTGATTGGACATCTTCTCCTGACAAAGTAGGTAGTGCGTCGCACCCCCGAATGTCCACTATCTTTGTGAATAGCCATGATTTGACTCTCATCCAGCTCGTCTGTGTGGACCGCGCCTATCACTGGGTCAAGACCGTTTTTCTTTTTCATTGCCTCAAACCACCGCTGTGGCACTCGTGTCAGTCGGTCAGCAATGTTTCGTGCTGATGGAACCAGCGTCACATCCACTGTCAGCCCGTACTCTTTCACGAGCTCCTTAAGAGTGCTTAATCGCCTCCTAATAAGCATCTCGCTTGCTGCTTTGGTGCGTACTCGCGCCTTTCCAGTTAGCGTGTCCGAGACCCAATGGTATACGCAAACAGAATCTGTCTTTATGTGTAGCACCTTGCTCTGCCACTGGAGAGCCAAATTGATGCCTTTCAATACGGCATCCAGTTCAGCCAAGTTGATATGTTGAGAGTCATCTTCAGGTCGCAGCCAACATGCATCTTCCAGCACAGTTTCACACATCTCCAAGGCTGCCCCAATTGCTAGGGAGCTAGCATCGACCCATACATTCAGCTCTTTGCCGTCCACACACCAATTTCCCTGTGCCGGATCGTTCTGCTGTGCAGATTTTAAGGTTTCGAACATCATACGATGTAGTACGGCGTCCCTTGCTTCATCATCCCAGCCCTTCGTTACCAAACTTACTCTCCTTCTGAGTATTCCGCAAGCCACACGAAGCCAACCGCACACCGGAAAGTGCCCGACAAGTCGACCACACAGGGAAAAGATTGTTCGTCGCGTAACAATACTGGGAGCCTCCGGAATTGCATTTCCTCGCTTCCACCGCAGTTCATTGCGTTCCATCCTGACTGCCAATCCCAGCACCCGTGCACCGTCCTTCAACTGCTCCGGGTTCTTGCACTCCAACCCGAACTGCGCGAGGTGTTCTCTCACACGGGTCGCGGGCACCACGTCTTCATTGACAAAAATGTCATCAATGTAAGCAGATGCTGCGCGGCTTATAACTTCTTCCTGAGATAGTACTTCGCTGACAATTGCTCTCATTATCAAGGGAGCCACATTCAAACCAAACCCCAGACGGGTCAGACAGTATTTTTTCCCATCGATTTCCACAGTCTGGTATGGCCACAGTGTCTCATGGACCTGGACTTGTAGGTATGCTCTTCTGAGGTCCAGTAGAGACACGTTAGCACCTTTTTGTCTCCACTCAAGCAGCTTAGCCGCACAAACATCTGCGTTGGCTGTAAATGCGTCTACGTAATGATTTAGCTCCCGGTAGTCCATTACCGGGCGCACTTTGGCTTTGTTCTGCTGTATCACAGCCATCAGGGGAATTAGACCTTTGGGGGGTCCCAATTTATCCTCTGGGTATGGCACGAGCCAACCATTATCTATCCAGGTGTGGAGCTCCTGCGTGTATTCTTCACGAATTTCTGCTGGCACTGGGTACTCTGACACTCGATTATGCAGCCTTTCAGGGGGGTGGTCCACAGACCATTTCCACGATGCGGTCCACGTTCGGTTTTGATGGTCAAAGGTAGCAGTGAAATCTGGTTCATCGATAGAAATGGCTGCGCTTTTAATACTTTTCCTGGCGCCCAGCCGCACTGATCCTGAGCAACGACACCTCCTAGAGCTTTTATGGCGTCGATCCCTAGAAGCAAGTCAAATCCCAGTGGCTTGCCATGCACCACCAACACATCGACTCTGGCAGACACACCTTCATCAGTGGATACAGAGACCGTTCCAACACCGCAGCACGCATGGGACATTCCACCAATTGTGTTGACATTTACGTTTGTTTTTCTCCAAGACCGGCACCGGTCTGCATGTAAAATTGTCCTGGAGCATCCTGTATCAATAAGCGCCAAACATCGCGTCCCCTCAACATGGATGCTTATCACCGGGAGCGTCGTGTTCACATCTTGGTTGGGAAGGAGACTGGCGCTTATGCGTCCTCCCCTTGCTCGTTTCCCGAGCAGTTCCGAGCCCAGTGTCCACTCTCACCGCAACGGTAACACCGTGTTCCACGTTTTCGACAGTCCCTTGCAAGGTGGCCTTTAACATTGCATTTGAAACAGGTCACGTTAACAGGATTATTCTGGGCCCTGTTGTTGGGTGAGCGTGTGGCCGCAACCACATCCTGATTTTGTTCGCCCGTCGTCGTCAAAATTCTCGCTCTCGACATTAGCTCCCTCATGGTCAGGGCTTTGATGTTCGGCACCTGTTGAAGAGCAATTGAGATGGTGTCAGGGAATCCAGTGACAAAAATTAATTTTGTGAGTCTCTCTGAGCTTTCTCCTGTGAATCCGGCCAATCCAACCAACTGCCTGATTTTGTTGGCGTACACATCCACACGTTCACCAGCCCATCTAACCATAGTTATTTTTCTATATGCTGCAAACGCGTCATCAGTAAATGCCTCCTTTAATCGAGCCTCAATCTGGTCTATTTTCTTTTGATCGTCCTCCTCCATTTCCATGTAGAGGGCCAGCGCATCGCCTTCCAGGTATAAAGGTAGCAGACTCGCTACGTCATCCACCTGCTGAAGTTGTGCGACAAGTCTCACTTTTTTCAGCCACGCTACAACGTCTCCCTCACCAGAGAACGGCTTGATAATATCACTGCTTATCCGCACCTTCGCCATATTCGGGCCGAAATAGCTTGAAACAAAAATGTAGTAGGCAAAAAAAAAATAAATGAATAAATGTTCTGTCAGCAACAGTACAACTTCAAAATAGTCAATATCGCCCACCTCCAGAAGAGAGGGAATTTAACCGTGGTAAAAGAAGACACACTCCAATCGCCAGAAACACCCACACACACAGTTTGCAGGACACTGCCGACTCGTCTCTAGCCTCCTGCTTTTATAGTGGCCGGGAATTATCCATTTGCATAATCACATGAGAAAGAAACGTGATTTTCCGAGAGTTGCATGGGGTAAATGCTAATAAAAACCCCCGGACGCCATCTTGGAATTCTCTTTTTCCCCCCAACCGGTGACACAACAGACGTACCCGAGGTAAGCTCTTTTTCCCCTCATTTTAGTTATTGCTACTTCTGCTACACCCAAAAGACTCCTTATTTGACACCATTATGTAAATATCCTGTAAATATACCTTTTCCTAATACACTTCTTCTTTGATCTACCTTTGTTTGTTGAGTCGTCATTTGTATTGCTTTCTACGTTACTTGTTTCAACCTGCAAACTTAACAGTGATGACGAGGATGAACGTCAAATATAACAGTTTGACGAAGAAATGGAAAGAACTCACTAAAAAAAAAAAAAAAAAAGAGTACAACACAACGGTTGACCTTTCTAAGGAATACAAGTTTTGACGAATGAAATAGTCGTAAAAACGGATTTTACGCTAAAGAGAAGTTCGACTCAAGCAGAAAAAATGAATAATTCAGCGAACATTGGAAAACTGTAAAATATTTTCCTCGCGAAGTACAACATTAAAAGAAAGAAACGGTTGTTTCTCAAATTCCAAGAACAAAAACTACATTCACGTAAAAAAAAAAAAAAAGCGACGATTTACGCCGTTTCCCGTGGAATCCATCTTAAAAAAATAAAATAAAATAAAAATAAACTGTAAAAGTGAATTTTTGTAAAACGACAAACAGATTCGTATTACTAAATTACGAAGAACAGATTCGTATTACTAAATTACAAGGAAGTAACATACGAAGAAAAAAAGTTCACCAGTGGATTTCCTAAATTGCTGTAAATACCAACTAAAGACATTTTGGTAAACCAAATTTTTCTCTTTGGTATTTAAAAAAAAAAAAAAAAAAAATACCACAGTTAAACTAAAATCAAGAAAAGATTTTTTTTTTAAACTAAATTTGTCACTGGATAACGGATATAAGACAGTAAAACGTCATGTAAAAAAAAAAAAAAAAAATTTAAATGTAGTCCATACATTTTATTTTTTTCAATTGTGACTCGAGTTGAAAAACTTTTCTTTTTTTTTTTCTATGGAAAGAGTTGTACTTAAGTTCGGCTGTTATTTATTAGGAAATGCCTAAAACGGAAAAGTAAATCGTATTTTGTGGTTTCAGCAAAAGCCTCAGTTCTTATGTTGTGGTTGGATGAGCTTGACTCGCTAGTGAAGTGAGAAAATATTATTCAAGCAGCGATATTAATATTGAAAACAGGAACTATGAACAATTTTTTTTTGTAACACAAGCCATTTTATATGGTACGGATATTGTGTTGCATGTGAAATTGTACAATTTTTCTTCGTAACTACATTACTGCTACTGAAGGATACAAAAAAAAAATGGAAGATTTATCTAGAATGTTAATGCAATTTTTGCAGACGCAACAAAAGGCGCAATCCGAGCTAGATGCATGTAGAGAGGAGAAATTATTGAAATGGCAAATGGAACAAGAAGAAAGGCAGAAGAAATTACAACTTGAACAAGAAGAAAGGCAGAAGAAATTACAATTTGAATATGAAGAAAGGCAAAATGAACGTTTTGCTAAAACACTGGAACTATTAAAGACTAATCGAGAAAATGTCGACAGTACTAATTTCTCGCATACAACTATATTTAATAGCATGGACACATTTAATTATGTGCTGGAGGAAGAAAAACTTTTGAAGCATACTATACAAGATACGAGAATGTCTTTCAACTGGACTGCAAAAGTTGGCCAAATAGCCAGAAAGTGAGCCTTTTACTCAGGACGTTGGGTGTAAGAGAACACAGCAATTTCATAGATTATATACTACCTAAAAAAAACTACGGAATTAGATTTCATGGAAGCTGTAAAATTACTAAAAGAATTATTTAATCCGAATATATCTCTTTTTCATAAGAGATGGTTGTGTATGAATCTAAGGAAGATGGACAACCAAGATTATTTGACATACGCATCAGTTGTCAATAAAAACTGTGATAATTTTAAGTTAGCGGAACTAACAGTAGAAAATTTCAAATGCCTAATCTTCGCACAAGGGTTAGTCTCCACGAAAAATGCAGAAATACGCAGACGAGTGTTGTCTAAGCTGGAATCCGAGCAAGATTTAACACTTCAGAAATTAGCAGAGGATTGTGAAAGGGCCAATACACTAAAAATAGATTAAAAAAAAAATAGAAGAATCCGGAGTGGCATATGTAAGAAAGGTTAGAAAACCATACACACCAACCAAGAACTATACAAATAAAAGCAGTCAAAACGGAACGAGATATTCCAAATATAATAATTATAATTATAGTAAAGAATCTAACAAGTCTCTTCCTAGATATAACTGTAAGAGATGCGCAGAAAGACATTGGGAATCGGATTGCCCTTATAAGAAGAAAAAATGCTACATTTGCAAGAAATTCGGACACAAAAGCGATTGTTGCAGATATAAAGATTTCACCAGAAAGAGAGTACAGCAAACAAAATCAAATGAAAAATTAGACAAAAATCGGCGAAAATACATAAAAGTGGAAATATTTAAAACGCCAATAAAATTACAACTGGATTCAGGAACCGATATTTCTATAATAAACTTGAATACATGGAAAAAGTTGGGTAAACCAACCATGATGAAAACAAGTAAATCAGCTCGGACGGCAACTGGTGGTGAGATAAAATTTGAAGGAGAAGTTATCCTTCCGATAAAATTGAAAGGGATTACGAAGAAATTAAAAATGTTCAAATTGAAAAATAGCGAAAACCTGTTTGGAATAGATTTAATTGAGAAATTTGGACTCTGGGATAAGCCAATTAATACATTCTGTAAAAAATAGAATGTACTACTCCAACAACAGAAAATATAAAAGAGGACTTAAAAAAATTATTCCATGACTAAATTAGGTCGTTGCAATAAATTTAAGGCCTCGTTTGAACTTAAAGAAAACACCAGTCCAATTTTTAGAAAAAAGCGAAACGTTCCGTTCGCTGAGTTGGAAAAGATTAATACAGAATTAGACAGATTGGAACAGACATGAATACTATCAAAAATAGAACATAGCGACTGAGCAGCCCCTACCATATATGTAAAGAAAAAGAATGATGAAATCAGAGTGTGCGCAAACTTTTCGACAGGTCTAAACTCCATATTATAAGATTACCATTACCCTCTACCAAGCCCAGAGGAAATATTCACAAAGTTGAATGGTGGTAATATCTTCTCCAAGATAGACTTGAGCGACGCGTATTTACAAATACCGGTCGAGGAGAATTGCTCAAAAATACTATGCATCAACACGCATAAGGGATTGTACAAATACAACCGGTTGCCCTTTGGCATCAAAATAGCACCTTCCATCTTTCAGCAAGCGATGGACACCATGCTAAGTGGTATTGAGTGCGCATATGCATACCTGGACGACATTGTTATCAGGAGCAAATCCCTAGAAGAACATAAGGAGCATTTAACAAGTATTCACTCGAATACAAGAATTCGGGTTTAAAGTAAAAGAAAATAAATACGACTTTTGTATGAGCGAAATTAAGTATCTTGGACATATAATAAATAAACATGGGCGACGTCCAGACCCAGAAAGATCTGCGGCAATAAAAAACATGCCAGCACCTAATAACATAACAACCTTGCAGAGTTTCTTAGGACTCACAAATTATTACCAATCTTTTATTGAAGGGATGCATAATTTGCGAGCTCCCTTAAATGAGCTGCTAAAAAAGGACACACCTTGGAACTGGACGCAAGAATGTCAAACCACTTTTAACAAAATAAAGAGCGCACTAACATCTGAATTATTTCTAACTCACTATGACACAAAATTAAATATAGTCGTCGCTAGTGACGCTAGTTCCTACGGCATAGGAGCATGCATTCAACATATCATGCCTAATGGATCTAGAAAGCCGATAGCTTACACTTCAAGAACGCTGCTTCCAGCAGAGAAGACATATTCACAGACTGAAAAAGAAGCGTTGAGTATAATCTTTGCAGTGACTAAATTCCACCGATATTTATATGGTAGACAATTCATACTTGAAACCGACCATAAACCATTAGTCACAATCTATGGATCAAAAAAAGGATTGCCTGTATACACCGCAAATAGATTGCTGCGCTGGGGTACGATCCTACTGAATTATGATTTCCAGATACAACATCTAGCATCGAAAAAGATTTGCCATGCGGATGGACTTTCAAGACTGATACCACAAAAACATAATTTGGAAGAATCAGTGATTGCAGCAATTCGAACAAACGTTGAAGTGAAAAATATGGTAGCAAACATCATTAAAGAACTACCGGTAACATTGTCGGACATTAAAAGAGAAGCCGATAAAGATGAATATATAAATGATATAAAAGAAAAAATTATAAATGACAAAAAGGTTCAGGAAATTTTTTCCATATGTAACGATGTGTTATTATATAGCGAGAGAGTAGTAATACCTAAAACGTTGCAGAAGAGGATTTTGAGAGATTTCCACACAGGACATCCGGGGATAAATCGGAGGAAGTCTCTAATGAGAACCAATGTATACTGGCGTAACATGGACGTCGACATAGCTACAACAATAAATAGATGTGAAGGATGCCAGTTAGCGGCAAAATTCCCACCTATAGTACACAAACCTTGGCCGAAAACCGACCACCCATGGTCGAGAATCCACATGGACTTTGCTGGTCCAGTAGGAGAAAATTACTACTTAATTGTAGTAGATAGTTATACAAAATGGCCTGAGGTAATGCGTTGCAGGAATCCAACAACGAACAACTCAATAGGATTCCTACACGAGTTATTTGCACGATTTGGTGTACCAGACACACTGGTCACTGACAATGGAACTCAATTCACATCCACAGACTTTAAGGAATTTTGTGACACGTTCCAAGTAAAGCATATCACTACTCCGCTGTATCATCCAAGATCGAACGGCCTCACGGAGAGGTTCGTGGACATGTTAAAACGAGCGTTGAAAAAAATCCATTGGGATACCAACGGAAAAGGCTTTGCAACAATTTTTGCAAATATATAGGATAACACCGCACCCTAATACCCTGTCAAACATATCACCAGCTGATTTACTGTTTGCCAGAAAGGTGAAATCAGCGTTTGATAAACTATTGCCAAGACAGGCAATTGTCCAAAACACTACACACATGATAAGAAAGAAATATAACTCTGGAGATCGAGTATATTTCAAGTGCTACAGGAATAACACTTCTTACTGGGAATGTGGAGTAGTGGATAAACGCATCGGTGATTGTACATACATGATTAAAGGTCCACAAAATATACATAAAAGGCAGCTGAACCAAATAAAAAAACGCCACATTCAAGATGGTGATTATACAACAGCAGTCGAAGAGGAGGAAACCATGGACATCATATACGAATCCTTTAATTTGGAACTGCCTCAATATACACCTGAACCCCGAAGATCAGGTAGAAAAAGAAAGTTTAATGAACCATTAATGTTAAATCCCAAGAGAAAAAGATATTGAAATCAGTGCGACTTCAAATCTTGGGAGGAGGGTGTTGTGGTGGCACACATTCATTTGCATATGTGGATAGTAATTACACATAAATAGGAAGACTCATTAAGTCTGAGTGTGTGTTCACCAGAAGCCACCGA
Source organism: Euprymna scolopes (assembly GCF_053919585.1). Lineage (NCBI taxonomy): Eukaryota > Metazoa > Mollusca > Cephalopoda > Sepiida > Sepiolidae > Euprymna > Euprymna scolopes. The sequence continues at coordinate 81,184,751 of NC_136490.1, forward strand.
AAGCCGCCGAGAGCAGATATGTTTCTCCAGCAAAGACTCTCTTATTTGACACCATTATGTAAATATCCTGTAAATATACCTTTTCCTAATACACTTCTTTGATCTACCTTTGTTTGTTGAGTCGCCATTTGTATTGCTTTCTACGTTACTTGTTTCAACCTGCAAACTTAACAATATCAAACGTAAGTAATTTAAATTAACTAAATATTGACAACAACCTTCAACTATTATGGTAACTAGTTTCTGTTGGAAGTATTTTGACGTCAATCCCAAGAATAAGAATACAGCTGCTTGTGAGTTATGTCAAATTGGGTGGCAAATAAGCAAAAAACTTTTACAATAACTAATATATTAAACCATCTTAGAAAGGTTCATCGAAAGAAAGCAAAAGTTGCAGATAAGAAAAAGAGGCATTATGAACAAGTCGCAGCAAATACAAGCCTCCAGCAAAACACCAGATTACTATAGTATCAATATTGGCAAGAAAAATCTTTGGTGGGATATTAATGACCACAGGTCACAAGAGATCCATTATCTGATGAGAGAAATTACTGGTGTTGATAGTCAACCATATTTTGTAACATCTGACATTGGATTTAATAGGCTTATTGCAAAACTTTGTTCAAATAATAGCATTCCATAAAAAAGTACTTCACTACAAAATAATTTTGTATATATTTACAAAAATAAAACAAAAATTCAATTGTCTCTTGCTGAAATCAGCAGCATTTCATGGACTACAGACATTTTAATAGCTACAACAGATAATACTTTTGTAATGTATGCTGTTAACCATAACAACTTACCAATGGAGACTTGTTCAAAAAATTGTCCAGTTACTGAGTCCATTTGAAGAAATCACCAAAGAAACAAGTCACAGAGCTTCAATAACATCGATGATAATACCTATAATTTTAGCTTTGATGTTATTTCTTTCAAAAGCTGTCCAATCTAATTCTAATATTTCTGATTTTAGTGGAATCATTACCACTGTTGAACAATTCAATGAATCAATGGAAACAAGATTTTCATTCTATCTAAATGATAAAAACTTGTGTCTACTTTCCTAGATCCAAATTTAAATTTCGAAAGAATGACATGAAAATAATACTATTAAGAATCGGATTCTACATCTACTTTTTACTGATAATAATGAAGCAGAATCAGCAGAATACAAGGTGTCTCCCAGACTTTTTAAAAATTGTTGTAGACATTTGAAAATTCAGTATGTTATTGTTATGAAATGACTGACCAATTTTTATGATTTTAGGTTCAAATGAATAGCTACAGCAGGGATTGGAATACACCCTGATTGTCACACCTGGTAAATTTCAAAAATGCAATTTGGACACTTTAGAAGAATGATATACAATAAAATTATGTTTTAAACTTGGAACATATGCCAGAAATGTATGGAATGCTTCAGACAGCTTTTGGACTATCTTGCATGCATCGAGCATCAGTTTTTGAATGGCATAAGAAATTCAAGGAAGGCAGGGAATCTGTGAGAAATGATGAGAGGTATGGGAGGAGTAAAGAAGTCAGAATATCAGAGTTGATTGGCCAAATAGATAATAGGCAATAATAAGTGTACAGTTTAATGTCAATGTGGGAACTGTGCACACAATTATTCATGAGGAACTAAAGATGCAGAAGATTTGCATAAAGTTTGCCTTAAGATTGCTCAGAAAAGATCAGAAAGACGTCATGACAACAGGGAGATAGTTGAGCTGATCAGTTCAGATCCTGCAGTTCTTGATGCTCTGGTGACGTGATTCATCAGCTGGATTGACTGTTATGAGCAAGAGACCAAGAGTTTCCAGTGGAAGCATGCTGGTTCTCCCAGCCCCAAGAAGGTCAGACAGAGCAAATCCACCCAGAAATTTTTTTGACAGCATCGGCATGATATACATGAACTGAGTTCACACTGGACAGAACATCAGCAAGGAATACTATGTTAAGTTTTTAAGGGAGTTCAGGAAGAGATTCTGTCGGAAGAGGCCAGCACTCTTTAAATCTGGTCAATGGCATTTCCATCAGGACAATGCACCAGTTCGCAACTCCATCCTTGTCACAGATTATTTGACCAAGATGGACATCAAGACAGTTCCTCACCCTCCCTATAGTCCAGGCCTTGCTCCCTATGACTTTTGATTATTCCCTAAACTCATGGAAAACCTCAGAGGTTGTCATATTGAAACAATTGAGGAGACGAAAGAGGCTGTGACAAGGGTCATTGACACACTCACACAAGAGGACTTCAATGGGGCTTTCCAGAAATTTTTAAAACAATAGCTGGAGGAGATTACTTTGAAGAGGTTAAAATTTCATGTGTATACTATCAGTACTATCAATAAAAGTGCCTGTATGAAAAAAGTTTGGAAACTTATTGAAGGCACTTCATGCATTTCTCCAAACTCTGTTGAGGGTAAAGAAGATCAAAGTGAAAGTAAAACTGTATCTCTTTCAAACCTGTTTGATGAATTAACATCAAATAAGCCTACAGTAACAAATCAAAACTTAGAGCAGGTAGAAGCGGAGTAAAATCTGGGGACTGCAACTACAACAGAAATACAAAAATCACAATCTAAACACAAAAAGAGTAAATCCCTTATGTTTAAGTGCATAAAAGAACTTGATCATTACGTAGCTTTACCACTACTCACAAGAGGTGTTGATCCATATCAGTAGTGGAAAAAATTGAAATAGCTTAAAATATTTTAATATTGGTATCTATAGAAAGAGCTTGATGATGCCTTAAAGAATATTTTTAAAAATTTTAAATCCAATTAAAATTAAGGAAGTTATGACTATTTTTTGTGCCTCAAACGTTTGGATATTTTTCCCTCTTTAAGACTATAATGCATTTTGTCACATTTTTTACACTACTTTTTCAGTAAAAATTCTATATCCTTGTTAAACACACAAGATTAAGCAATGAAATTTGCTATATAAGTGTATTTTTGTGATAGGAATTAGAATATGCTATCGAAAATTTCCAAAAAATGAATGGTTTCCAAATAATCTGCAGTAAATGCACATAAATATGCTGCAATTCCTTAAAAATTCCATGTATCCATTAAAAGGAAAGAAGTTAAAGAACTCAAAGCTGAATTGTAATGCATTATATGTACAAATAACTGAAATTGAAATCTAGGACTGTGTAAAAATGAATATATTGCAATATTTCTTTGATATTATTGTAGATTAATACCTTCCGTTAACCCCCACCCCATCTGACCACCTCTCCAAAATATGCGATTTTACCTTTGTAGGATATTACATGTGAATGCCATCAAAAACTTTAATGAAAGATAAACAAGTATTATTTTAGAAGTTAATGTAAAATTACTCCCCATTTGGCGCCATTAGGGCAGTTAACCATTTTTTTCTTTTTTTTTTTTTTCCTAAAGACGACTATGTGTGGTTTTAAGAGGGTCTTTGTGCAATTTTGAGAGGGTGGGGAAGTTGCCACTGACTTTGGGTTAATGATAGAGCTAAGGAAAATTATGTGTGAACACCCTGAAGACTTGATAGAAACAAAACAAAAACAATTTTAGAATTTAGAGTCGGGGTTAGTTTCACATAAATTTAATGTAAAATAATTCATCATTTCGAGATCATTCTAGCGTTTTAGGACAGTTGACTAATTTATTTTTTATGAGTGATAAATATTGCACTTTTCTTTAAGGAAGGATTTTTTTTTTAGACATTTATATGTAGCTCACCAAGGAACTTTGTTTCGTGAGGAGCTTGCCAGTTAGACTTAGCGTTATTGTTAGGGCTAAAGGTTTTAAGAGGAGGAAGGCTTGCCACTCGTACCTAGGGTTAGAGGTAGGATTAACGGAGTGTTTTTTTTTGTTTTTTTTTTAAGGCGTTTGACCACCATATTTACAATTAGTGGGTCATAATTATTGGCCTTTAAAAATGTTATGCCTTAGATTTTGGACATCAAATTACTTTTAAATATGAAATTTATTTTTGTTTGTCATAATTCTTAAGGGGTGTGAAACTTAAGAATTACGACAAATAGACAAAAATAAATTTCATTTAAAACAAGTGATGTCACTAACAGAAAACATGACGTTTGGAAAACTTAAGTATTTTTGCCCACTAAACTAAATTTATCAAAAATTTGTGCACGATTTGTTAGCTTGAGCAAAAAATGTTTTTAGATATTTAAATAATATATAAAAACATTTTTTGCTAAAGCTAACAAATCGTTCACAAATTTTTGATAAATTTAGTTTTTATTTTCAATTACATTTCTTGTCTGAGTTATTTTTATTTCGTTAAACTTCCCAGTTTAAGACGTTTTTTTTTTTTATTTCTCTACCTGGACTTCAGGCCAAGATCACAGTGTCCTGAACAGAAGCGTGTGTTCTATCCCAACTATCATCAATGGACCTGAGGTAATCTCGTCAGCATCAGACAAAGCCAAACTCTTTGCCAAGAACTTTGCTGCTAATTCTACCCTTGGCGACCAAGGCCGCCAACCCCCAATATTTCCTCCTATATTAGAAAACACGCTATGTGATATACGTATATCTGTACGTGATGCTGCCAAGCTAATCAAAAACCTTGATTCCAGTAAAGCAACTGGCCCTGACGGTATTCCAATTATAGTACTCAAAAGACTTCAACCTGAACTAACGCCCATACTTACAAAACTGTTTAAACGTTGTCTTAAGGAGAATAGCTTCCCATCACCCTGGAAAATTTCATCAGTATGCCCTGTATTTAAGAATTCAGGTGATCGCTCATCCCCCTCTCAGTACAGGCCAATAAGTCTCCTGTGCGTCATGAGTAAGTTGCTGGAATCTGTGTTAAATACAGTAGTAATCAACCATCTCAACAAAAATAACCTTCTTAGTGACACTCAATATGGTTTCCGTTCTGCTAGATCTATAGCAGATGTGCTTACAGTTATATCTCATAAGATTAGCAAATCTCTCGACGGAGGCAACCTTTCTAGGGCAATTGCTCTCGACATATCTAAGGCCTTTGATAGGGTATGGCATAAAGGTTTACTTCAGAAGATCTCCAGCTATGGTATAGCTGGAAATGTCTTAATTATGAAATCATTTCTTTCTGATAGGTTCATAAGAGTAGTAGTTGAGGGGGCAAAAATCAGAAGCTCACAGTATTAATGCTGGTGTCGCTCAGGGGTCCATCCTGGGCCCAACTCTATTCCTGATCTACATTAATGATCTTCCAAATCACATCCTTACATCATTTGCTGATGACACTACAATTTATGGTAGCACATCTAAGAGAGTAAACGACCACGTTCTCATCGATTCTCTCTCCTCTGATCTTGAGCACGTAGTATAATGGGGAAAGGAGTCGTTGGTTACTTTTAATGCATCTAAAACCAAGCTTCTCTCTTTACATCATAAACATTCTGATCCACATCTGCATCAATTGAAATGAATGGCTCTCGTCTTCAGGAGACCTCAAGTTTTGACAAACTTCTGGGCTTGACCATTACTCCTGATCTTAAATGGAACACGTACATCAAATCTGTTGCCAAGGCTGCTGGAAAAATGGTGGGATCTTTCTATCGATCCGGTAGATATCTCACTGCTGATGCAATTCTCTTTCTATATAAGAGCCAGGTACGTCCAAGGATGGAATACTCTTGCCACATCTGGGCAGGAGCTGCTAGAAAGGACTTGTCCTGCCTTGATAGAGTTCAAAAATAGACTTCGTAACCTCGTAGGAGATGTCCTTTTCTCTTCGCTGCAACCTCTATCTCACAGAAGAGATGTTGCGAGTTTGTCTCTGATGTATCGTTATTTTCATGGAAAGTGTTCGACTGAGCTTCAGTCTATGGTCCCCCCTCGCCAAACTTTCACAAGAAACACTCATCTAGCTGAAAACACTATCAATAATTCCCCCCACTCTTTATCTGTGCCTAAACCTAAACGTAGATTCCATGAACAGAGCTTCTTTCTTAGAACTGCACGCCTGTGGAATTGTCTTCCGTTTTCCTGCTTTCCGGCTTACTACAATATGGTTGTGTTCAAGTCTAACGTAAATAAGTTCTTGATGAGCCGTTCCATATAAGTTATCAAATTTACCGAATTTTCATTACTAATATACTATTATATTACTATATTGTCCAATTTCTACTGTACACTCTTTAACCCTTATCCTTTAGTGGCCTCTTGGCCTTGATAATGTGGTGATGCCTGTGTAAAAAAAAAATTGAAAAAAAAAAAGCTCCAACTAAACATGTAAGAACATTTTTTTATATTCATATTTTCATTTTTTTAAATTCGTTCTGGAATAAAAAACAAAACAAAAAAAGTTTGTTTACAGTAAAGTAATTAATATCAGCGATAGTAGCTGCTGCTGCTTCTACAAGATCATTTTTATATACTTTTTTAAAAATAGAACGATTTTTTCCAAGTATCATGATTTTAAATTGCTCAGTACCACAAGATAAAGCCGGTTACATTTTTATTTTTAATGGATAAATGTAATAAAAAGATTGATTTATTTAACAGTGGGTGTCCAAAGAAATTTTTTTTTTTTTAATTTTCCAAACTCGTCATGCTGAAGTCTTTTTTTTAACACAACAAAAAAAATGAGCTGTCAAAAGAATTTTGGACAACTGAATCTATTAAAAGTAATATCTCTTCTAATTAATTTCCGAATTTCATGACGAAATTCTTAATGGTACGACCGTTTACAAATCAGGGGGAGGGGGTTACTACAAAATTTTACCGAAAACGCCGTTTTATGATGTTAACATTTTTAGCACTTTATTTGCTTAAAACTCTTAAAATATATAATGTACATTATTATTTATTAATTTATTTGAAAGTATATTCATTTTCAAACAAAACGGTGGTATTTTGAGGACTTAAGGTTTTTTTTTTTAAATATGGCAATTTTAGCAGAACCCCCTTAAAATCCGTTAATTATCCAAAGCATTTTATCGTCCGTGTGTATTTATAGTGGAAGTAGACACAAGAGACCTTACCATTGCTGAATAAACTGGCTTCAAAATATTGATCGGTGGAGAGTGAGAGGCACAGTGTAATTTCTTTTTTTCTCATCCTAATTGTTTAATTATATTCATTTAAGAATTAGAAATTGTATTTTGTAATTCTATTTAATAAAGGCAAAAAGCCATAATAGTGGCAGACACTTAACAAATGTTAAGTTAAATTAGCAGTTATGTTAATGTGTCAAAGCTATCTGATGAGTCACTTGGCAGTGATGAAATGGTTTAAATTTAATAGGAAAGAGAAAAGTAATTAATCAACTGATTAATTAGTAAAGTGGTTGATTAGGCCGATTACCTGTCAATTAATTGGTACACCCCTAGTTGCACAGAGAGAAAAGATGTAAGTTTTGAAGAGAGGAAGATTAAATCTGGCAGCATAGGGAGAGATATGCAGACTGTTGGTTTGGTCATATTTAAAAAATAGATAAGAGTGATTTGGTTAATAGATATAGAACAGTTGAGGTAGCAGCATCAGTTGGCAAGAAAATACCAAGAAAAATGTGGACGAAAATGATAAGGATAGATTTGAGAGAAAGATAAGCTTTTCTTTTTTTTTTTTTTACATGGGGGTCACCACTTATCAAGGCCCGAAGGCCACTCAGGGATAAGGGTTATTGCGTGTACAGTAATCAATGAGATAATATTGTAGGAATCATTAATATTGGGGGTTTTGATAGAGTGTCTTACTTGGTTTGTCAGGAGTTTGTTTATGTTGGACTTGAAGACGCCCCAGTTATAGTCAGGTGGGAAACAGGCAAGTGGCAGAGAGTTCCACTGGCGTACAGTTCTAAGAAAGAAGCTTTGCTCATGGAATCTACGTTTGGATTTAGGCACAGATAGAGAGTGGGGAAAATTATTGACAGTAGTTTCAGCCAGACGGGTGTTTCTCGTGAAAGATTAGCGAGGGGGAGATGAGGGATTGGAGCTCAGGCGAGCACCTGCCATGGAAATAACGATAAAACAAAGACAGACTCGCAACGTCTCTTCTGTGGGAGAGAGGTTGCAGGGAAGAGAAAAGGACATCCCCCACTAAACCACGAAGTCTATTTTGTACTCTGTAAAGGCAGGATAGGCTGTTTTTAGCAGCTCCTGCCCAGATGTGGCAGCAATACTCCATCCTTGGACGTACTTGGCTTTTATACAGTTAGAGAATTGCATCAGTAGTGAGATATCTTCTGGAGCAATAGAAGGATCCCACCATTTTCCCAGTGTCCCTGGCAACAGATTTGATGTATGTGTTCCATTTAAGATCAGGAGTAAAGGTCAAACCCAGAAGCTTGTCAAAGCATGGAGCCTCACCAAGACGAGAGCCATCCATTTCAATTGATGCCAGATGGGGATCAGAGCGTTGATGATGTAAAGATAGAAGCTTGGTTTTGGATGCATTAAAAGTGACCAGCCACCTCTTCCCCCATTGTACCACGTGCTCAAGATCAGAGGAGAGAGAATTAGAGAGAACTTGGTCATTTACGGCCTTTGATGTGTTGCTGTAGATGGTTGTGTCATCAGCATAGATGTCAACGAATGATTTAAGTATGTTTTTTGGGAGATCATTGATGTAGATCAGGAAGAGAGTTGGGCCCAGGATGGATCCCTGAGGGACTCCAGCATTAATACTGTGGGCCTCTGATTTCTGCCCATCAACCACTACTCTTATGAACCTATCAGAGAGAAATGATTTAATGATTGAGAAAACATTTCCAGTAATACTGTAGCTGGAAATCTTGTGAAGTAGGCTCTTATGCCATACCTTATTGAAGGCCTTCGATATGTCGAGCAATTGCCCTGGAAAGGAAACCTTTGTAAAGAGATTCACTAATCCTATGTGATATAACTGTTAGCACATCTGCTGTAGATCTTGCAGAGCGGAAACCATATTGCATGCCAGTAAGAAGGTTGTTTCTGTTGAGGTGGTTGACTACTTCTTTATTTAATATGGATTCCAACAACTTACTCATGACACACAGGAGACTTATTGGTCTGTACTGAGAGGGAGATGACTTTTCATCTGAATTCTTAAATACAGGGCATACTGATGAGGTTTTCCAGGGTGCTGGAAAGCACTTCTCCTTAAGGCAACGCCTTAAGTAAACACCTTAGTTAGTGATAGGTTAATTTAGAAGTCAGTTTTAAAAGGTTGTTCAACATATGCCAGTATATAAAAAACGGATTTTAAACTGAATCACGATGGTAAGGAAAGTATAATCAAATTGTTTTCAATTTCTAGGTAAATTAAAACTTACTGATTTATTTAGTATTTAACTAATACGTTATAACAGAATGCTCTTTTATATTTTTCTGAAGATTGCTTTTATTCATTGACATGTGCAATCAAACGAAAGTTACATGTGATCAACCAAAGTGAAAGCATGTTTTACTTACTCAGACTATAACGCATAATTTTGATGAAATCTTTATCATAAACTCCACGTTCTCCCCAAATGTTAAGAATTCTTTCCAATGTTTGTTTGATTTTCTCATCTGCATCTCTGAAAATAAACAGATGGTTATAATAATTTAAGAAAATATGGCATGATTAGGAAAACTTGCTAAAAGCAAAATGAAAACAGAAGCATAAACCACATTCTATGGTTTGAAGTCAGTTGTCCAAAAATTAAAAAAAAATTATTTAACATTCTTGCCTTCATAAAATTCCAATTTTAGACAAAATTATTGCTTTTTAACAGTTAACATCCTAATCTCCCTGGAACCGCATTGATCAGAGGTGATGCCTATATTCCATGTAACACTGCTCAAAGTGATAGCTCTTAAATTGAATTTATTTTTTTTAAATATATTCAAATTTCCAAATGGAAGGAAAATAACTCTTCTGGTCACTGTGAGACATAATATTTAAGTAACTTGGCACTTTCAATACATAACTTTTTACAGATGCATTATTTAAAAAATAATCCAAAGTGTCTGCTTTGTACAATATGTCAAATAATTTGTTCAATAAGAATATCAACAAATTGAAGGCTTAAGTTTAGGAGAAGAAAATCAGATTAATATATCAATTTCTTTGGTCAATACTTATGACTTTTAAATGACCGATTGGTTGTTTTATTTGTTTTATAGCATATTAAACATCTATGGGTTATTTAATGCCAAATAAAGTTGACAAATAGAATACATTAGATAGGATAATTATTTTATATTCTTAGATAACAGTGCTCTTAGAAGGAAATTTCACGATGAGATTGAGGATATTACTCTTAGAAAATATACTTAGAATTGTTTGGTTTGTTTTATGACATTATAACCATCCATTACTCTCAGAAAACATTACTCTAAAAAGGAAATATTTTAGTGAGAGTGGGAACATTCTTCTTAGAAAATATTACTCAGGAGTAGCGATAATCTTCATTCTCAAAATGACGGACACTCAGCCACCATCTTCTAATATTATTTGTGAGGAAAATGAAAAGGAAAAATAAGTTCTTGATTTTTAGAATAATCAGATTGACTAATACAGTTGGAGACAAACTTGTATATAAATTAAGTCCTTTCTGACCTCCCATCTAGCCAAAGTAGAGTGTTGCAAGTCAGTTATCAAGATTCCATGGTAAGACATAACTGGTTTCCACCAACGATCTATAGGTGGATCTGTTTTCGAGGTGAGAGTGGAAGTGAGTGCAAGCTCATTGCATAGGGTTGCAGTTGATGAATTTATGGCCCCACCATCAGGGCAAAAATTATTATAAACAACAAAAATAATTTTCTCATGGAATGGATTTTGTTTTTGATAAACAACCATTTTTACAAGATTTATTCGTCCTAAGATATCATTAGGATTGGATGGGAATCCTGTGGATTATTTTTTTTTACTAATTTCTTGCTTTGGTTTTGATCGAATTGTTCAAATAAATTTACATGCAGAGAAGAAAAATGGAGTTACTTTAGTTTGCATGTTGATGAACCATTTAAAACAACCCAATATTTCTATGTAAATAACAGTGCAGAAAATCTACTATGAAGCCATCCCAAACATGACAAACTCCACAAGAAAACTGAATTAGTATTGTTATGAATCAAATTATGAATTTTAAATGAATTGTGCCTATGATAAAAAGAAATTTAAATAGCATAAAAACTTTGGAATTTTTAAAAATTAATAAGAGCAGTATTTTTGTATCATCGTCGCCATCATCAGATTTGGTTTAACGTCCATTTTACATGGTAGCATGTGTTGGATGGCTTTAAGTTGATTTCCAAAGTAACTTATCTCTTTCATCCAGGTCCATTTTTATCACATCACATCCTCTTATGTTTTCCTTGTAAACCGACACAGCTAACTCAATTATTCTACAAAGCCAAGAACTCTCATCCATTCTTTCAATTTGGCCATATCACAAAAGTGTACTCTTATGCACACGTCTGATACTGTCCTAATTTAATCTTCCTCTCAGTTCATCAAAACTTAGCTTGTCCTTATTACACATCTATTGTATCATTCTCATATCATTTCTATCCATGCAATGCATATCCTCAACATTCACAAACCATATTTCACTTCATACACATGTTACACTACATACACATGCCTGATACAGAGACAAAAGACAAGAGCCAACAGAACAACATCAGTTACCCAGCTGGCAAAACATTTTGTCAGGGCTGTCTCACAGATGAAGCAGAAACACTAAACAAGCCTGACACAGAAATAGCAAGAAAGAGTCGGCAGAAATATACTGAAACCTTCCAAAACAGGAACCTTAAAGAGTGGGACCAACATCAGCATACAAAGTATTTTTGGGGGGAACTGTCCCAGGAATACACAGACAAAGAAGGTTCCTTGGACTGGCTCAAGAGGGGATCCCTCCACCACGATCAGGAAAGGGTTATAATGGCTGCTCAAGACTAGGGATTGATGTCCAATGTATACAAGAAAATGGCAGGTCTCACTAATGACAACAAATGCAGATTCTGCCACACGGAATTGGAAAGTGTGAGTCATCTGGTATCAAGTTGCAAGGTTCTTTTGGGGAATGGCTACTACACAGCGAGACATGATGGAGTATGTAAGTACTTCCACTGGACCATCTGTAAAAATTTAAACATCCAATGTAGCAGCAAGTCCTGGAAACATCAACCTGAAAGAACAGTTGGAAATGACTTATATACCATACATTACGACCAGGTATTCCCTACAGCCAGCTACCTTGAAAATGCTGCTGTGAAATCTGATATAGTTATATGGAATAAGTCAGAGAAAGTTGCAACCTTGGTTTAAGTGAGTGTTCCTAATGATGGAGGTCTGAACAGAGTTGAAAGGGAGAAACAGACCAAATATCAAAGTCTCATGTATGATATGAAAAGAAATTGGAATCTTAGGGAGATATCAATCATACCAGTTATTGTAGGTGCCACAGGGCTTATGAAAAAGAACCTGAAGTCCTACCTAACTAATATTCCTGGTGAACCAAGTGCAAAAGAGATCCAGACAATTGCACTTAAGGGAACAATGAGGATACTAAAAAAAGCTCTTGGTTGGGTTCAATAAAAAACAGGGCAATGTTGGCAGCTGGTTTGGCTGCCACATACCCAGCATTACAATCTTCAAAGGAAGAAAATTAAAAAAAGGAAAAATGTCTGATAGACTCTTCTCCGGATCAACAGTTGTAATGCTCTGCTAGTTAGTAAAAGTTCCCTGAACGTACTCCATTCACTCCAAATTCTTACTAGTATATGGAAAAAAATCCATAATTTTTCTTTCCTTCATATTCAGAAAAAAGGTCGAGAGCTTGCTGGAAGCATATTGATTAGACCGATATACAAATAAAAAAAAAAAAAAAAAAAAAAAAAATTTACTTTCAAAATTTTAAACATGATAACTTATTTGTTTATTTGTGGATAATTGATCAAAAACACAAAAATGCTCATAACTTTGAAACAAAATTTTTAAAACATTTAACTTCACTGTAACTGAGTGAAATGTTTTTCCGCTTGTTTTTAAATAGTTTTTTTTTTTTTTTTTTTCATCCAACAAATACCAGTCTTATTGTTGAATTATGCCACTTGCAGTGTGATTCTCAAATCATATGATAGAGAAACCTTTTCAAGGTTTTTTTTTCTATTCTAATATCATCTATTACATAAACTGATACTGCTAAAATTTCAAACCAAAGATCTGACAAAATCGCATGATTCACTACAAAGATCTCCCTTTACAATGATCTCACCGAGAGTCCACCAAATGCATAGTCATTCTTTGGAACTTTTGAGATGACTGTAGTGAAAATTATAGCATGCATGATTAGCGCAGGTGTGATTTGCTTAAGATAAGAAGGAAAAAGTCTTAAACTTAAAACTTGACCGACACAAGAAAAATCTTGTCTTATGCAACTTGTGATGCGGTCGAGTTTGACAATATAAAAAGCTGGCATTTTTTCAGTTGGGGATGATTCTTTTTTTGTTAGCTCGACGTCGGTACAGTGTACTTTGCAATCTGGTGTCAGTTGAAAAAAGCTTGTTTGCGATAACGTTGAAAAGGGAACAGGACAGATTTTTGTTATATGTGCTTCAACACGGTGAACTTGGTGATCTGAAAATAATTCTTCTTTTTCATTAACTCAAACATTCAATGATTAGAAGTTATTTCAGCCTTTTATTATCTTTTGATGATGAAGGAAAAGATTTTTGATGTCCGATTGATTTTGGAAATTAGTGGTGCTGCGACTGATATGCCTGTTGTCGAGTGGATTGAAAATGTGGAACTTGTGTGTGAGCTTTGCACTATGAGGAGTGTTCAGCGCATCCTGCCATTGAGATTGCGAGGTGGAGCTCTGGCCATATACAGGCAACTTAGTAGAAAGCAGATGCAGAGCAGATAAAGCAGGCCCTTATAACTGCGTATGCTACCGATGCATTTAATGCATATGACCACTCAACAATTTCATCCTGATGAGACGATGGACGAGTTTTTTGCTGAGCTGAAACACCTAGCTTGGTTGGTTGGGGGACCGTTGCCTAAATGTTGGTTAACGTGCGCATTTGTTTCTGAACTACTACAACATGTGAGACATAGTACGTGCTTCATCCAGGATGGAAACAATGAGTGTGGAACAACTGTTGACCCAAACGAGAACTGTAATGACTGACAACGAAGACCCTGAAGAATTGGCTGCTGTTTTCTCTGCCAGACAAACACTTTCAGAATCAAGAGTACGATTCAAAAATGAAATGGTGGCATCAAGTTTTAGATAACAGAAAAGTACAATTTGAATCAGATTTTTTTTGAAAAAAGTTGTCACTTTTAAAGAATTTAAAATGTGATTTGGTCGACTTGTATGTAAACAGTTGTTACTTTTAAATGAATTAAAAATGTGATTTGGTCGACTTGTATATAAACAGTTGTTACTTTTAAAGAATTTAAAATATGATTTGGTCGACTTGTATATAAACAGTTGTTACTTTTAAATGAATTAAAAATGTGATTCAGTCGACTTGTATGTAAAATGTGATTTGCTTGTATTTGCTAAAAAGAAAAAAGTTGTCACTTTTAAACAAGGAAATTAAGATTCGATTCAGTTGGATTTTCTAGGGGGAAAAAAAAATCGCCTTTGAATGAAAAAGTTAAAATGGGATTCGGTTGCATTTTCTAGAAAAGTCATCACATTAAAATGAAGAACTTAAAATACGATTCGTTCTTTTTTCTGAAAAGTCCTCGTTTTTAAATGGAGAACTGGAAATATGATTTGGTAGTACAGGGTGACCCCCCCCCCCCAACAAAAAATAGGACAGTCAATTGTTTTTCTGAGCATTTTACAGTCAACGGAGTAAAAAAGGCCAAAGACCCTAGTGTTTTGATGTGATGTTTTGAATATAATAAACTAGTTATGACCAAAGTTTCATTTCATTCAGACAAAACACTAAGAAACAGGGCCTAATTAGAGTTGGGGCCCGTTTTTTTTTATGTCACCCTGTAATATATATAAAAAAATCATCACTTTTAAGTGAGTGCTTGCTGTGTCTGGCCATGTAGTATGGGCTAGCTCTGTCTAGCCAAGTAGCCCAACTTCTGCTAAAGAGTACTCAACAAAGACAGCTACTACCTTTTTGCCCTGTTTATGATCATGAGGTCAGGAGAGAGTGTAGGGAAAATTCTAGTGTGCATGATTAGCGTAGGTTTCATTCGTTTAAGAAAAGAAAGAAAAAGTTTTAAACTCAAAACCTGACTGACACAAGACAAAAACGTGTCTTATGCACATTGAGATGCGATTGGGTTTGACAATATAAAAAGCTGGCATTTCTTCAGTTGGTGACGATTCTTTTTTATCGGCTTGATGTCAGTATGGTGTACTTTGCAATCTGATGTCAGTTGAAGAAAATCTTGTTTGCGATAACATCGAAAAGGGAACAGAACAGATTTTTGTTACGTGTGCTTCAACACGGTGAACTTGGCAATCTGAAAATCATTCTTCTTTTTCTTTAACTCTTAAACATTCAACAATTCGAATGACTAATGGAAAACCCTCAACTATTTATGCTGTAGTTTTGTGAAACATGAAATAAACATTTACAAATCTGGTCCAACAGTATGTGCTCGCCAGGGTTCTATCTGTTCAAACATAAGATACCTTCACTGAAATGTTGGTTCAAAGTTACAAAAAAAAAAAAAAAAAAGAAGACAATCTGTGTGGTGTGAAAAGTACGAACATATTAGATTATCAGTCCTAAAAATTATTAATCAGTTCTAAAAATTATCAATCAGTTCTAAAAATTATCAATCAGTTCTAAATGAAGAAAAATGATTTATTGAATCCTGCTGTATATTATGATTTTTTGAATGATGATGTCTTCAGATAGAATTCATATTTTTCACCAAGGATTCCATTTTAGCCACAAAATGAAGACCTCAAATACTTGGATTTTAAATGAGTAAAAAAGCAGTTAATCTCTTCTAACAAATAAATGATTATATGTCTTTTTTTTAATACTTAGTTTTTAACACATGAAATTGATCTAAATTGCACATAGCTATTAAAAGGTATGGTTCTTCTAAAAACAAAATGCATATAATTTTCAGCAAGAAAATTTAAGGTGAAAGGCAAATCCAGGCAACAGATTTTTTTATATCTGATAAATTAAATACATTTTTCAAACACAGTCAGCTTTAAGTATAGCATTGCATGGGAGAATCTTTTTTTTAACATTAAATTTTGTTTTGAATTTACACACATCAGTTATAAATTTCAACACCAACCTCTTTAACGAATTTGAAGTATTTTGAAGCCCCTTGACTGGTGTTTAAGATAAGCTTTCTTCTGTGTGCTGACTAATTGTCCTTTAGTTCCTAAGTTATTTTTCTTTGAAAATGACCTAATTTTACAAGACTTTGGAATTTATGCTTAACTTTTACAAAATGGCTATAATTTTTGCAACTTTAAATGGTCATATTTTCACTCAAGTTATTGAGCTAATTTTTATTGTTTTTAAATGTGAAATTCAATCCAGTAGAAAAAATACTAAGTATGAAATCAAATTGTAAAAGTTTAAAAAATATCTCTCCTCATTCTATGTGCATCTGATCTATTCTGTGCTCAAATAGTATTCCCAAAAGTAACAAAAATTATCAACATCCTGGGCCCAACTCTTTTCCTGATCTACATTAATGATCTTCCAAATCATATCCTTACATCATTTGTAGACATTTATGCTGACGACACTACCATTTATGGTACCACATCTAAGACAGTAAACGACCAAGTTCTCTCCAATTCTCTCTCCTCTGATCTTGAGCACGTAGTACAATGGGGAAAGGAGTGGCTGGTTACTTTTAATGCATCTAAAACCAAGCTTCTCTCTTTACATCATCAACATTCTAATTCACATTTGTCATCAATTGAAATGAATGGCTCTCGTCTTCAGGAGGCCTCAAGTTTTGACAAGCTTCTGGGCTTGACCATTACTCCTGATCTTAAATGGAACACGTATATCAAATCTGTTGCCAAGGCCGCTGGAAAAATGGTGGGATCTTTCTATCGATCCAGTAGATATCTCACTGCTGATGCTATTCTCTACCTATATAAGAGCCAGGTACGTCCAAGGATGGAATACTCTTGCCACATCTGGGCAGGAGCTGCTAGAAAGGACTTGTCCTGCCTTGATAGAGTTCAAAATAGACTTCGTAGCCTCGTAGGAGATGTCCTTTTCTCCTCCTTGCAACCTCTATCTCACAGAAGAGATGTTGCGAGTTTGTCTCTGATGTATCGTTATTTTCATGGAAAGTGTTCAACTGAGCTTCAATCTATGGTCCCCCCTCGCCAAACTTTCACAAGAAACACTCGTCTAGCTGTAAACACTATCAATAATTTCCCCCACTCTTTATCTGTGCCTAAACCTAAACGTAGATTCCATGAACAAAGCTTCTTTCTTAGAACTGCACGCCTGTGGAATTGTCTTCCGTTTTCCTGCTTTCCGGCTGACTACAATATGGTTGTGTTCAAGTCTAAAGTAAATAAGTTCTTGATGAGCCGTTCCATATAAGTTATTAAATTTACCAAATTTTCATTACTAATGATTACTATATTGAACAATTTCTACTGTACACTCTTTAACCCTTATCCTTGAGTGGCCTCTGGGCCTTGATAATGTGGTGATGCCTTTGTAAAAAAAAAAAAAAAAAGAAAAAAAAAAAAAAAAAGAAAGAAAAACAACTTCAAAACTTGTATTTTTTATTTTATTTTTTGTTTTGTTTTGGAATTCTTTGAGATAAGACTTCATAATTTGTGCATTCATTTTTTGGCCACACTTCATAATTGTTGTTTCACCATGTTTCAACTAACTCATCCTCTGACCTTCTACATGTAATTAGCTGTGACTGGATAGGAATGCTGAGTCATGTACCTATATCCCCAATAATTACTGTCTTCCATAGTTGTTGTTTCATCATGTTTTGGCCAACTTATCCTCTGGCCTGCTTGGGTAGGATTGAAACCACCATCTTCAGACATGCTTGAAACCATAAAGACTCAATACTTCTATCCACTGTGCTGTCGGCCCCAAAGGCTATAAAAATAATCAACTTCAATTAGCAATACACATGGATAATAAAACCTGTTGGATAATCACAGATTTTAAGAGGGTATTGCTAAAATGTTCATATTTTAAAAACCAAAGCACTTTAAGTCCTCAAAATACAACTGTTTTGTTCAGAAATGAATATACTTTCGAATGAATTAATAAATAATAACATACATTATATATTTTTTAGAGTTTTAAGCAAATAAAGTGATAAAAATGTGATCATCATAAAACAGCATTTTCAGTAAAGTTTTGTAAAGATCCCCGGATTTGTAAATGCTTGTACCATGTTTGAATCAAATTTGGAAACTAACCAGAAGAGACACCACTTTTAATAGTTCATGGTGTCCAAAATACTTTTGATCACTCGTTTTTTTTTTTGTGTTAAGACTTCAACATAACGAGTATTGAAAATTTTGAAAATAATTTTCTTCAGACATCCACTGTCAAGTAAATCAATCTTTTTACCATTTTTACCCATTAAAAGTATCATTGTATGTTGTTTTCTCTTGTGGTAGTTAGCAATTTAAAAAGATGATACCCAGAAAAAATCGTTTCTGTTTGAGTTTGGGTGGAAGATTATTTGTAGTAGACAAACAGACACTTTTTGTTATTGATTTATATTTCAGAATGAATTAAAAAAAAAAAAAAAAAAAAAATTGAAAATATGAATATAAAAAATGTTCTTACATGTTTAATTAGAGCTTTTTTGTTATCAGAATGGACAATTAAAGCAATCCCAATCAGTCCGTCATTATCAACTCTGTTTAACTTGCAATTTCTCACATATTTCTGGTCAAATTTAAAAAATATTTATATGGTTAAAAAGACAAGAAAATAAGCTTTTTAAATGTACTAGCAGGGGGGGGGGTACCCGGCGTTGCCCGGGTGTTTGGAGGTGTGTGTGTTAAAAAAAAAAAAAACGTTGGCCAGGTAAAAGAAAAAAAAAGTTTTAATAGGAAGGTAGGATTGAACCTGAAGCCTTGACGCGAAGGTGGAAACGCAAGGAAAAAAATGTCTGACACCTAACCATCTCGGCCACGAGGGGAGAGGAACTGATAAGCATGTTAAGTGAAGGGTTATAAAGCGAAATAAACAGGTGCGAGTAAGTGGCGTGATGTCTAACCTAGTTTTGCACTGCAAGCCAAATCATTCGCTTTTCGAAGAGGCGGCAAGTGGTAAAAGTCGGGCAAATTAAATACACACGCAACTCCCATTCGTAACTCTTAGATATTATCATTTAGACGTGATATAAAAAAGTTTTAAGGAAGAGCAAGTCGACCGAGAAATCCAGCGAAAAAAGCCTTTTACAGACATACACAAAAAGCGAACATACAGACATACACACATTTTCGCTTTTATATTTATAGATAACTAGTGTGTGTTAGTTTTTAATAGCGAATTAAACAGTGTTTTGCTTAGAACAAGCGAAAATGTGAAATATGGTTTTTTTGGGTCTACCTGTATGAGCGGTACATCAAATGGAAGTTAATCTACCTAATTATCAAAAAAAAAAAAAAAATGCAAAATCAATCTTTAAATATTTGTAGGAAGTACTCAGTTTCTAGTGAAATTAAGAAATAAAAATGTCTTAAACTGAAAAATTTAAAAACAAAATAATGTGTTACTCAGTAGAAAAAAAGGAAAAATTTACATATTTAAAAGTAATTTGATGTTCAAAATCATACCATTTTCAAAATCCAATAATTATGAACTACTAACCATAAATATGGGTGTCAAACACCCTTTAAAAAAAAAAAAAAATCTCTCGTAATCCTACCCTAGATAGGAGTGGCAAGCCTCCTTCTAAAACCTTTAGCCATAACAATAATGCTAAGTCCGAGTGGTAAGCTCCCTACCAAACAAAATTCTTCGGTAAGCTACATAGAAGTGTCTAAAATAAAAAAGAAAAAAAAAGGAAAAGATCCTTTCTGAAAGAAAAGTGCTCAATTTATCTCGCATAAAAAATAAATGGGTCAACTGTTCTAAAATGCTAAAATGATCTCGAAATGATGAATTATTTGATATTAAATTTATGTGAAACTCTAAATTCTAAAATTGTTTTTGTTTTGTTTCTATCAAATTTTTCAGAATGTTCACACATAATTTCCCTTAGCCCAAAGTCAGAGTGGCAACCTCCTCACCTTCCCATAATTACACAAAGACCCTCTTAAAACCTCACATAATTGTCTTTATAAAAAAAAAAGAGACGCAAAGGATTTATCTTTCATAGAAAAAAAAAAAAAATGGTTAACTGCCCTAAAATGTTGGAATAGCTCAATATGGGGAATCATTTTACATTAAATTCTAAAATAATTTTTCTTTATCTTTCATTAAAGTTTTTCAAGGTGTTCACCCATAACTGTCTACAGAGGTAGAATTGCATGTTTTGGTGAGCTGGTCAGATGGAGGCATTAACAAAAGGTATTAATCCAAAGAAATATTGAAATATTTTTAAACAGTCCTACATTTAGATTTCCGTTTTTTGTACATAAAATGCATTACAATTCAACTTCGAGTTCTCTAACTTCTTTTCTTTTAATGGGTATACTAGCGGCAGTACCTGGCGTTGCCCGGGTGTTTGGAGGTGTGTGTGTTGAGGGGTGGGAGCGGTTAGATCCAGACAAAAAAAAAAAAAAAAACGATGTTAAACTTCTGAAAAAAATTGGAAAAACAAAAATAATGTGGTGGTGCCCAGCGTCAACTGTGTTGTAAAAGAAAAAAAAGGTTTTGGTAGGTAGGATCGAACTCGGAACCTTGAGGCGAAGGCAGAAAAGTGTTTTAATTCAACAATAAAAACTTAATTGACAGGTGTGCGAATTTAAGGATAATGAGGTCCAACATATCCTGCAAAGCCATTTTTTTTTTGTTTTCTTTTCCCCCAACCTTGGCTGTTTGTTTCCCCAAGATGTTGGGGGGGGGACACCAGCTCCCTAGTGTCCCAATGAATAGCAATTATCTGATATAAGTGGTTTACCCCACATTGATCATGTTGTATATTGGTTTATATTGGAGGAGATGATATATTAAAACGTGTCATGTGTTATCTAGTGGATGTAAGATATTGTTCTTTTAACAGACAGATAATAAACGTATAAATCGTATGTATGTTGTTTAGCCAG
Source organism: Euprymna scolopes (assembly GCF_053919585.1). Classification (NCBI taxonomy): domain Eukaryota; kingdom Metazoa; phylum Mollusca; class Cephalopoda; order Sepiida; family Sepiolidae; genus Euprymna; species Euprymna scolopes. The sequence continues at coordinate 81,205,916 of NC_136490.1, forward strand.
GAGGATATGATATTGATGTGTAAACTGAGTCATGTTGTATCAGACTTATCACACGGGATATTTTTACAGTTCTTATGTAAGAAGAATAATATATGCTTCATACCTTTTTTCTTGAAGAGTTCTTCTGTATCTTCCCGCTGCTCTGTGACGAACCATGAAGCAATCAGCACCATCCAATTGAGACAGCTGTTCTTATTTGTGAAACCATTAAAACAACTCTTTATATTTTTATAATATAAATTTATTACAGTTGTCTCAAATGGTTTTCATAGGATCTGCAGTTTGTCTACATTTCTATTCTTACAGCTCGCTCCCTAGCTGTCTGCCCACCCCTGTCTAGACGTCTGTCTGCTCTGGTGGTCAATCCTCAACTCTCTGAATCTCTCCAAAACTAACTACCTCACGTGTTCTTTTACGTCACCTAATTACGTGTCTCAGCCCAACCTAATCCACAACTAGTTATTTGTTTATTCAAAACCCCAAAATAATGTTTACATATATTTTCTATTTTCACATTCCTTTTGCAATTCACACGTCAATCATTTCTTCCCCAGTTTAATTGTTTATTCTTCTAATCATAATAACTGATCCAGCGACCATCCATCAATTAATAAGAGTACAATAACAATAATGTTTTGACCATTGACCCCGCTTGCCACAGTTAACAGATACTACGCTATGATCACAGCCTAAAGGGTCATAACATTACAATCAAACTTTATTGCCGCGAGTGCCAGGAAGCCAATGCTACGGTTTCAGTTTCGCTTTTTTATACTAAAAAGCGAAACAAAGACTGGACGCGTGAAAAAACATCTTGAAAATAGCATGTAAAAGTCGCCCAAATTAAAGATAAACATGACCTCCCTTCGTAACTCTTAGATATTATAATTAAGACAGTATATAAAGAGTTTTCAGAATGAGTAACCCCACCGAGTGCACCTCGTAAAAAAGCCTTTGCCCGACTTACACACACACAAACACACATTTTCGCTTTATATATATATATATATATATATATATATATATATATATAAATAAATATAACTACTTCATTTACTCACATAAAATTAATATACGAAAGTATAGATTTATGCGTAAACTTTAAGAATTTACTTCAAAAGTGCTCAATACGTAGGTAGAGCTAGTTAGTAATTTATAAAATATATATGGCGATTAAGCTACACTGAATATTCGGCGTTTCATCCACTCTAGGATTCGTCAGGCTTATGCACGAATTCTATGGTTGTTTATTCTTTTTATATGGTCCTCTTCTGTTGAGGGTTTTAGTTAGCCAATCAGCTTTCTAGTATCCACCGCGCCCCTTCCTATCAACCAATGGGCATGTATTTTATCGAACAAAGGATCTGTTTTAAAACTAGTGGTTTAAGGCAGACATTTCTTTCTTTTTTTTTTTTATATATATATATATATATAAATATACATATGTGTACACACATATATGCACACATATATATACATACATATATATATGTGTGATCGTTTATGTATATTCATGTTTATTTAATTTATTTATTTGTTTATTTTCTATTGTTTTTTGTTAGTTTTAAAACTATTTTGTATCGCTATCCTAGAGTCAATTTTATTTTGTAAACACAGTTATTTGCTATTTCTCTTCTACGGTTTAATAGATTTTGGGGTTCTTTAAAGTACAGGATAACAAATTTTTCATGAAGGCATAATTTACATGGGTCGTCTAAATGCCTATGTAACCAAGTTATGGGGTTGATATGCCGTTATAGAAAAAGAGCCAAAAGAACAAAAAAATAGGACGATCAAATGACTCTTTGGTTAGAACAGACAAAGGAAAAAGTATGTCAAGAGATACTTATTGTTGTAACGGTCAGAGTTTGGAGTGAGCTGGCTGTTTATTTTGAAACACAGAATTCGAGATGAAATGACAGGCGGTTGTTTATTTTAGAAAACAAGGTTTGAAAGCTGATGACAGGCAAGTTTTCTTGTTGTAAACAAATACAAACTCGTGATGTTTAAAGGGCATTGATGGATATGTATATATTCCTCGAACACAGAGAAAAGAACAGAAGGAGAAGAGAGGAGGGGAGAAGAGAGAAAAAGAGAGAATTCGATTTTGGCGAATTCAGATGGTGTTAAAGTCGGGCAGAGATGGCTTTTGACTTAAAACACGTATCTCCAATGGCCGAAAAACTTATCTGAACTCGAGTCACAAGCTACCGTTTTAAAATAGCTACAGCCAACTTCCTTCAAACTCTGAAATATTATTAGACCATTATTATTGTGAATAAACCCAGATTAATTGTTTATTCGTGTGTGGAATCGTTTTTATTTCCTTTTTCACCACACTAAAATCCACGGCTCTCTTATCGGCGATGTTCGCCGGTAACTGAGTACACAACGTCAGGTCCGGAGTATAAATTTAGACGATCAATTGATAATTCTGTCACTACCCCATATCAGCAACACTAAAACGGCTAAGAATTATCACCGGCAGTGGTCACTGGAAGGACGAAAATAGTGAGCTGCAAACCACCAGAGTCGGGTCGTTTTCAGGCTGCCGTAATTGGAGTGGAAGAACTCTGAGGTCGACGATCGTCTCAACCGACCGGCTGAAGGAGGTGACATTTGGTGGCCGTTGACCAAGGATTATCGAAATCAGGAAGAAGGTGTGTTAGCTAACCAGGCAGACGGATTCAAAACCAAACAAAAAAAAACAGGAGGTTTACTGTTTACAACAGGTGGGATTTCCCAACAAGCGAGTCAACAAAAGCAGCACAGAACCAACAACATCTCAGCGATCAGGTAGGAAACCACCTTATTTTCGTTTTTATCACTTTCTTTTGCTTGTCGGTATTCGTTTTTGGACTTCTTGTGGGCTTTTTCAAAGAGCGCTTATATTTTTTTTTGTTTTGTCTATTGTTATTTAATACGTAATCCGCTAGGACTACTACCATGACCAATGAAAACGGTAGATCTGTAGAGGAGTTAGGGCGTAGGATTAAAGAAGGGGGACGGCTAACCCCAAAACTTAACGTAACGGGATCCAGAGTCCCACTGTTCACAGGTTTGGCTGTGGAGTTGGGACCCTGGCTCAAAGCAATAGAGAAGAAAGGGCGCATCTATAACCTGTCGGATGCCGATATGATTTCACTAGCATACGACTATACCGAGGATGCTGCTTCAGAATGGATTGGAGAGTATTTGGATAAATACAAATCCCAAACCAACTGGAAGATGTTTGAAAATGACATCCAGCGGCACTTCGGCAGTCACTCGAGCCGAACGGAGGCAGCTCGAGCGCTGGTAGGTGTGAGGCAGAGGAGTGGCGAATCCATCGCTCACCTAGAGGGATGCATGAGCGTTCTCGCTAAGGTAGCTTACCCAGATCAAGATCGGAGAAATGATCCAGCTACCCAGGCCCAGCTGGCAGAGTTCTTCACGGACGCTTTGAGCAATTCCCTGTTGTGTGAGGACGTGGCAAGGGCACAGCCTAACACGTTGGAGGAGGCCTTTGCACAGGCTCGAAGAGCTGAAGCCCTTCTCCTGAGATTAGGAAAATTAGAGGAGAACCAGACAGCCTGGTTGAAGGTCTGCTACGGATGCGGTCGACGAGGACACATCCGAGCAAAGTGCCCTGAGCTTCACCAGAGTGGGGAAGAAGAAGCCTCGAATCCAGAACACTGGGACTTAAGGGGAGGGGGGAGACACATACCTCATCTCAACTTTAAGAGGGGTCTAGTGTGCTTTGTTTGCCAGAAAGAAGGGCACAGGGCACATGAATGTAGGAATAGGGATAGAAAGAATCCACCCGGACCCAAATTAAAACTCACGTCCCCTAAGAAGATTCCAACAAGGAAATCTTTAAACTAGTTAGGGTTGCCCCAATAGCGAAAGGGCGGGTGACCCCTAGGAGAGATAAGAATGTCCGGAAAAGCATAGACGGGGCTTTAAAATTAAAATGCTACAATTGCGGAAAAGAGGGGCACTATAGTTACTAGTGCAGAGACGGGGTGCACTGTTTCAACTGTGGCCGCCCGGGACATCCAAAGAGGGCCTGTATGCTGAGGCCTAAGTGTTTTAAGTGCGGCAGTGAAGAACACTTAATTCAAAGTTGCAAGGCGAAAGAGTTCGTACGGTGTGACGAGTGTAAGGAAAGAGGGCACACAGCAACTAGCTGTCCACTAAGGAAGAAGGAGACATGCCAGGGGTTTGGGAAGAGCGGGCATTTGTGGGACAGTTGTAGAAAGAGGAAAAGTAAGGTTAAGAATCCTTCGAATAAGGATAGAGATGGGATTAGGTTATGTCAAATATGGTCCGAAGACGACGAACTCACCTGCAACATTGAAATAGAGGGCAGAACGTTCAGAGCGTTGATAGACACTGGATCGGAAGTCTCAGTCATTAGTTCTTTAGAGTTGCAAAGACTAAGACTCCCCGCCGACCGATTTATGTCGACTAAAGTGAACGCGTTTCAGGCAGATGGGGGTAGATTTAGATTAGATTGGATGCTGGAAGTAAAGATAAAGGTGGGCGAGACTGAGACATCCCACACATTGTATGTAGCACCAAAAATGACCCACGACGTGATACTGGGAGGAGACTGGCTGAGAGAGAGGAAAGCTGTATTAAAATTCGACCCTCCAAAGTTAATCCTTGGGGAGGAAGAGATTATGTTAGGTAGCACGAGGCTCACTCAAGTGGATCTTGTGTCTCGTGAAGATTTAAAGATTCCACCTAGAACAGCGGTGATGAGCTGGGTTGAGATAGAAGGGGCTATAAAGGATAGCGAAGCCATTTATCAGGTTTTACCCCTTCCCTACATAGAAGACGAGGACGTGACCGTGTTACCAGCATTAGTGCAGGAAGGTCAGGCGAAGAATTTTCCGGTAGTGGTAGCCAATACGAGTCTGAAGACGGTTAACATTAAATCAGGAACTAAGTTGGGCAGAGCTTCAGTGTTAACATTAAAAACTAGAGTGAGGCGCGAAGAAATGCCTGCAGAGAGTGAGGCGGTTAGTGACAAGGTAAAATTAGACTGCCCTGACCAATACCGAGAGAGATTAGAAAGACTATTTAAAGCCAATAAGCGAGTGTTAGCTAATTCAGATAAGGAATTAGGTAAGACGCATACAGTAAAAATGTCGATTGACACAGGAGACCACCAACCAATAAAGATGAGGCCGTACAGAACGCCTATTTATAAGAGAGAGTTGGTTGAGAAAACAGTGAAGGAGATGGGAGAGGCTGGAATTATTGAGCCATCTCAATCACCTTGGGGTTTCCCAGTAGTAATAGTAGAGAAAAAGGACGGGGGAAATAGATTTTGCGTAGATTTTAGAGAACAATAAGATAACAAAATCTACTGCTTATCCTCTGCCCTTGATAGACGATATTTTAGCGATGCTAGGGAAGGCTACATGTTTTTCCTCCTTAGATTTAAGATCAGGTTACTGGCAAGTGGCAGTAAACGAGAAGGACAAACCTAAGACGGCTTTCTGTTGTCATATGGGGTTGTTCCAGTTCCGTGTTATGCCGTTTGGGCTAGCAGGAGCTCCTGGTGTTTTTCAGTCATTAATGGCAATAGTGTTGAGAGGATTTGAACATTTTGCCATGGCATATTTGGATGATATCTTAATATTTTCAAAAACCCCGGAAGAGCACTTTAAACATCTACAGGCTGTGTTAGATCGTCTAAAATATCATGGCTTGAAATTAAAGATGGAAAAGTGTCAATTTATGAGGAAAGAGACTAAATATTTAGGATTCATCATAGACCAATCTGAAGTAAGGCCAGATACTGATAAAGTAAAAATTATAAGGGCGATGCCAGAACCTCAAACAGTTAGACAAGTTAGAGCATTTATAGGAACTGTAGGTTATTACAGAAGGTTCATAGCAGGATTCTCTAGAATAGCTATACCACTAATTAATCTAACGAAGAAATATGCAAGGTTTGATTGGACCGAGGCGTGTCAGAAAGCATTCGATACGTTAAAGGCCGAACTGACATCCATCCCTTTATTGATTTATCCCGATCTGAACAAGCCTATGGTCTTATATACGGATGCTAGTGATACGTGTGTGGGAGCGTGCTTGACTCAGCCATGTGAAGAAGCAGAAGCTGTAATCCCGGGAATAAAGGACAAAATGCCTATCTACTTTCTCTCTCACAAATTGACAAAGACCCAACAGAAGTGGCCCGTGATTGAAAAAGAGGCCTATGCCATCGCGTACGCTTTGCAAAAGCTGCATTTCTATTTAGCGGGTGCGACGTTCGTAATAAAGACAGATCACCGTCCATTACAGTACTTGTTCGATGCTGAATGGAAGAATCGAAAGGTGCAACTGTGGGCTATGCAACTGAGTGGCTACGACTGTAAAATAGAGTACCTGTCCGGGAAAGAAAACATGTGTGTAGACTTATTATCTAGAATTCCCGAAGCAGTAGAGGAAGAAGCTGACGCTAGTGATCAGAATCTAGTCAGTGATAATAACTATAGAATTTGCGTACTTAACTCCCAGCAATTGCAGAATAAGCCTCCAGAGATAGAAGATGAAATAGAGTCGGAAGAAGATGACTCTGAAGAAAACGATTCCGATAAGTGGGAATCGATAGACCTGAAACTACTTAAGTTAGAAGCGAGAAAAGACGAAGAATATAGTATACTTAAGAAATCGCTCGTAGAAGGAAAATTACCGCCCTCAAAATCGAGGAAATACCTGTTAGAGGATGATCAGGTATATTATGTAAATGGGGAAGAGAAGAATCCAACGCTACGCTTGTGTGTCCAGATGGTCGTGTGAGGACTAGTTTAGTGCAGGTAGCGCATGACGGGTTAGGTCATGTAGGTATTGATAAAACTTACTCGATTTTAGCGAAGAAATATTATTGGCCTGGTATGTATAAACATATCCACTCCTATGTGACAGAGTGTGTTACTTGTCAGAAGCGGGCAGTAAAAGGAGCTAAGACACCCCTAATAGAGACTGATATTCCCTCATATCCATTTGAGAAGTGGAGTATGGATGTCTCAGGGCCATATAATATTAGCAATAAGGGAAATAAGTATATAGTCAGCATGGTCGATTGGTTAACGAGTTGGGTAGACGCATTCCCAGTGCAAAGGAAGGATGCACAGACCATGGCGGAGATACTAATGAATGAGATTTTCCCTAGGTATGGTGTCCCACGTGTGTTAGTGACAGACAACGGCGGAGAATTCGTAAATGCTGTTGTAAAAGAGGTGACGGGATATTTGGGAATAAAGCATGTTACCACCTCTCCATACCATCCACAGAGCAATGCAAAAGTAGAGAGATTCCATAGGTCTTTGGGAGATACGCTGTCAAAGCTATCAGAGGATGAAGTCGAGAATTGGGACTTGTTCTTGAATCAGGCCTTGGCAGCGGCCAGATTTTCACATAACGATACGACTAAATTCTCTCCATATTACCTGGTACACAGTAGAGATGCAGTGCTACCATTGGACAATCTCCTACTACCAAAAAAAAGGTATACTGGGGAAGAAAATCATAAAAAAATGATTGAGCAACATCATTCTCTGTTTAGTCAAGTGCGTCGAGGGATTAGGGCAGCACAGAAAAAACGTAACAAAATAGTCAATGATGGAAGGGTCAAGAAAACATATGACGTTGGCGACCCAGTATACTACAGAGCACAGGTTAGAAAAGGAAAATTAGATCCTAGATGGAAACCGTACTATAGGATAGTAAAACAAACGGGACCAGTGACATATAAAATATGGGATCAACTGACTAATAGAACGAAGAGGGTTCACGCGTCAGACATCTGTGAAGCCAATATTAGGGAGTGGAAAATGCCTAATATACAGACAGATAGACCTGTAAGGAAAGCCACCCTGATAGATCCGGAAGGAGATTGGGAAGATACGGATAGGTGGGCTGATGAGGTAGCAGATGAACAGGAGTTAGAGTTAGAATTTGAGGTAGAGAATACCGACTCGCTACCAGAGATAACAACTACGCCTCCAGATTCGGAAGGTTGGGAATCTGAAGATGATATTCCGCTATCGGTACTGAGAGATAGAGAGGCTGGTAATGAGAATAGGGCTGAAGAATCAGAGAGCAATGCGATTCTGTCGACACAGCCCCCAGAGGTAATAGGCGATGTTAGGGGACCTAGACTTTTGCGAAGCAGTGTAAGACGACCTATCAATGTTATCTCTAAAACGGGGAAAGTTACAAATAGCGATGAAGAGGATAAGGAAGACGAAGAGGATGAAACTGATTCTTTCGTTAAGTTATTTATGGAACTGGAATTGAGTGACTAAAAATAAAATGGAACAAATAGTAAAGGAACGTTACTATGTGTATTTGTAGGATGCGGCATCTAATAATGATGATGGCGGTGATGGTTGGATTGACAGTAGTGTTACGCCACACACACAGTACGGTATTTAAGAAGACCAGTGAGGTAACGATTACTCATTCTAAGTGGATCCTGACGTTCGTCATTGATCTGAGAGCGTATCGGAAGGTTCAAATGGAACTAGAAGACGAAGTTAACAGCAGCGCACTTAAAGCTGCAGATGCAAAAAAATCAATCAAAACTTGGGATAAATTCTAATACAGCGTTATTTGTATCACTAGGAGGACGGTTAGATAAGATGAAACAAAGACTCCGATACATTGGAGGATATTTTAGGGATATTGGATTGCTAGCAGCAGATGGGACCCAAAAACGAGTTAGAAAGAGATCTATACTTCCTTTCGTAGGTAAAGCACTACACGTATTATTCGGGACCGTATCGGAGAGTGACACAGAAGTATTAGAAAGGCATATAAGCAGTTTAGAGGAAAATCAACAGAAGATAAAGCACGTCATAGAGGAAAGCTTATCAATAGTGAACGTTACTAGATACGAACTGACAGAACATAGACAAAGAATAAACTGGCTATCCCATACAGTCGAAAGCCTAAACGAAAGTTTGACTTTTATGGCTAGAAGAATAAGTATGGTAGAGGCTGTAACTAAGCAAATACTGGAACTGATGACGATGACAAACCAACTCGACTCATCAATTCACTTATTGACAGTGGCAATGGAACATGTTAGGACACAATTAGATTTACTTTCATTAGCGCACATGTCACCGAGCATCATACCCCCCAAAGACTTAAAAACAATACTTGGGATGCTTCAGGCAGACTTGCCACATACTTTACGCTTACCAGTAGATCCAAAGAAGAGTCTATGGGAATATTATAAAACCCTGAGTTGTGCTACGATGTTACAAAATGATAAGATTTACGTAATGGTTGAGTTACCTTTATTGAATAGAAATAGCGACTTCGAAGTATTTAACGTAATTAATTTACCGATACCATTTCCTACTAATGTCACTGAGAGGAGAGCAGTAGCAAGGTACAAAGTTGAAACCGAAGGAATAGCTTTTAACCCAGCCCGAACCAAATTCATAGTGTTGTCACCTAGCGAACCACTAGCGTGTAGCATGAATGCACTAAGAGTTTGTGCAGTAGAAAGTCCCATCTATGCAACTAACGGACACACGTTATGCGTAGTTCAATTATTCCAAGGTAATGAGGAGGGGATCGATAAATATTGTGGAGCAGAGGTGTCGATTGATATACTAACCCCCCAAGCTATACATCTATCTGATGGTGTTTGGGCAGTTGCCTTAACTAGTGAACGGAAGTTGTCAAAAGTCTGTAAGGGATGGCAACAAGGGGAAATACTTATTCATCCACCTATGACCATTATAGATCTACCTATGAGTTGCGCAGCGTTTGGCCCAACTCTAGAGATCTTGCCGTCCTACAGATTTAAAGAGAAGTTTGAACTCAGAAATGATTTTCTGTCATTAACTAGAATACCGCGTGTAACACCTATCACTAAGGAATTTCCGAAGATAGAAGCTCGCGAAATTCCACCTCTTTTGAAACTGGACGGAAAGATCGATATGAGCGAGTTATTAGATGAGTTACGAGCAGTGAAGGATGGTAATGAACCAGAAAAATGGCGATGGGAAAAAGTAAGTAAATGGTTAAATCCTACAATAATCATCTTGGTCGTGATAATGATAATAGCTTTTCTAGTATATGGGAAAAGGAGAGTTAGCTACATTAATAGCCTCCTAAGGGCTGGAAAGGATGCTAATAAAATAGATAAGGACGAGAGTAACCCTCAATTAGAGCACTTAAAAGGAAAAGTCCATTCGTTGTTTGAAATGAATAGGGATGAGCATGAAGTGAGGGACACTACCGTGGTTTCTGATAAAAACACCAGACCTGATCAATCTGGTACAGAATCAAGACTACCAGTGAACCCCGCATCTAATACCCTACCAACGTTGGAGATACATATGTGAAGAAGCCAGATAACCAAGAAAGAGCCATGGAATGAAATCCGAGGAAAAATGGACTATTGACTAAATAGTTGCATGCATTGAAATGTGTATATGTATATATATATATATATATATATATATATATATATATATATATATAAAAAAATTAATGAGGTTTATGGACAATCGTATGAACTGAAAGCAGATTTGAAAAACGCTAAACTCTAAAAGAGAACTTTTTGCATGTGCATGAATGATACAGTTTTCTTTCTTTAAGAACGAATCCAATTGATGAACTATTATAAATTGTAAAACCACAAAGAGCCATGGTATTAAGGCCCAGAAAGAAGAAGTGGGTTAGCAAAAATATTGAGTCCAATATTGTTTCTTTTAAGTGGGGGAGGTATGTAACCAAGTTATGGGGTTGATATGCCGTTATAGAAAAAGAGCCAAAAGAACAAAAAAATAGGACGATCAAATGACTCTTTGGTTAGAACAGACAAAGGAAAAAGTATGTCAAGAGATACTTATTGTTGTAACGGTCAGAGTTTGGAGTGAGCTGGCTGTTTATTTTGAAACACAGAATTCGAGATGAAATGACAGGCGGTTGTTTATTTTAGAAAACAAGGTTTGAAAGCTGATGACAGGCAAGTTTTCTTGTTGTAAACAAATACCAACTCGTGATGTTTAAAGGGCATTGATGGATATGTATATATTCCTCGAACACAGAGAAAAGAACAGAAGGAGAAGAGAGGAGGGGAGAAGAGAGAAAAAGAGAGAATTCGATTTTGGCGAATTCAGATGGTGTTAAAGTCGGGCAGAGATGGCTTTTGACTTAAAACACGTATCTCCAATGGCCGAAAAACTTATCTGAACTTGAGTCACAAGCTACCGTTTTAAAATAGCTACAGCCAACTTCCTTCAAACTCTGAAATATTATTAGACCATTATTATTGTGAATAAACCCAGATTAATTGTTTATTCGTGTGTGGAATCGTTTTTATTTCCTTTTTCACCACACTAAAATCCACGGCTCTCTTATCGGCGATGTTCGCCGGTAACTGAGTACACAACGTCAGGTCCGGAGTATAAATTTAGACGATCAATTGATAATTCTGTCACTACCCCATATCAGCAACATTAAAATGGCTAAGAATTATCACCGGCAGTGGTCACTGGAAGGACGAAAATAGTGAGCTGCAAACCGCCAGAGTCGGGTCGTTTTCAGGCTGCCGTAATTGGAGTGGAAGAATTCTGAGGTCGACGATCGTCTCAACCGACCGGCTGAAGGGGGTGACACCTACACGTGGTAGCTTGTCTTATTATTTTCCATTTGACTACCGGCGAATGTCCGCTTTCTTTGAGTTCCCAGTATTTATTCGCTAGTGTTGTTTTTATACAGTGTTTTTTTATTGTTGAATGTACTTTTGTGGTCATAGTATTGGGTTTTGAAATCTAATCATGACTTCAAAACATAAAAGCAATAAACAACCACAGAATTCGCACATAAGCCTGACGAATCCTAGAGTGGATGAAACGCCGAATATTCAGTGTAGCTTAATCGCCATATATATTTTATAAATTACTATATATATATATATATAGACTAGCGAGGCTACCCGGCATTGCTCAGGACCGTATAAACAATGAGAAAATTGAATTTAATTTTGAATATATTTGTTATTTTTAGGAGAGAGGAATTTTTAATGTCTATGTATCATTTGCTATTTTGAGCAAAAGAATATTTTACCTACCTATGACGGGTATTAGACATATGAAATAATTGTATCTTACCTAGGGTAGGTAATTTACAGTATGTATATGAAATAATTTTACCTTTGCAAGGACGGGTAATATACAACACATACTTAAAATAATTTTACCTACACTAAGATGCGTAATTTAAACACATATATGAAACAATTTCACATACTTTTTTTTTTTTTTTTTTATCTCAAAACGGACATTATTCTCTCCAACCCAACCCCCAAAAAACGCTTAAAATTAGCATAATCATGCTCCTTTTTATCCACCACTACAACCATCACATCATTCCCAGATAACATAAAACATTAAAAAAAAAAAAAAAGAGAGATTAAACCCTGGCCTAGTAAAATTTCATAGAAAACCAACAATATATATATGTATTAATCTAATTTTGAGATCGTAAACTGTTTAAGCCATATCCAGAATCGACTTCACAAATGAAGTAATCTTCAGATAGAAAATTGTTTAAGCCATTTACGGTACAGACTTTATATTCTGCCACCCTCATTTAATCCAGAGCGACACTGATTATTCTGCTAGTATATATTTGCCCCTATCTCATTCAATTCCGAGCAACACCAGGAATTTTGCTAATATATATTTCCTTCAATTCCGGGTGATGCAGAGGATATTGCTAGTAAATTTTCTCACCTTTCTCATTCAATTTTGAGCAATGACGGGTATTCTGCTAGTGTATATGTGCACCTATCTAATACAATCCAGGGCAACGTCAAGTATTTGTCTATTCTGTATTTGTACCTATCTCATTCATCCCCAGGTGATGCCAGGAATTCTGTTAGTATTTATTTGCACCTGCATTATTGAATCCCGGGCGATGCCTGGTATTCTGCTTCTATATATTTCCACCTATATCATTCAATCCCAAGCAACGCTGGGAATTTTGCTAGTATATATTCTCACCTACTTCATTCAATCCCAGGAAACTCCGGGTATTTGGCTAGTATATATCTCAATCAATCTCATTACATCCTGGGCGATGCTAAGTATTCTGTTAGTACATATTTAAATCAATCTCATTCAATTGCAGGCAATTCCAGGTATTCTGCTAGTATATATTGCATCTATAACATTGGATCCCAGGCGCCCGTGTATTCTGCTTGCATACATTTGCATCTATCTCACTCAATCCCGAGTGACTCCGGGTAATCTTCTAGTATATATTTTGATATATCTCATTGAATCCCATATTTCTTTGATATATTACTAATTTCGAAAATCATTTTTCATAATTTAACCAACATTATCGCCCCACCCCCCGCTTACTAAAATAATAAGTTTGATACATTGTCTTGGCAGTTTATTTCATTACAAACAAACTAATCAAATAACTCACATTTAATAATTTTTCATAATTCTTGGATATGTTACTAATTTCAGCAATCATTTTAAATGATTTAACCCACATTATCGACCCACTCTTATTAAAATAATAACTGTGATACATTGTGCTAGTATATATTTCCAGCAACATTTTCAATACCGGGCGATGGCGGGTACAAAGCTAGTATATATTTCCAGCAAGGTTATTCAATCCGAGGCCATGCCACGTACTCTTCTATTATATATTTCCACCTATTTAATCCATTCAAGGGCGATTCTGGATATTCTGCTAGTATATATTAACACCGGATCATTCAATCCTGGGCGGCGCAAGGTATTCTGCTAGTATATAATTCCATCTATGCCTTTCAATCCCGGGTGATGTTGGGTATTCTGTTTGTATATATTTCCACCTATCTAATCCAAATGTATTCTGCTAGTCTATATTTCCACCTATCTCATCCAATCCCGGGTGACGTCGGGTATTCTGCTAGTACATACTTCCACCTATTTCATCCAATCCCGGGAAACTCCGGTTATTCTGTTAGTATATATATTCACCTATCTCATCCAATACTGGGCAATGCCGAGTATTCTGCTAGTATATATATCAACCTGCCTCATCAAATCCCGGGCAACGCCAGATATTCTGCTAATACATGTATACACCTATCTCATCCAATCCAGGTATGCCAGGTATTCTGCTAGTACATATTTCCACCTATCTCATCCAATCCAGTGAATGCCAGGTATTCTGCTAGTACATATATATCTACCTATCTCATTCAATCGCAGGCAACACCACGTATTCAATTAGTACATATATCCACCTATCTCATACAATCCAGGGCGATGCCGGGTATTTTGCTAGTACATATTTCCACTTATCTTATACAGTCACAGGCGATGCTGGGTATTCTGCTAGTACAAATATTTACCTATATTATCCAATCACAAACAACGCAGGGTATTCTGCTAGAAAATATTTCACCTATTTCATCCGATCCTAGGCAACCGCGGGTATTCTGTTAGTACATATATCCACAGATGTGATGCAATCCCGGGTGATGCTGGATTATCTGCTAATACATATATCCACCTATCTCATACAATCCTGGATAATGCCGGGTCTTCTGCTATGAAACATTCCACCTATTTCATTCATCCATCCACCCCGGGCAATGCCTGGTATTTGCTAGTACATATTTCCACCTGTCTCATCCAATCCCAGGAGACGCCAAGTATTGCGCTAGTACATATATCCACCTATGTCATCAAATCCTGGGCGACACCAGGTATTCTGCTAGTATATACATCCATCTATGTCATCCAATCCCTGGCAACGCCGGGTATTTTGCTAGTATATCTATACACGCATTTCATACGATCCTGGGCGATGCCAGGTAATTTGCTAGTACATATATCCACCTGTTTCATTCAATCCGGGGCAACACTGGGTATTCTGCTAGTACATATATACACCTATCTCATACAATCCCGGACAGTGCCGGGTATTCTGCTATGAAACATTCCACCTATCAATCCAATCCCAGGCAACACCTGGTATTCTGCTAGTACATATATCAACCTATCTCAGTTCCGGGAAACGCTGGGTATTTTGCTAGTACATATATTCACCCATCTTACACATTCTAGGCGACTCCGAGCATTCTGCTAGTACAATCATCCACCTATCTTATCCGATCCCAGGAAACGCCAGGTATTCTGCTAGTATATATATCCCCCTGTCTCATCCAATCCCGGGTGACGCCAGGTATTCTGCTAATACATATATCTAGTTATGTCATTCAATTCCGGGCGACACCAGGTATTCTGCTAGTACATATATTAACCCATCTTATACAATCCTGGGTGACGCCGGGCATTCTGCTAATACAAATATCCACCTACCTCATCTGATCCCAGGTATTCTGCTACGAAATATTCGCATCCTATCCCGGGCAACATCGGGTATTTTGCTAGTACATATATCCACACATCTCATACAATCCCGGGGCGACGTCGCATATTCTGCTAGTATATAAATCCACCTGTCTCATCCATTCCCGGGCGACGCTGGGTATTCTGCTAGTACATATATCCACCTCTCTCAACCAAGCCCGGGCAACATATTACTTCAACATGAATTCTTTTGTGTAGTATCAGTCTCAGCATTCGACTGACTTTAATCCCCCTCTTCCCTAACTCAGGATTACTTGATATATTTACGTGATTTCTGAAATGTTACAAATAAGCTTCCAGCGTGCACGGATTCATTACCTGCTTTTTGGAATCAACAGTTCAGCGATGTGATTTTTGGAATATAACATCATGTCTCAACACGATAAATATGCACCTTTTTTTAATAGAAGATAATGTTGTTACTTGGTTTTTTGGCCTGGTGCCCGCGTTGTGACGAACACAAGCTTGAATCGGTCAGACATGCGTTTTTTCATTGCAGCTGAATCCAGACCCGATTGGAGTACGTTGGAGAGGTAACAGCTCGCATAGATGCAGAGTGCCCGCGCTTGATCTCGCCGAAGGTTATTTTGTTTACAACATGGACCTGCCGTTCCCCAGGGAGTAAAGAATGGTTTTCCTGGCGATCCTAGTAGTAGCGCGTATGGTCATTTGAATCACATGCCTCAAGTTGGTCTGCGAAGGGACATCTGTTCCAGATCGGGATCTGATCATTTACATTAAACATCTGCTTAAAGTAAAGATCAGATGTGATTGGAGAAGGTTGCCTCGAGTGGAGTTTAACAAGAGGTAGGTGCACAACACTAGTTTGTGCATCCGTCGAGGAGCCAAGTTCGAATACGTGTTTCCTCCTTAAGCATGGCACGGGTGGTGCTGGGTACTTTGGAACCCATCCCGCTTAGTTTAATTAAGAAAAGGTAAAGTGACTCTTGACTGGTGGTATAATTGAGATCCTGTTCTCAATTTTTTGTTTTTTTCTGGTATTAGAGAATCTCCGAGTCTGCCCACCCCACTTTTTCACTACACTGTTTTCTACCCTTGGTCATCCCTCACTTGGAGGTCACCCCCCCCCACTCCCTCGTTTCTTTGTTTTTTATCCCACCCCAAGCCTTGTTAAGTGCACCCCACTCCCCTATTAGAGATTTTCCTGCTTGTTTTCGGTTCCCCAGAAAACAGTGGGTAATCTATTACATAAATCGAAGAAAAGGGTGTCCCTACTAACATACCCCACTAGGCTGTTATATTTTCATTTTTGTACATAGCCATCTCAAATGTAAGACTTTTCAATGAGATTGAACTTTTTACCTTTACACACACACACACAGTTTTATATATATATATATATATATATATATATATATATATATATATATATATATATAAATGCATGCACAACACAAAAACAAATTTCTTTTACAATCTTTTTACAAATGTATATAGTTTTACAAAAACGCTAGGGAATCAAATAGGGTTTTTCCACAGAGTGAATGAGGTATTGTGGTAAATGTTGCCAGTCAAGAGTAAGACTTCAAAGCCATCATTTTTTTTTTATTTGTTAGATAGTCACAAAGACCCTGTACCCTCCCCCTTCCCCCCTTCTTAGAGGGCCTTGTGCCTAATTTTGTTGTTAGTGATTTTTTTGTTTTTTTCAATTTTATTATTGTTAAAATATTAATTTTACCTGCAATAAAATATATATCTAAGATCAAAATGTAGTATGTGTTCTTAGACTAACGGAGGTACCATCTATTCCACGGACCTGTAAACTGAGCACCCGTGCGCCATCCTGTAGTCTCTCCGGCTCCTTACTGAAAAGTCCAAAGTTGCGGAGATGATCCTCTACATGTGTCGTGGATACAACCCCTTCATTCACGTAAACGTCATCAATATATGCATATGTTGTCTGATAAGGCCATAGTGACTGGTGTACATGCACTTGAAGGTACGCCTTCTAAAGATCAAGCACGCACTCATTAGACCCTGCTTGCCGCCATTCCCGTAATTTATCAGTGCACACGTCTACGCGGGCTGTAAAGGGGTCCATGTGTTTAACTCCCTACAATCGAGCACCGGCCTCACTTTTTGTTTGTTTGGCTGGACGAGCGCCATTAGTGGGATTAAACACTTTGGAGGCCCCAATTCCTTTTCTAGGATAAGGAACCAGCCATCCATTGTCGATCCAGGTCTGTAGTTTCCTATCATACTCTACGCGAGCTCCGGGGGAAATCTTGTACTCTGGCACTCTATTGAACAAATTCTCTGGCGGTTGCTCGTCCCACCACTTCAAAGCCGCAGTCCAGGACTTCGTGCACTGGTCGAACTCAGCACGAAAATCAGACTTATCTAGGATGAGTGCCGCACAAATGCACTCTTCGCGTTGGGAGAACATCACATTCCTGGTTCCATCTACTATGACTCCACCCAACTGCACAATTGCGTCCATTCCTTAGAGTAAATCGTACCCAAGCAGCTCTCTGTCCATAATCAAAGCTTGATTGGTTATTTCAGGCCCGCTACCGATGCTTATGTGGATGACAAGAGGACAACTAGCTCCCGTCTACAGTTAGCACCGGAGTTCTTGTTGTTTTCCAAGTGTCGCAACGTTCTTTGAGCACAAGTGTCTGGCCGCAACCCGTGTCCAATAGCGCGTGGCACTCACGCCTATTAACGTGTATGCTCACCGCAGGTAGTGCCTTGTTTAATGACGATCTGGGAAGAAGACTGGCACTGTAACTTCCTCCCCTAGCCTGTTTCCTGTACAGGCACGCGCCAGGTGTCCCCAGTTTTTGCATTTGTGACACCGCAGTCCGCTAGGCTTCTTGGTCGTTGACCATGACAAAAGGCAATCACGGGCCCATCATCTGAAGCAGTTAACACTTCTGGTGTTCTCGCTAGCTGTAGGCAGGTGCACATGCGGCCTCTCGAGGTTGCACCGTGGTGACGACCTCCTCATCTCTGGTATCCATCAGCACGGCATGAGCCCTCTCAAGCAGCTCTTTCAATGACAGCTTGTCCATTCGGGTTGAGGCTCGCAAAAGCCCCTTTGTATGGCATGGCAATCCACTCACGAAGGCTCCCTTTATTCAACACTTTGGTGGCATTTCACCTACCAGGCATGCTAGCCGCTGCAAATCTGTTAAAAACTCATCCATGGTCTCCCCTGGCCGAAGGCGGCAGGCGGTGAACTGTTCCAATGCTGTAAACGAATCCGTCCCGTAAGCCTTTACAAAAACATGCTTGATTTCCTTGAGGTCACTCCGTTGGTCTTCCGAGAGTTGCCGATACGTCTCATGAGCCGTACCCTTCAGCCGCAGCGACAGTACTCGCTCCACCTTGGTTACCTCGCACAGCTCACACGTTAACTCTACATCCTCTAGCCATTCTACTATTAGAACGTTCGTTGCTGCGCCACTGAACTCGGGGATGAGTCGGAGGTCAAACTGTCTTAGAGCTGAAATAGCTTGTATCAGAAGTCTTTGTCTAACGCAAAGCAACAAAACTTTTTTCAAACAGAGGTTCGCTAGTATCAAGTTGAGTCGAGTAGAGTTTGTTGTTCACAACATGAGATACACGTCAACATTCTCTATTCGCAGGTCTTAAACGCTTCTCCTACTCCTCTCAGCGACTCGCCTTTTATGTTTCAGGCACACCCAATTTGCATATACCACACGAGACTGCTCGAGATCTACGCGTGACTGGAAGCTTTAAAAGACAACAGCCGCCATCTTGGCCTCTTTTTTTCTTTTTCTGTCTTTCAGCCTGCTGCCGAGACAGATTCTCACCCGTTTCTGAGGTCCTCTCAATGTCTATCACACATACCAAGAGAATGGTGATTTGTAAACAACTCCCTTGTGTCAATTTCTTTCAGTGTTTTCTGCTGTTTAGGTCTATTCTCATTCCAACCCTATGCATGACAAAATACAGGGATTAAAGAATTTGAACAAAGATTTATTTTTCAGAATATCTGTCATCATGGTCACTTCTTTAAGATGTTACCTTAGACCTCTTCAAAATTGACCTTTTTTTTCAAACATATGGAAACTGCTATTATTCCCATTCTCCAAGGTCTAAATTAGCTAAATATACCAGTTATTGTGATCTTGGTCCTTGGCTATGCCTGCCTCAAGAGCCATGTAATTTTATTGTTGACGTTTTTCAAAAACGCTGCAAAATTTGGGATATTATGTCCTTATTTTCATTGTAGGTTTCCAGAGGTTGATGCTATAGCATTGAAAGTAGTACCAAATGAAAGCTAATAAAATTTTCTTGCATATGGTAGTAAACACATGAACACCTGTGTTAATTTTAATTAATTTTAATGCACAAACATATATATTTTTTATGCTTGGAAAGGATGCCATCATATAATACATAACTTTATCTCAAAAATGTTACTCTTAATGCATGTATATAATTTATTATCACTAAGTATGTTTTATCTCTTCATTTCAGATTGTAAGTTAAAGCTGATTTGTTAAGATTTGTGAACTGCTGACAACATGACATCTGGAAGACAACTACGCTGTGGGAAAGTGGTCAGCGATACAAGTGAACGGGATGAACCAACTGAAAAGAGAAGAAAGGTGGCAACTCCTGCCACAAGGTCATTCAGTGATGTGTATCTCATTGGGCAACCCAGCTCCAGCATCAGGGGCTCTCAACTTCCTACTAGTCGCCAGGTGTTCCAGTATTTCCTGCATTTGAGGAATGATAATCCCAACAGTGACAATAGGTCTTTAGCCCATGATACAGTGGATGTCGTTTTGCCATTCTGGAATATGGCAAGGATTAAAACACTAACTAGACCAAATGCAGTCAACCGTTTCATGATCCTCCATGAAATGTACAGGAAAATTGTTAAAAACAAGGGAAGAAATAACGAACCAGTGGAAGAGAAACGAGCTAACTTTCTGAAGGACTTAGACAAGTTATTTGATATTGGAGCAAAGGATGTTGTGGAGGAGATAAGCAACAGGCTGCTCACAAAGGAGACCAAGGAAGAGGACGTCAATTTCTACTTGGACCAACAGACCACTCGCCTGGCACACATGTCAGGTCATGATAAGGTGTTTGAGAAGAAGTCTAGAGAGAAAAGCTTCCGAGAAGAAAGAGAAGAGAGAATGTTATCATCAGTGACTGCTGCAGCAGCAGAAGTTGAGAAAATTTCAAGTGATGAAGACCCAGAGAACAGTCAAGGCTCTGGTACTAGTGAGGGTTCAGAATACACTGAGACAACACCAAGCTGTTCATCAAACCAAGTACGATAACCTTACACTTTCCACACTCAGTTATGACCAGTGAAGAGATTTGTAGCACTGCAGATCGGTTGTCACTCTCTGACAACCAGACTACAGCCATGGTGTCTGCAGTGTTGAAGGCAGGATGCGCAGATCTTGATGACTTTGTTATATCAGCCTCTACTACAAGACGAAATAGGATAAACACTCGTCATAACTTGTGCCAAAGTTACATGAATAACTTCAAGGAAAGTCCGCCAGATTACTGCACACTACACTGGGATGGAAAACTTTTACGGGATGTTCTTGGTGAAAGATACCCAGTGGAAAGTCTTGCAGTGCTCGTCTCTGGTACTCCACAGTATGAAGAAGGGAAGCTGCTTGGTGTGCCCTTCATAGAAAGTTCCACAGGAATCCAACAGTGTAATGCTACATTGGAACTGATAGAAGCATGGGGTCTCACAGACAACATTGTAGGCTTGGTATTTGATACCACAGCAAGCAACAGTGGCATCAACAAGGGTGCAGTGAAGCTTATTGAAGAAAAACTAGGCAAAAAGGTATCCTACTTCGCTTGTCACCATCACATATCAGAGGTAATAATTGGAAGTGTATGGGAGGCTGTGTTCAGCAAGGTCAAGAGTCCTGACAACCCAATGTTCAGCAATGTGAAAGAGAAGTGGGACAAGTTGATTAAGGACTGGCCAAGAGTTCTGGGCCTAGTTGAACAAGACTTGAAACAGAAGAAGACAAGCACAATTGCAGTCTTAAGCAATTTCCTTGAGGAAGCAAGTCCGAGGGCAGATTACAGAGAGGTGGCAGAGCTGTGCCTGATCCTGCTTGGTGAGGAACCTCCTCGAGGTATCCACTGGGCCAAGCCAGGTGCCATTCACCAAGCCCGCTGGATGGCCAGGAACATTTACTGTATGAAGATGCTCATGTTTTCCAAGGAACTAAAATACAACACGGACACTATCTTCAAGCTGGAGAGGATGAACAAGTTCCTGGCCTTATTCCACACCAGCCACTGGGCGACCACCACATCTGCAGCTGATGCACCTATCCATGACCTCCAACTTATGAAGAACATGCTGCAATACAAGCAGTATGACTATGAACTGGCAACCTCTGTTCTCAAGAAAATGAACAACCACCGCTGGTATCTGACCCAGGAACTAGTGCCATTCACCTTGTTCAGTTCACATGCCAGCATGACCAAGTCTGCAAAAGAGAAGCTCGCAGTCAAGCTGTCAGAAACAGAGAAACCTGAGAGTTACAGGAAAGGCAAGCCAGTGTTTCCTGTCATCAATGTAGCTACAGTTCTCACAGACCTGGTAGGGCCAGAGTCTCACTTTCTGTTTGATGCTCTTCGAGTGAAATGTAACTGGCTCACTACTCCTGCTGACACCTGGGAAGACAATGACAGCTACAGAAATGCACAGAAGTTTGTGAGGTCAGTGAAAGTGACCAATGATGTGGCTGAGAGAGGTGTGAAACTAATGAGTGACTTTGCAACTCATATCACAAGTGACCCAGAGCAAAGAAGCTGCTTACTACAAGTTGTGGAGTACCACAGGAAAAAATTTGACAGTTTCAAAAAAGCCACATTGAACAAGTGATAATACATGTATTAGTAACATCCTATCCGACAGTTTCTTATGCAATATATGTGTCAGTGCAGTGCTATCATACTACCAAACTGATTTTTTGTAGTGTCCCAGCTGTTTGTGCATTAAAATTAGTTAACATTTACACAGGTGTTCATGTGTTTTATTGTGCTTACTACCATATGCAAGAAAATTTTATTAGCTTTCATTTGGTTGATTGATTGATTGATTGGTTTTACGGCATATCAACCTATGTGGTCATTTAATGCCGGAGTCCTTTTTTTTTTTTTTTTAACTTTTTTTTTATTGGGGGGTGGGGTGGGAAATGACTTTTTCAGCCTTTCCTCCCTTTTTTTATAAAATTGAACTAAGAAATTAAATGTTGTATTTATACATGGATGTGTATATTTGGGTGACTTTAAATTTCCTTAAATTTTCTTATATAAATTTACTTTCCTTAGGTATGCTAGAATATTTGCTGAGTTGACCTTTTCAAAAAGGTCTTCCATATTGCTTTCTGTATAATATAATTTTCTAGTTGGGGCAAGGTCATCACACCCAACTAGGATATGTTTTACTGTGAGTGTCTCCTGGCATGGGATGCACTCTGGCGCCGATTCTCCATTTAGTATATAAGAATGAGTAAAGTTGGTGTGTCCTATGCGCAGCCGAGTCAGTATCACATCTTCTCGGCGTGATCTCTTGATGTCCGGACATCGTTCCTTAAGTTCAGGTTTGATTGAGTATAATTTGTTGCCCTTTTGCTGACTCCACCGCAGTTGCCATTTTTCCTGTATGTATGCTTTTATCTGGGGTCTAAGATCAGTATGTGGAATCTAAAAATTGTCAGTTGGAAGGTGAGAAGATCTTTTTGCAGCTGTATCTGCCCTGTCATTGCCTTTGATCCCCACATGGCTGGGGATCCAGACAAGAATAATGTTTTTAGTAGTTGAAAAGATATTGATTTTTTCTATTAATTTTGTTGTTAGTGGATTTTCTTGTTTTTGATTTTGTATAGATAATAGGACTGATAGAGAATCTGTGAGAATGATGAAGTTTTTGGTGGTTTCCTCTGAAATTATGTTGAGTGCTAGATCGATAGCTATAGTCTCTGCAGTGAATATAAATGCTTCATTTTGAAAATTTCTCTTCATTGTGGTTTTATGGTACGTTGCTGCACATCCAGTGTGATTGTTGCTTTTAGACCCGTCTGTGTAGATAAAGGTGTAGTCTGAATATTGTAATTTTAAATGTTGAAGTTCGTCGTGGTATTCAATAGGGTTTGTGGTAGATTTGGACTTTTTGTTTAGGTTGAGTTTTATTTCTACTTGTTTCATGGTCCATGGGGGTGTTTTAGGCAGTATGAAGTTGTGAATGCTGGAGATTGGAATTTTCGATTCTTCAATGCTTTCCTTCATTCGGAGCCCGAACGTTTTGATAGTTTTTCTTCTCATGTTAAAGAGTTCTTCATATTTAGGATAGAAGGTACATTGGTATGCAGAGTTGTTTGGGCAAGACTTCAGTTTCAGTAAATATTGAAGGGCTAACTTTTCTCGCCTTAGATCTAGTGGGGGTTCGTGTGCTTCCATGTATAGACTGTTCACGGGGGAAGTTCTGTATGCTCCTAGGGACAATCTTAGGCCAGTATGGTGAATAGGGTCTAGGCTTTTTATATATGATGTTCGGGTTGATCCATATATGAAACAACCGTAGTCTAGCTTTGAGCGGACTAGTGCTCTGTAGTGTTTCCCTGTCTGCACCCCAATCGGTATGTGCTACCACTCTCAAAAGATTTACAGCTTTGTTACATTTTTTTTTCAGATAGTTTATGTGTGGGATGAATGTTAACTTTTTGTCAAATAAAATCCCTAAGAATTTGTACTGGTCAGTAACGGGTATGGGCATTCCTTCCATGGTTAGGACAGGATCATTATGCATGTTCTTTAGTTTGCAGAAATGCATGCATTTCGTTTTTCTTTTGGAGAATCTAAATCCATTCTCTTCCGTCCATCTCATCTTTGTTTAAGCACAATTGAAGCTTCCTTTCTATTATAGATATATATCTAGATCTACAACATATTAGGAAGTCATCCACATATAGGGAGCAATCTACCCCAGAGTTAAGGTTTTTTACAATGTTGTTAATTCGGATACTGAACAGGGTCACTGACAGTATACTCCCTTGAGGTACTCCATTCTCTTGTTCTTTCAAGTCCGAGAGAGCTGTGCCAACCTTTATTCTGAACCGTCTATTTTTTAAAAAATTTTCAATAAAAATTGGCATTCTGCCTTTTAGTCCAAGCGCCTTCAGATCCCTTGTAACACCGTACTTCCACACAGTATCGTAGGCTTTTTCCATGTCAAAAAACACTGCTGTTAAATGTTCCTTCCTTACAAAGGCTTCTCTGATGAAGGTTTCAAGTCTAACTATGTGGTCTATTGAACTTCGGTTTTTCCTGAATCCTGTTTGAAATTCTGTAATAAGATTCTCTGTTTCCAGGAACCAGATTAGTCTTTTGTTTATAATCCTTTCCATGGTCTTACAAATGCAGCTTGTTAGAGCT
Organism: Euprymna scolopes; assembly: GCF_053919585.1. Taxonomy (NCBI): domain Eukaryota; kingdom Metazoa; phylum Mollusca; class Cephalopoda; order Sepiida; family Sepiolidae; genus Euprymna; species Euprymna scolopes. The sequence continues at coordinate 81,230,755 of NC_136490.1, forward strand.
ATTGGCCTGAAATTCAATGGATGAGACGTTACTTGATTGGGATTGGATGTTTGAGTTTTCAGATTTGGGGATTGGTATTATTGTGGCCTCTTTCCAGGTCTCGAGTACGTTTCCACTGGACCATATAATATTGAAAATTTCAAGTAGGTATTTCATTGAGGTTTCTGGAAGTTTTTTGAGGATTTCATATGGAATTTCATCGGGCCCTGTAGCTGTGTCATGGGATTTGGTTAGAGATTCTTTTAATTCAGGCAAGGTAAGAGGTTGGTTGTATTTTTCAGTATTTTGTGATTTAAATAGAATTTTCTTTTTCTCTTCCTTTTCTCTAATCTTTTTGAATTTCTCTGTTTGTCTGTCACATGATGAAATTTTTGATAAATTATCTGCCAGGTTATTGGAAATGTCTTTGATTGGTGTATATTTTGTTGCCTTTAGAGATGTGGGATATTGGTGTACTACTACACTTTCCTTCTATTTTCCTCATCATGTTCCAAACTGGTTTCGCCTTGGTATTCACATTAATTTTGGATATATAATTTCTCCAAGTTGTTCTTTTGGATTCCTTTATGATCGTCTGGCTTTTGCTCTGTTGTTTTTGAAGAAATCCAGATTTTCGCTTGTTGGATACTTCTCGAATTTTCTCAAGGCAGCTCGTCGAGCTCTGATGGCTTTTCTGCATTCTTTTGTGAACCAAGGTTTGTTGTGATTGTTGGTTTTGGTTGTTTTCGGTATGGTATTATTTGCTATGTTTGTGAGTGTTTTAATGAAGTAGTTCAAATGGTCATCTTCATCATTCTTTTCGATAATTAACTGTTCCTGGAAGTCTTCCCAATCCGCTTTATGTAGGTTCCATTTGGGTGTTTTTTGTTCAGTACTAGTACTTAGACTTTCCAGGATGATTGGAAAATGATCACTCCCACAGGTGTCATTGTGTACTTTCCAGTCATAGTCCATATATATGGAAGGATCACATAAGGTAAGGTTAATGGCGGTGAAAGTACCTGTTGCTGGGTACATATAGGTGTAGTTTTGATTATTAAGGAGGCATAGATTATTTTTATTTATTATGTTTTCTATTTCTTTTCCTTTTTTATTTGTTTCTTTACTTCCCCATATTACATTGTGACTGTTGAGATCTCCTAGTAGAAAAAAGGGTTTAGGGAGTTGTTTTATTAATTGAGTTATCTCAGTTTCGTTGATTGTATCTTTTGGAGGGATGTATATTGAGCAAAGTGTTATAGTTCTATGCAGAGTCACTGAAACTGCAGTTGCTTGCAAGTTTGTGTTTATATTTATTTGTCTTTGAGGGACTTCATTCTTCACGAGTATTGATGTGCCTCCAGAAGCTCTGTCCGTATCTTTATTTATGTAGTTGTAAGATGTGTAGTGTTTTATGTTGATGGTATTATTTTCTTTCAGAAAGGTCTCCTGTAGACAGACAAGTGCTGGGCTCATATTTGTTATTAATAATGTGAGTTCATTTTGGTTTGCTTTTATCCCTCTGATATTCCATTGTAATATTTTGTTCATCATTTGGAATTGTGTTCAACTTCCATCGTCTCCAATCCCTCAAATCTATTTTCTGTCGGAGTCCCTGTTCGAGATATAGATCGGGATCTTTCTTTTCCTGTTTTTGTTTGTTTTTTGCTTTTGTCTGGGGGGATTTTTGATTCTTTTCTGGCTTGTGATGTGTTTGATGGTTGTTCGGTTGTTTTTGTAGAAATGGTTTGTGGTTTTGTTTCTTTTTGTGGTTCAGTAGTGTCTTTACTTAATATTATCCTTGGATTGGTTGCAGACATTGCACTATTCATTTTCCTCATTTCTTCTAATAGTTCTTTCATTTCCTTTATTAGTTTGCTTAGGACATCAATTTTCTTGTCAGTTGTATCCGTTACAGACCATTTTGATTGTTGATTGGAGTAGTTTTTTTAGTTGCATCTGCATATGTTTTAGTTTCGATGATTTTCCTGGCCTCTGGGTAGGATATATTCTTTATATGTTTTAGTTTGGTCACTTCTTTTCCTCTTTTCCATATTTCACAATATCTAGAGCCAGCGCCATGGTTTCCCAGGCAGTTGGCACACTTGAAATCTTTTCTGCAGTCAATGTGTGGGCCGCTTTCTCCACATCTTCCACACACTGGTAATCGTGTGCACCGATCTTGATGGTGTCCAAACTTCTGGCACTTGAAGCATTGGAGGGGGTTTGGAATATAAATTTCTACATTTATTTTCATATATCCGACTTTCACTTCTTTGGGTATGGTGAGGGAATCAAAAGTTAGTATATATGTATTGGTATCGATTTTCTGTTTTTTTTTTTTATTTGAACTCTGCGAACATCTAACACATTCTGTTTCTGCAAGTTTGTCTTGATTTCCTCCAAGGGACAAAGTGCAAGTTCGTGGCTTTTCACTACTCCTTTGCAGGTATTTAGGGTTGGATGTCTGTAGCATTTGACTTTGATGTTTTCAAATAATTTTAGTTTCAATATTTCTTTAGTTTGTTCTTCGTTATGGGTTTCTATTAGTAGGCTGCCGTTAAATTGTTTTTTAATAGACTTTGGTTTTAGAGTTTTAAGATTTTTTTCAATTTTAAAAAGTGATAGTTTGCTCAAAGGAGTTTCCTCCATTGATTCTATTACTACGAATGTTGAGTTCCTTGGTTTTATTGTCTCTTCGTCAGAGCTACTGATGTCAGAGACATCAGAGTGGGTTCTCTTTGGGTGGTTGGGTGGTTTTTGGGAGGAATAAGCCATATATTTTGTTTTCTTTTTTCGTCATCTTTGTTCCCCACCCACCTCGGAGTCCTATTTGGGAAGAGCCTGGGGGGAAACCCATTCGCCCAGCCTCTACAGGGATACAATGATGATATAACCGACTTTGGTGGTATCATAATGATTATCTGTTCTCTCGATATTGCTATGGGATCTGTAGCAATCCTGAGGGGTTTATAGCCTCGTCATCGATATTCACACCTAATCGATTGACCCTCAGCCACCGCTTTCCATCATATATTAGGGAGTAGGGTTATTTGTGGGAGAGGGGGGAATGTGCTGTATTAGTAGTGAGTTTTTGGAATGGGCTTGGCGTGACTGGCCGATTGGTTGGATCGGGCCTCTCCGACCGCCCGTCTAATCGAAGTAAGGGCCAAAGTAATGTGTTGCGGTGCCTAAACTTCTATGTATCCTGGTTTAGGTTCGCTCAATCACCAGGATCACGTCCTAAGACTTTACGGGTAGCAACCCACGGCTAACTGGTTGCCCCATTGAGGGATTTTTACCTTCTGCAGGGGGGCAGTCGGTTTCTTCTCATGCCCTACCGACAGGGCAAAAAAATAAATAAATAAATAGATAATTTAATAGAATATATTTGTTTTCTTTTTCTTTCTTTTTTTGTTGTTTCTTTTCCTTTTTAAAATCTGTCTCTATTTAACCCATAGTTGGGACCCTAACAGGTACTACCACTCTGGGTCAGGGTGGACCTGGGAGCAATGGCAATTAAGAGGTGGCTCCACACTCCCCAAGCCCGTAAGCCGGACCTCACCATCGGATGTAGTTTAAGGTCATATCCAGGACCAGGAGTAAGGTAGGAAAAAATAAAATAAAAAGGGGAGGGAGATGGGCTGTTGTTTTTGTTTTTGGTTTTGCAGAACATAATTAAGTTTTACAAAAAAGATCAGAAAACAAAAAAACGTCAATGTAGGTGCATTTCGTCTCACGAAGCCACAGGGCAGCCTGATCTGGTAGCACCAGCTTTCATTTGGTACCACTTTCAATGCTATAGCATACACCTCTGGAAAGCTACAATGAAAATAAGGACATAATATCCCATATTTTGCAGCGTTTTTGAAAAACGTCAACAATAAAATTACATGGCTCTTGAGACAGGTATAGCCAAGGTCCAAGATCACAATAACTGGTATATTTAGCTAATTTAGACCTTGGAGAATGGGAATAATAGCAGTTTCCATATGTTTGAAGAAAAAGGTCAATTTTGAAGAGGTCTAATGTTACCTGTTGAAAGTGAAATACAAGGTACAATTTTATTCTTGAATTGATAGATTTAATGTAGCATAATTCAAGAATACATGGAATAATTTCCCACTAGAGAATGAATAGTTCCCTTAGGAAAAAAAAAAAAAAATGAAATGGATACTAAAACTAAAATCATCATACCACTCCACTTTTACTATTTAGGTATAAATTCAATGAAAGATTATTAGTCCTTGCGTGAAAGAGCAGGACACAAAATGTTTTAAATAACAATAATAATAGAATAACAACACCAAAGACTTTCGCTGGCGAGGACTACTATTGACCATAACAAGTTATACAGTCCTTTTGAAATTTTCATCCCTATTTTTCTCGTTATGTACAGAATATTTGTTAATGAAACCTATATGAAATATGTTCCTTATTAAATTTGAAAGATTTTCTATTCTGAAAGAAGTTTAAAAAAATTTAATCTAAAAAAGTTATTTTTAAGTTTTTGTTAAAAAAAATTCAGATTTTCTCATTATTCAGACCTGTATTAAAAAGAGGGAGTTACAAAAAACGAGTTGTGGTGTGAGGAGAAATACAAACTGAAACAGAGAGAATATTCAGACATGTAATAATACAAAGAGGGGGGTTGCAAAAATGAGTTGTGGTGTGAGGAGAAATACAAACTGAAACAAAATATTCAGACCTGTAATGATACAAAGAGGGGGTTGCAAAAATGAGTTGTGGTGTGAGGAAAAATACAAACTGAAATAGGGAGAAGGAGAGTTTTAAAATATAATCTTAAAAAGATAAGATACAAGTTAGAAAAGCATTTCATCCAAGGCATGAAAATTGTTAAACAAAATGTTTTTACTATAGGCTTTAAAAATAAAGGTACAAGCTTCAATTTTAAATTTATTTATCTTCAAAGTGCACTTTTATAAATTTTACAAAGTAAGGTACAAAAATTTAATTTAAATTGAATCAAAAAATTACCTTGGATCTATTTTATGTAATGTACATTTTGTTGTAATTTAAAAACACTATCTTTCATCTAGCAATTAATGATATAGATATAAAATTTTCAATGATTTTGTGAGAGAGTGACATGTATCTGGACACAAACTGAATGCATGGGTTGATGCGAGTTCTTTGGCTACAGGTGTAGTATTGGAACAATTGGGTAAAGTTGTAGAAGATGCATACTGGCTTCGTCCAAAAAAATGATGCCCATCATATCAATTTGGCGGAACTTGATGCCACGCTGAAAGGCCTTAATCTTGCACTGCAGTGGCAGGCCAAGGTCATACATTTCCACACTGACTCATTGTGTGCTTGCCACTCACACCTTAACTGGAAAGGCACGAGTTAGGACTAAAGCCACAAGTGAAATGTTTATATGAAGGAGACTAGTGATAATAAAGCATCTAGTTGACGAATACAGTTCGCAGGTTGACATTAACTTAGTTCCATCGGAGCAGAATTTGGCTAATTAGCTGACTTGAGTGCCAAAGAGATGGACTGATAGGAGGCAGGGATCTAATCCTCCGCAATTGACATGAGCAGGCTTGATTGATCAATTAACACCAAATCAGATCTGTGAAATACATCAGAAGGACATCCATTAACTGCACTGGCCAATAGGATTTATCGCTATGAACAGCATATAAAAGGGATAAATGTCACACCATCAGTGGTTAGAGTTGTTGTGTTTAGGTAAAACCAGTGCACAAAGTTTGGCAGTGGATGAATAGGAAAAAAAAAGTCCTCAGACTAGATTGGTCGATGGTGTCATACATGTTGGCTGATGGTGTCATACATCAAGTGAAAGATGTCCGCCCCTGTTGTGCCTCTTCTACCTTGGAGGACGATGAGGAAGAAAACATACAATTCAAGGATGATCCTGATGACTACTGATGGTAGTGATGAGGAAGATGGAAATGCGGAAGTGACACCTCCAATTCTACACAGAAGTACACGCTAAAGGTGATCACCATCTCCCTACTATTTACATATGCCATTAATTTGCATATACACACAATTGGTAACTATTAAAAGGGATGAATTCTAAAGCATGACCATTGAGTTTTTTTTTTTTTGTTGGACAGCTTAGACTGAGAACAAATGGGGGAAGATAATACTGAATTCACGAGAAGTTGTTGAGGAAGGAAAGGAAAAAAGGACTTTTGTGCATTTTATCGACAAGAGAACATTTTAACACTGTCACGTTTTTTTTGTTCCCTTTTCATTTTATAATCTGCAGGTAGGCTCTCTTTAAATCCAGCAATGCTACATTAATCCCCTTCTGACGCTACTCCCGTAGTTTAGCAGTGCATACATTAGCATTTACAAGAGAAATAGTTGCACAGACTTCTTTCCCTCTACCAAGTGTTACACCCCATGACACAAGCTCTTCTTGCATCAATTCCAATTAATATGTCGTAGCCAAGGGTTTTTTCCTGCACTACAAGAACATTAACTTCAGCTGTGTTACCTTTCTCAGTACAGATCATGACAGTCCCTACACTACAAAATGCTTGGGATAAGCCATTGATGATCATTACATTCACTCGTTGCTTCCTCCAAATCTGACAGCAACTTGTGGTATCCATAGATCATGTCTACAAATACTGAACACTGCACATCATTAATTTTGATGCCGACGACAGGCAATTTTGCATTCATTGTTGTGCGAGATGCTACCTTGTCCCCAAATTTGTTTCTCGAGCAGTTGTAAGATATGTGAAGTAGCTCATTGCAGTGATAACATTGTTATTTTGTTCTCATGAGTTCCTCATACCAATTTGACTCTGGTACTTTTTAGCAAAATTAGGATCTCCTACATGTATCACTAGTTGGAGGAAAATCCAAGTTGTCTCCATCATATTTAGATACCGCCCGACTAGTGTTTGCTGCTGCTGCTCTAATTGGTTCTGATTCCTTAAGGATGTTTGGAACTCAGGCCAATAACTCATTAGTTGTCAATTCATGATGATGCTTGCAAAAATCTACTAACATCCTCAGGTAAGCCTACCAAAAATGTTGTTGATGTTTTCCATAAATCTGCTAAGTAGCTGGGGTGAAGTTGCCAGCCAATGATCTATACCAACTGCTGTATATAGGCTGTGCTTAATTTCATCCCAGTCTGGTTAATTTCAAAGTTTGGTACTTTGTGTAGGCTCCTCCAGTTAACCTCAACAGGATAACTAGTGCTGGTGCACATTATGCAAATACGCTCAACCTTCCTAACCCATTCGACGACAGATGGTCCAGTCAGTATTTATTTGCTTTCCCACTAAAGCAAAATGTGACACGAGGTCATTTTTAATGTGGGGTTAAACCAGCCCCCCCCCCCAAAAAAAAGGAAAAAAGGGCACTCTGGTTGGGACCAAAATAATAATTGACTGGGACAAATTACCTTAAGTGCAGCATCTGCAGAACAGATACTACACTTTGATCCTGGCCCAGTTACAGATCCATCAGACTCTGGTATTAAGCAGATATTGAATCTGTTCATTTTTTTTTTTTTTTGTCACCACTTACCAAAACCGCAAAGATAAGAGCTACATCTAAAAATAAAATAAAAGGCCAAAATAGCTTTGAAGATTGTCTATATTTTTTCATGATTGAATATTTTTTTAAGAATTACTTCCTATTTTAGTTACATAAATTATTTGGAGTTGAGAACACACGACGTCAATGCTGTGTTTGTATTTCTTCCATGCTTGCTTATTCCCTTAGGCTGCAGCACTCTTCTTTTTGTATCAGTCCCAACTGATCATAAATCTGCACACAAAGAACGAAACAATGTCCAAAGCGAACAGATACAGAAATCTCGGAATTCAGCACTACCTCTTTCCTATATACACTGCTGTCTCTGCTCTTTCTTGGCTGTCTCCAACTAAAGTTCTTTTTTTTTTCACCAATTAGTCCCTTTAATTGACTACATGTCAGCTCATATACAAATTACTGGCACTTGAGTTATTTTAAAAACTCCATCTACAAGATTACGTTTCTTTTTTTCCTCTTCTCTCTCCAATCCCATCACTTGACAGACCGCAGACCACACTTGCATGATTTATACCTTCCGTTACATTCTTTGATGCTTTTGTTTTGATTTTTTTCTTACAAAATACTCACTTGTTCAATAATAATAATGTACTTACTTTGCAGTATGTTTGTAGGCTTCTGGCAAAACAGTGCCAAAATCCTTGGAGAATTCTGGCCCTTTCTTTTTGCTGTTTTGGATGACATCATTTGCAAGATAAACAAAATGAAGTTTTTTGCTGGGTTTTACTAGAAAATAAAAAGTTAAGAAATTTGAAAGAAAAGAGAATTTGGAAAAATATTCTGCAATTAAAATTTCATCATGAAAATAGTTTTCCATATTTCAGAAAATTTGTGAAGAGAGCCTACTGAATACGAGTTAAATCATGATAAAAATCAAATACATACAACATATATTTCATATTTCAACAATACTCAATTCAAAAGTCACATACTGCTTTTTATTACATGGTTGACAACATTATAGCATGAAATGTTTAATTTTTAAATTAATCATACAATTTGAATTCAATTTTCAAAACTTAGTGTAAAAAGTAAGATTTTTTTAAAATCATCTTCATTGAGTAAAATAATTTTTCCCCCATAAATAAGCATATTAAAATTTTAGAAATGCCTTGTATGTCATGAAATTAACGATAAACTATTTACATCATTTTAAAGGAAAGAATATTAAGAAATTCTGTTGCAAAAATATCTGCAGTTTAAAAAAAATGTTTTTATGATTTTCAACAAAATTTGTTTAATAAATTTTAGATGAATTATTCAGATTATTCTCAGTGTGGTTGTTATATTTACAATGTTGCAATAAAAATTAAGCATAACAAAGATTAATACTTTTACTCCTTTCATGACTAATGAACTGTGAACAATCTACTCATGTAAATCAAATAGAGGGTTCAATTTTAAATTTCGTTCAGGTTTTTCCGAAATATACACCCCAAAAAGGTAACGAGCTAGATCAGCTGAAACATTGTGAATAGAATAAAGAAGATAAGAATACAAATACAAAGTTTCATTTATGTAATTAAAACTGGAAATTTTCATTAAAATACATTTAATCTTTGAATGTTTTTCTTTTTCTATATGAATCAAAACAAAATCAGTGGAAAAAAAAATATTTTAAAATCCTTAAAAGTTATTAGAATTTAATCTTTAAAATTCCAATTTTATTATTTCCAGATTACTCCCTAATAACATTTCACTATAGAAAACATTTAATAAATCATGAAAAAAAAATATTGATTGACTGATTGTAATAACACTTTGAGAAGTTTCCACGAGTTAAAAAAAAAAAAAAATGTACGTATTTAACAACTACAGATGATAATTTCTAAAATAATTTTAATTGGCATTTCCATTCTTTTGTTTTTTCAGAAGCTCCAAACATTTGTATAAACTGACATTTGGTAAAACCACAAAGTAAAGTAGTATTTGTGCTAAAGTTACTGTAGAAATGAATGAAATGAGTGTTGATAATTATATGATTTTGTGTTGACAAACAATTATTACAACAAAATGAAATTTGGCTTGTATGTGATAGCTATTCTTATTTCAATTAGTGATGGGATGATTCCAATAAATATTTAAGTTATGTTAAAAAAAAAAAATCAACTGACAATATGTTTACATCAGTTTTAGTATAATATTGCACTTTAACAAAATCTATAAAAACAGATATGTTCATTTTTTTTTTTGTATTGTATTGATAAGTCATAAAAAAACAATTAATATTGGTAAACTTTTCCTGGATTTAAAAAAATTAATGTATGTGCATTTAAAGAAAATTTAAACAAAAACAGCCAGCCATGGTACACCTTTGAATGTGCTGCTATTGCACACAGAAACCACTACTTCAATTATTTTAAAAGTAATAGATGTTTTGAAATAAGTCACCTTTAGAACTGCCTGCAAAAGGATTATAGAAAACATGAGAGTCATAGGCTCAGTACATCAAATCCAAAGTATACAAAAGTTTGGTTCCCATGAGTTGTAAATAACAAACAAGGTTCTGAACAGATGCATGTTCTCTATCCCAGCCATCATCAAAGGGCTGAGGTGATTTTTTCGGCATCTAACAAAGCCAAACTCTTTACTAAGAACTTTGTAGCAAATCCTATGTGATCAGAGGCACTTATCTCCCAAATTTCCTTCCAAGACTGAAAAGAATCCGAGTGACATCCATATATGTTTGTGATATTGCCATGCTCATCAAGAACTTTGATGCCAGCAAAGCAACTAGCCCTGACACTATTCCAGTTATACTATTTAAAAAGCGGCAACCAGAAATAGCACCCCTTCTTGCAAATCTGTTCAATCAATACATAAATGAGAAATGCTTCGCAACACCTCGGAAAACTTCATTAGTTTGCTCAGTATTTAAAAATACTAGAGATCGGTCTTCTGTACAGATCAATTAGTCTTCTAGGTACCATGAGCAAGTTGCTTGAATCCATGGTAAATAGAGAAATTTTCAACCACCTCAGCAAAAACAACCTATTCAGTGACAAACAATATGGTTTCCATTTTAAGAAATAATGTACTAACTATAATTTTACATAGGATCAGTGAATCTATAGATGAGGGTTTCCTCTAAAGAGCAATAGCTCTTGACATATCAAAGGTATTTGATAGGATTTGGTATAAACCTTGGGCCTAGCTCTCTTCCTGATCTTTATCAATGGTCTCCCAAATAACATTCCAAGTTCATTCACTGACATATGAAGACAACACTTCAAAGGCAACAGTGACTAAGATCTCTCAGAGTCTCTCTCCTTCGACTTTAGCACGTGGTGTAATGGGGCAAAAGTTAACAGCTTAGTTTTAATTAGTGTTCGGATGATTCAAAAATTTTTTCCGATACCAAGTACGATTCCGATTCCTATGGAATTGTTGTTTTGAAATATACCATTATATAATTGAAAGTTTTTGTGTAGCAAAAAAATTTGGTACAGCGAAAAAGTGGAAATACAATTAAGGGAATTTCGAAAACTGATTTATTTCATAAAATTTCTTTCATTGAAAATAAAAGTCAAAAATATTTTAATCACGAATTAAACATGCACCATGAAATTAATAACAATCAATTTCAGGAGTTATTTTATATATTAAAAAATATAAAGAAAAAGTCATGATTAATTCAACAAAAATACAATAACATCAAATTTCAAGGGGAATAACATGTTTTGTTTATCTTTTCATTGTTTTTGTTTATTTTCTCTTTATCTTCGATAACTCTTTAAAATTTAACATTTTTTTTTTTCAGCTTCAATCACTAACTGATTTTTATTCCACTTTCTAGAATATCCTTATTTCTAAATGAAATTTTAAAATAACTAAATCTTTGATTTAATTTTTAGCCTTTTATATTCAATTGTCTCAAATTATTCCTATTTATTTATTTGACTTTTTAAAAATAATGTTATTTTTTTAAATCTAAATAAATTGGTTCATTTCTATATTTATTTTTATTATATAATTTTATACTTATCGTCCTTTAATGTTTATTCTTATTTAATGTCTTAATTTATCTTTTTATTTCTATAGAAAAAAGTAAATTTTTGGTAATTGTTTATTTCTATTGCTAAATAAAAGTAATTTATTGAACTTTCGAAATTACTTCCCCTTAATCCTGTTTTTGACAACCTTTTTATTTTTATTTTTGTTAGGGGTTGGGAAACATTTACCTATGCTCACATCACGACTGTGATAGCAGGCATCGGTGAATATCGATCAAGCTCCTACAGTCCTTTAGTTGAATGGCTCTGAGTGACTAGTTAGTTTGCAAAGTTAGGGTTCAAAGGATTAAAAAAAAAATAAAAAGTTAAACTTTTTTCCTTTTTTAATAAATTTTTCACATTTTTTTTTGTTTTTGTTGTGCAAAGAAGTTCCAAAAGAAATGTTTAATACCTTCATTCGCAGAATATTTTAATGAAATGTAATGTGGTGGATATTTCTTTTTGCCATGTTTTTTTTGGGGAGGGGGGGGGAAATACTTTTTTTGGCCATGTTTTTCTATGGAATTTTTTTTTTGCCGTTTTTTTTTCCTCCGTAAAAAAAAAATCTGCCCCCCCCAAAAAAAACCCGGCCAAACAAAAAATGTCTACCCAAAAAGAAAAAAACACGCCCTTCCCCCCAAAAAAATATCTATCCAAAAGAAAAAAAAAACACGGCCAAAGTATCCCCCCCCCCCAAAAAAAAAAAAAAAATACCCCCCCCCCCAAAGCCTCACACGCCAAACTTCTTTCCTTTTCGGAATAATGTATGGTCCCTCGAATGAACTGCGTACAACATCGGAACCGATGCGTTTACGTCTGCCAAAATAATAAATTGCTTAAATTATTTATTTTAAAAACATTGACCATTAAAGTTTTTTCATTTTAAATTTCCAAGTCGTCAATTTGGTCTCCTTTCGTTTTCCGGTATGCTCGATCTGATTTCTGTCCCTCTTCATGATCACCTGTCGGGTCTCCAGAATGTCAGCCATATTTCATCTTCTTCACTTAGCTATTTACATGAAACATACACATCTTAAAAATGATTTTCGCTAGTTCAGATGGGTACAGTAAATAAACTTTTAACTCGAATGATCCTAATGTACTAATGTATAACATAAGAAACAGAAAAGAAACATACACAGCTTTATTTTCTCATATAACCTCAATACGCTTTCAAAGGATTTTACAAATAAAGATTACTTTTAAAGTAATTAATCTCACATATCATATTAAATATGTTATGAAAAGTTCTATGACGTTTTTATCATAAATTTTTGACAGCATTAATCTCACTTCACACAAACAGTTCAACTTAAAAATATAAGAGAATCGTAACGAAAGAATCGTAAATCTAAGGTATTTTTAACGATGCAATTCAAATTCCCCCCAAAATACACAATTCTTATGATTAACGATTCCGATTCATCATTCCACCACTAGTTTTAATGCATACAAAGCCAAGTTTCTATCTTGTCACCATAAATCCTCTGATCCCCACCGGCTTCATTTCAAAGAAACTCTTTGCTTTTTACAAGCTTCTGAGTCTGACTTTCACTCCTGACCGAAAATGGATGACTTACATCAAATCTGTTGCCTAAAATCACTGGAAAAATGATTGCATCATTTTACCGTTCCAGAAGGTATCTCACTTTCGAAACATTCTTCTACCTGTATAAGAGCTAGATACGTCCTAAAATGGAGTACTGTTGAGACATCTGAGCAGGAGCTGCTTGGAGCACACTATCCCACCCTGACAATGTTCAAAACTGGCTTTGAAGCCTAGTAGTGATATCTTTTTTCTTTCCTGCAATCTTTTTCCTACAGAAGAAACATTGCAAGGCTGTGTCTGTTATATCATTATTTTCATGGCAAGTGCTCATCTGAACTTCAATCTATGGTCCTTCCTTGTCGAACTTTCACAAAAAACACTCATCTAACTGCAACCACTGCCAACAATTTGCCCTACTGTGTCTAAGTCTAAAAGCAAATTTCATGAACAAAGTTTCTTCCTTAGAAATGTTCCACTGGCCTGCTTTCCAGCTGACTACAACAAGGTCATCTTCAAGTCCCATGTAAACAAGTTCTTGTTGAGCTATTCCCTTTAAATAATCAAATTCTACCCAATTTAAGCCACTAATGATTACTATGGTGTTATACCACTGACCACTATGCACTCATTAACCCTTATCTTTGAATGGCCTTTGGGCTTTGAGAAGTGGTGACTTTCTTGACAAAAAAAAAAAATTCTTCATAAATGACTTTACTTAATTATTTTCCAAAAGAGAAGAAACAAAATTATCATGCTCAAAATCATAAAAATGTTTGTCAAACTCTACCTTTGTGGGAGAAATAGGATCACACTCAACAAAATTACCCCTCCCCACTGAAATGAAATTTTACTTTTCTTAGGTGATTATGAGTAAACAACCTGAAAATCTTGGCAAAAAGGAGAAAAAAAAACCAAAAAACAAAAGAATGGAGATTATTATACAGCCATAATCAAAATTATGGCGCACCAATGAAAAATCAAAATTATGATTCAAAATTTAGAGAGTAAAAATAGTAGAGTAAACATTAATAAATCTATTTTAATAACTATCAATATTTGGTCTTTCTAAGAGACTAGCGGGGGTACCCGGCGATGCCCGGGTGTCTTGAGGTAACTCAAAACTCTGGGGGGGGGGGGGTAAATAATAAGAAAAAAAAATGTTTTGGTAGGTGAGTATGAGGATCGAACCTGTACCCTTGAGTTGGAAATTAATGTGTGAAAAAAAAAAAAAAATGTGCGACGTGAACCATTGAGCCACCGCGACATACAGTGTAGGCAGGTTTGAATTTATTTATTTAACTATAAAAACAGGCGTGCGCAATAAAAGTTAACTCTGCTGCTTCCATTTGACCTAATTAAGAAGGTCAAATAGAAGTCACGCAGCGTTTGGGTTTGTTTACCCAAATTTGACTGTTTTTTTCCCCAACAGATGTTGGGGAGGGGGAAAGCAGCTCCCAATTGTCCAGATTGAATAGCAATTGTATGAGTATGATATACAAGATTGATCAAAGCTGACTGCTTCTGGACGTTTCCCGGCATGATGCCAAGAACACCTTACTTAGCTTTGAATTAGTTTCGCTTTTTATACGAAAAATCAAATCAACACGTGAGAATCCAAAATAGCAATAATTTTGTATAAGTCAACGCAAATAAATCTATACGCTACACGCGTTCCCAAATCGTAAATATTATTATATAGGGGGTATATAAACAGTTCTAAGCAATAGTAACCCCCCCCCCCGGGAGCGTGTGCGAAAGAAGCCTTTGCGAGACATACACGAAATGGTCACACACATTTTGCCTTTTATACATATAGATTTTATTGGTTTTTGCATATTATTGGCTTAATCGTTGCAAATGGTAGAATCTATTTTCTGTCACTCTTCATGAAGTCTGGCCTCTAGAGTTAGAGGCCAAACTTTTTGATGAACATTTGTGCATTCTCACTCTTTTTCCTAAATGGGACCGTAAAGTTTTTTTGTTTTTTTTTTTACAAAGGCATCGAGGATAAGGGTTAAAGAGTGTACAGTAGAAATTGGACAATATAGTAATCATTAGTAATGGAAATTCAGTAAATTTGTTAACAAGTTGAACAGCTCATCAAGAACTTGTTTAATGGGATTTAAGTCTGGGGATGGCGGGGGGGGGGAGGGGCGGGCACTTCATCACTGTAATCCCTTTTTCTACAAACCAACCCACTGAAATTTTTAACATATGGCATGGGGCATTGCCTTGTTGGAAGATTACATAACTTTAAATATTTTGGTCAAAGAGGTTTGGTAAACCTGCCCAGCAGGTTAGTATAAATTGTGGAGTTCATTTTGTCCTCACATGTGTACAACAGTCCAGTGCCTGAAAAAGCCATGCAGACCATTATGCTTTCTCCTCCAAATTCTTTACCTTAAATGTGTAGGTTTAAACTATTATGTGTGTGTGTGTGTGTATTTATTTAAAACTGTACACAAGGTCAGAAAAACATTGATACCGTCGTTTTCAAGCCTAACATAAGGGGGACCAGTTAATCATAAATAATGTTAGGCTCTCGTCAGCCATATTGTTTTCTGTTTATCTTTCTGAGGAAAAACTAGGACCGCACACATTATCTTTAATAATGTTCATTTTTATTTAATTATAGCTTGTCTGTGTTATTTCTATATATTTTATTTTAATATCAATTTTTCAATTATTCACTTCATATATAAATATGTAAATATATGTTTAAATTATTTATTTTGTCCTATTCTATTCTTAATTGACATGGCCTCTGGTCTTGATCAGTTATTTCTGACAGGTCCAAGGGAGGTAATTAGTGTATCTTATTCATTCTTTAAACATTTGGTCCCCTTTTTTTATTTTAATTAAGGGGGGTAACTCATGAATCTTTGCTTTTTATATTTTATTATATTTTTAATATATATATATATATATATATATATATATATATATATTTTTTTTTTTACTTTTTATACACTTTTAATTTTGATTAATTAAAATTCAATGGATCAGTATTCACTATGCTATTATTTTATTTCATTTTTATGTTTGGTTACTATATATCTGGGTATGTTTAAATGGTATCAGGTTCTAAGTGATCTTATGGTCAGTGTATATAAACTATTTCATTTACTAAATTGTAATGTCTAGGCCTTTTTTTTTTATTTGAGTTCATGGTATTCTTTGGTTAAGTTCACCTTCTGCATCCCTGTGTTTACAAAGCCATTTGGCGGAAGTGACGTCAGACAAATTTTTAGCTATGAATGACTACAACTAAAGTACCTTTTTATTTTTTTTTTCAGATGCAAATGTAAAACTGGAGTTTTATTTAAACAGTCTTTATTTGAACTGAATGGACTGTTTTTTTTTTAAATTTATTTATGAACTGTTTTTTTCCCGAATAATATGTTTATGAACTGTTTTTTTTTATCAAACAAAAATAGAACTTTTATAAAATATATATTATGAACTGTTTTCCAAACATCAGGTGTTGATAATTTTTATAAATAATAAAGTATAAAAATACAACTTTTATAAAAAAAGTTAGGTAAACGTCGATATCGAAATTTTAAAATTAAAGTTAGTTTTATTGAAAAAAAAAAAACAACAAAAAAAAAACAAGGCGTTTTTTCTTTTCGAGATTTTTTTTTTCTCCATTTATCACTTTGAAATGTTATTCAACAATAAAATAATAAACCAATTTACAATAAGAAATACAAAATTTATTTTTTGAAATGAGATTTTTTCTAATGTGACTTCTTAAGTTTTCGAAAGTGATTTCCAAATTATGAACACATTAACAAATGCAGTAATATTGATGGGGTGGCAGATAAAAAAATAAAAAATAAAAAAGCTCTTAGCAAGGGAACAAAATGAAAAAGAAAATGCGGATTGCTTTTGCAGATCCAAGGAAGATTGCCCATTAGAGGGAATGTGCAGGATGAAATCCTTTGTATATGAAGTGACATACGCGCATCAGGCTAGTGATACACCAGAAGTATACATCAGTATGACACAAGGGACTTTTAAGCAGATATTTTACATGCATAACAGTTCCTTTGGGGCAAGAACAAGAATAAAGACAGCATTAACTGCCTATAAAGACAGCATTAGCTGCGTGAGTATGGCAATTAAAAGACAACAGAACATCATTCAGCATTAAATGGAAGAATATAGAGAGAAGACCGGCATACTCACCAGCCTCAAAACAGTGCCCCTTTGTGATGCAGTGAAATACCATATTATAAAGACTATAAAAGACCCCCAAAAGATTTGTTTAAAATCACAGTGAATGCCTTAAGGCCTGTATACATAGGAGACAAGCGCTCCTAATAAACTGGGAGAACCAAACAACAAAGGAAATTCTTAAATTAAAATACAGTAAAATTAACGCATCAAATAATTTAGCAAAAGTGAAAACAGATTTAGGCAATGTTTTAATTAAAGAGCTAAGAATTTTTACGGCTATATAAAAGAATATGATAAACTCAAATACATATATAAAAAAAGGCCTAGATATTACAAATCAGTAAAAGTAAATAAAATAGTTTATATAAGAATACACTGACTATAAGGTCACTTAGAATCTGACATCATCTAAAAATACCCAGATATATAGTAACCAAACATAAAAATAAAATAATAGCATATGGAATACTGATCCATTAAATTTTAATTAATCAAAATTAAAAGCGTATAAAAAATATATAAATATATATACATAGAGAAATATAAAAAATCCAATAAAATATAAAAAGCAAAGGTTCATGAGTTACCGCCCTCCTTTAATTAAAATTAAAAAAAGGGGACCAAAAGTTTAAAGAATTAATAAGATACACTAATTACCTCCCTTGGACGTGTCAGAAATAACCTATCAAGACCGGAGGCCCCGTCAATTAAGAACAGAATAGGTCAAAATAAATAATTTTAAACATATATTAAATAAAAATTGAAAAATTGATATTAAAATGAAATATACAGAAATAGGAACAGACAAGCTATAATTAAATAAAATTGAACATTATCTCTATATAAATAAAATGAACTCATTTTTTCGACTCTGAATTTGACCTTAATAGGATTAAAAATCAAGTCATTTCATGCGAATGTATTATGCGCGGACTGCAGCACAATATCTCTAGTGTGTTATAGGCCTATTACCTATCCATTTACTTGATAATCTTAGATCCCTTTATTTTTCTGCTGAGAGTTCACAGCCAAAATCTGTTACAATCAATGAAAGTGATAAAATCTTTTCTCACTATTAGATTCATACTCCCTCCGTGACCACTTAACACCGTTGCAGATACGTCCACAGGGGAATTTACGAAGAAACACCAGTTTGAGTTCTTAGTTGCTTACAAAAAAATGGATTGGCATTTTACCGTCGGGTGAAACGCAACTTTTGATTACTATTCTATGGGTTACTTATGCCATTTTTTATAAGTATTTTTA